>NC_050449.1:29914766-30278946 GCF_903995425.1 Onychomys torridus | reverse complement strand
TCATTGTTTTGCTATATTCATCAGTCTCTGATTCCCAACATCTCTGTGATTTAGGGTAATTTTCCATTCCCATGACAAAACAGCATAGCCAAGGCAACTTACAAAAGAAAACACTTAATTTGGGGCTGGCTCAGAGTCCCAGGAGTGAAGTCCATGGTGATTAGCATGGCAGCAGGAAGGCATGGTACAGGATCAGGAGCTGAGAACTTACATTCTTAGTCACACCCATGAGGGAGGGAGGGAGAGAGAGAGAGAAAGAGAGAGAGAGAGAGAGAGAGAGAGAGAGAATGATTGAGAATAGCATTTTGAAAACCCAAAGCCCATCCCAAGTGACACACCCCCACCAACAAGGCCACACTTTCTAATTCTTCCCAAACACTTCAACCAAGTCAGGACCAAGCACTGGAACATTCAAGCCTATGATGGCTGTTCTAATTGAAGCCACCACACTGTCCAAAGCACAAAATATCAGTCCTTAAATGTGTCATTTCTTACACTCTGTCCTGGTTACTTTTGCTCTTGTAATGTTCAAAGAACTTCTATCTTAGCTTGGAGCCACCTTCTCTGGAAAAACCTTTTCTCATCCACAGGACAACAAGGTGCTTCTCAAGTCTTCCTGCTTCATCTCTCTCCTGGTATATTTCATGGTGTGTCCTTCCTGTTATTCCATAGAATCTGGTTCTTGAGAGCTAATATTATCTTGATCTCTACCTGCCCAACTGTTCACCTCCGAGGGAAGGGCGCTATGCACATCTGCTTGAGGGGAGATAATGCAATGTGCCTCTACATGAGGAGGCTTCAAGCCCAACACTAAGCACATGTTTCTCCTGTTGTAAAGGCTTTTGGGTAAAAGAACTTCCTCCAGATGTAGTTTAAAAGCATGTGGCGGGAAGGCCAACATGGGACACTAACTGCTACATTCTTTCAGTGAAAGCATTCTCAGTTCAAATGTACTTGGATATGAAATTGTATCCTGGCTCTTAAAATTATATATTTTTGCAATCTTCTTCCACAGATAATAAACTGAAAAGTGCGGAGTTGAGGTGTGCAGAATTCTGTGAGTTTGATGAAAAAAGTTCTGGAGGTGAAACAATACATACATACTGCTGCAATTATGACGATTTCTGCAATAGCATTGATTTACCAATTGTGATGACTTAATGTGAGCTAATTTCAGGTGGCCTCGTCTGTCATTTCCTTTCCTCCCTGTCTTTCTTTTCTTCCCTTGGGTTTAATTTTTTCTGGACTGGAGATTTTTCTAAGCCTCACAATTGTGCAAGAAATGAACAGAACCTTGGTATTGTGAAAGTATGTCTAATTATATTACCTAATTCTTATTCCTGATATGCTCTAGCACCACCATTAATGTAACTGACACATGGTTTTCATCAATGCATTTATCGCATAACTGTGGATGGACAAGACAGATGGGTAGATCAAAGGACCATAGAGGATGAAGAAGCTAAGTATCCTTTCTACAACATGTGCTGTAGGAACATGGTTGGTTCTCATCATTGTGACTTACACTTCCAGGGAACAATCTAAAGGGGAAAGATTGCTGTGGATCTTGGTTTCAGTCCTCCATTGTCTTGCTCCATTACATGGGCCTATGGTAATGCTAAACAGCAAAGGCCATGGCATACCAAAACTGCTCACCTCATGGTGTCCAGGAAGTAACAAGACAGAGAGAGGACTGTGGCAAGATATGGATTTCAAGAAGTACACCAGTGGCTCCCTCTCAGTATGTAGACCCCATAGCTGAGAAGAAAGAAATCTTTATGACTGTGTTCCCATGAATGAGAAAATGACAGTTACAAGATCATAGTGACAACTTTCACCCAGTGAAGAAAATCTCCACCTAACATTTCTGTTATATTGCAGTCAGAAAATAAATCCACCAAATGTTTCCTCTTCTTTGAAAGTTGTTCTTTCTGAACATGTAGAATCATGGGTGAAAATGGTGTTGACTCTCATCTATTTTAGGAAGGTAATACTATACACCATGTTGCCTTTGTAGCATTAAGAGGGAAATTTATTTGTAAGCCCTCACTCCCTGCCCCATCTAAGCCCAGGCTCCTTACGATTATACTTTAATTCCACTGAGTGGAATCAGATTTCTTCTCTATGTGTATGGTATATCACACACACACACACACACACACACACACACACACACACACACACACACACATATCAGTAAGTCATCAACCTGTTAGTTTAGTTTAAAAATAAATCCTAAAGGGATTTATTAAACAATTATTAGCTACATACCATTTTTAAATTTATTAATTATATATACTGTAAGCAACATGGTTGGAAAAGGAAAAATTGTTGCGGAGTATTTAGTCATAAATACAATATCTAGGACACATGTCTCTCATGCAAGGCTCAGTGTCCACCACAAGAAAGAGGGAAGAAACATTAAAAGCATCAGAAATGGTGTAGGCCTGGGGAAGAACTGTTTCCTGGACATGACAGGGTCCTTGCACTCATGGACTGACAGCAGCTGTGGTTCCCTACATAAGACCTGCACAGGATCAAGCCAGTCAGCACGCCACTGTGGACTGAAGGAGGAACATCATTTCCTACCTCTAGCTGAGGGGCTACTGACAGTTAATGGCAATAAGGAAACAGAATCAGTTTTCTTCAGAGGTTTGGTCCTTGGTAGATTGGTCAGGCTCTGATAGATGTCCCAAAGACCATGTTTGTTTGCATAGCACAAATTTCACTCAGTGGTTTGGTCTATTTTAATGCCATGAAGTAGGTGGCATGGAGAGGATCTAGAAAGGACTGGAGGGAAGAATGAATGATGTGACTATGATCAAATAATTTGTATGCATGTATGAAATTCTAAAAGAATAACTAAAATTTATTCATCATATTTGTTTAAAAATGAACAACACATCATTTGCTACTTAAAACTCTGTCTTTGAGGTTGATGTGGTAGCACCCACCTAAAATGACAGCATTGAATAAATGGAAGCAAGATAATGGAGAGCTTGAAGACACTGAACTATGCTACATAATTTCCTGGTATATTTCTGCACATAAAATTCTACAATATATAGGTAGACAGGGAAACTCCATCTCAAAGGTGGAAAGCTTTGAGTTCACATGCATTTCTTTTTAAGTGTAAAAATGGACTTCAATTTCTCAAAAACCCTTCTATCAAAATATATAAGCTATGAGTTCATTTTCTAAAATCTCCTTTAATAAATGAATGTTTTTACAAAATAAAAACTAAGTGAAATATGCAATGTAATTCATCTTATGAATTATTTAAACAGTCTATGCCAATAAATCTTGCTCCCCATTATCTAATAGAAATCTCTTACACGTTCTTTCAATGTCTTTAGTGTTCTGTTAATATATCTGTTTCTCATTTATAAATAAATCTGTAAAATACAAGCCTGAGTCAAATAGATCATTACACAAACTCAGGTGTATTTTATAGACTCTTGAAATGTGTTTTATGTAAAATTCACACCACCTGCCATTATATGTATACCAATTATTTGTAGGATTTTGTGTTGAATGTTCTTTTCTCTCTCATAATCACATTTCCAGATAAAGTATAAATTCGCTTTTATCAAAATACTATTACCTGAACTATAGCACTCAAAAATAAATGTCTTAAAAAATAAGGATCAAGAAGGAAATTTAAACTCCAAAATTCAGGACTTTTCTAAAACACACACACACACACACACACACACACACACACACACACACACACAGAGGCTATGTTTCTGTTTATTTACATAATAGTTTTTTCATTCATATAAAACTCAGATGACATAAATCTCCTGATTGTATATATTTCAGTTCATTGGCTTGTTCTGCAACTGTCAGCACTATGTATTTGCTGAGGATTTTCATTATGCTTCTTAGATCCCATACCTGGTAAGAACTCATGCTTCTTCTCCCCACAATCTAGAACCACCAGTCTCTGTGCCTACAAAGTTGACTTGTCTCAACATTTCATATGAATACTGTTGTACAGTCTGAGGGAATCATAGCTTCTTTTATTGGTGTAATATTATCAAGGTTCATCCATGAAGCATCTTTTTGTTATTTCTATTTAAGACAGACAAACACCTTATGGTGTGGCTCTTTCATATTTTGCTTAGTCTATTATCAGTTAGCTAGCAGAATTTATGTTTTTGAATGAGTTCTCATTGCAAGATTCTGTATATAAATATACGCTACATAGTTTGTTGATCTATTTATGCCCATAATCTTCTTCAATGCTTAGCTTTATTTCTGCAAGCTTAGTAACAGTCCCTAAATTTCATTCCTGGTTTTAATGATTGAACCTCCCCTCTCCTTATCTTTCACTGTAGCTAATGATTTTTTTTTTAGTTTGGTGATCTTTTCTATGTTTATTAGTAAGGTTTGTGACCAAAAGCAACATGGTAAAGAAAGGGCTTATTTTGGTTTCTAGTGCTAAAATGATAGAGTGTATCATGGCCAGGAAGTCATAGAAAAGGAAAGGAAACCATGTTGGCAGGAGCAAGAGGCTGGCTGATCATAGTCTCAACTACACACAGGAAGCAAAGAGAGAGAACAGGAAGTGGAGACAGGCTATAAAATGCTGTTGGATGTCGTTCTGTATGCTGTGAATGTGTGTTGCTCTGATTGGTTGATGCTGATTTGCCAGTAGCCAGACAGGAAGTATAGTCGGGGCAAGCAGACCAAAAGAATTCGAGAAAGAGGAAGGCTGAGTCAGGAGTTGCCAGCCAGGCACAGAGGAGGCAAGATGACAAGGCAGAACTGAGAAATGATACCAAGCCATGTGGCTAAACATAAACAAGTATTATGGGTTAATTGAAGTGTAAGAGGTAGTCAGTAATAAGCCTGAGCTAATGGCCAAGCAGTTATAATTAATATAAGCTTTATGAGAGATTAATTTATAAGTGATCCATGGACTGTGGAAGCCTGGCAAGAACAGAGAAACTTTCTGACTACAATTAAACCTCAAAGGCCACCCAAATGGGATATTGCTTTAGGAAGGCTCTACTAACAAATGGTTCTAAAACTTTCCCATTTAGAACTCCCAACTGGGGAACAAGGGTTCAAAACACAAAGAGGTGGTGGAGGAAATTTATCGTTGAAACCACTATAATCTATCCCTGTCCTTCAGAGCCTCTCATGATATGTGAAATACATTTGGTCTAACTTCAAAAGATATTACAGTCTTTAACAGTCTCACCACTGTTCTAAAGTTCAAAGTCTCTTCTCATGCCAACCTGTTAACTATGACATCATTGAAAAATAAAGAAACAAAGCCAAATTTTCCCAACAAACAGTAGAAAAAAGTATACATTCTCATTCCAAAAGGTGAGAATAGGAGCAGACAAGACTAGAGCTGACAAAGGTAAGACTGAAACCCATGAAGGAAGACACCAAAACCTGAAGTTCCATGATCAGCACGTGGAGCTTCAGTTTTAAGGTTACATGTCTCTACCGTTTCAGCTTTGCTGACTGCATCACACAACCATCTTGACCTGGTTGCACTCCTTGCATGCAGCTTCTGTTGGCTAAGGTCACATGGCTTTAGCATCTCCAATATCATGGGAATTGTGTCAAAACTCAACTTCTATAGTCATAGTTCCACAGAATATTCTCTAAGGGTCAAGGTATCTGAAACTCTATGCTGCCATTGATCTCATCTTTTGTCACTTGAAGAGTAGTGAATGTAAAAGAAGGGCAGAAAATGTGAGAAGAGAAAATATATACATGAAAGTGATTTCTGAGTGTCTCATAGGAAACTATTTAGTGAAAATTACAACTGCACTCTAAAAAGTCACAGACTAACAGAATGGATACAAAAACAGGACCCATCTTCCTGCTGCATACAGGAAACACACCTCAAATTCAAAGACAGACACCTCCTAAGAATAAAAGGCTGGGAAAAGACTTTCCAATCAAATGGTCTTAAGAACCATGCTCGTGTATCCTAATATCCAGCAAGATAGACTTCAAATTAAAATCAATCAAAAGAGATGATGAAGAACATTACATACTCATCGCAGGAAAGATCCACCAAGATGAAGTCTCAAATCTGAACATTTATGCCCCAAACACAAGAGCACCCACATATGTAAAAGAAATATTACTAAAGCTTGAATCACATATAAAACCCCATACATTAATAGTGGGAGACTTCAATACCCCACTTTCACCTCTGGATAGATTGGCCAAATTGAAGCTTAACAGAGACATAACGGACATAACTGATGTTATGGCTCACATGGACTTAATCAATATATATAGAACACTCTACCCAAACAAAAAAGAATATACCTTCTTCTCAGCACCCCATGGAACCTTCTCTAAAATCGACCACATACTTGGCCACAAGGCAAATCTCAACAGATACAAAATAATTGGAATAACCTCCTGTGTTCCATCAGACCACCATGGTTTAAAGTTAGATTTCAACATCAAAAAAACTACAGAAATCCTACAATCTCATGGAAACTGAATAATGCTCAACTGAATCACAAATGGGTTAAGGAAGAAATAAAGAAAGAAATTAAAGACTTCCTAGAGATCAATGAAAACGAATACTCCACATATCCAAACTTATGGGACACTATGAAAGCAGTGCTAAGAGGGATAATTCATACCACTGAATGCCCACACAAAGAAGCTGGAGAAATCTCACACTAGTGACTTGACAGCACACGTGAAAGCCCTTGAACAGGAAGAAGCAAAGTCTCCCTGGAGGAACAGACGCCAGGAAATCAAATTGAGAGCTGAAATCAATAAAATAGAAATAAAGAGAACAATACAAATGATTTGAAACAAAGAGTTGGTTCTTTAAGAAGATCAACAAGATAGACAGGCCCTTATCCAAACTAACCAAAAGACAGAGAGAGAGAGCATCCAAATTAACAAAATCAGAAATGAAAAGGGGGACATAACAACAGACAATGAGGAAATCCAGAGAATCATCAGGTCATACTTCAAAAACCTCTACTCCACAAAACTGGAAAATCTAAAAGAAAAGGATAATTTTCTGAATAGGTACCACATACCTAAGTTAAATCAAGACCAGATAAACCACTTAAATAGTCCAATAAGCCCTAAGTAAATAGAATCAGTCATTAAAAGTCTCCCAACCAAAAAAAGCCCAGGACCAAATGGTTTCAGTGCAGAATTCTACCAGATCTTCAAAGAAGACTTAATACCAATACTCTTTAAATTGTTCTACACAATAGAAGCAGAAGGTATATTACCAAACTCCTTCTATGAGGCTACAATTACCCTGATTCCTAAACCAAACAAAGATGCATCAAAGAAAGAGAACTACAGACCAATCTTCCTCATGAACATTGATGCAAAAATACTCAATAAAATTCTGGCAAACAGACTCCAAGAACACATCAAAACAATTATCCAGCATGATCAAGTAGGCTTCATCCCAGGGATACAAGGGTGGTTCAACATATGAAAGTCTGTTAATGTAATCCACCATATAAACAAACTCCAATAAAAATACCACATGATCATCTCACTAGATGCAGAAAAGGCATTTGACAAAATCCAACACCCCTTCATGTTAAAGATCTTGGAGCGATCAGGAATACAGGGAACATACTTAAACATAATACAGGCATTCTACAGCAAGCCAACAGCCAACATCAAATTAAATGGAGAGAAACTCAAAGCAATACCACTAAAATCAGGAACAAGGCAAGGCTGTCCCCTCTCCCCATACTTATTCAATATAGTACTTGAAGTTCTAGCCAGAGCTATAACACAACATAAGGAGATTAAGGGGATACAAATTGGAAAGGAAGAAGTCAAGCTTTCCCTATTTGGAGATGACATGATAGTATATATGAGTGACCCCAAAAATTCAACCAAGGAACTGATACAGCATATAAAAACCCTCAGCAACATAGCAGGATACAAGATCAACTCAAAAACATCAGTAGCCCTCTTATATACAATAGACAAACAGGTTGAGAAGGAAATCAGAGATATATCACCCTTTACAATAGCCACAAATGATATAAAATACCTTGGGGTTATGCTAACTAAGCATGTGAAGGACCTATATGACAAGAACTTTAAGCCCCTGAAAAAAGAAATTGAAGATGTCAGAAAATGGAAAGATCTCCCATGCTCATGGATAGGCAGGATTAACATAGTAAAAATGGCGATCTTATCAAAAGCAATCTACAGATTCAACGCAATCCCCATCAAATTACCAACACAATTCCTCACAGATCTGGAAAGAATAATACTCAACTTCTTAGGGAAAAATAAAAAAACCCAGGATAGCCAAAAGAATCCTGTACGATAAAACAACTTCTGGAGGCATCACAATCCCCAACCTCAAGCTCTACTATAGAGCTACAGTAATTAAAACAACTTGGTACTGGCATAAAAACCGACATGTGGACCAATGGAATCGAATTGAAGACCATGATATTAACCCACACACCTATGAACATATAATTTTTGACAAAGAAGCCAAAAATGTACAATGGAAAAAAGAAAGCATCTTCAACAAATGTTGCTGGCATAACTGGATGTCTACATGTAGAAGGCTGCAAATAGATCCATATCTTGTCACCGTGAACAAAACTTAAGTCCAAGTGGATCAAAGACTTCAACATAAATCCAGTTACTCTAAACCCAATAGAAGAGAAAGCAGGAAGTAGTCTTGAATGCATTGGCACCAGAGATCACTTCCTAAATATAACAACAGTAGCACAAACACTGAGAGAAACAATCAATCGATGGGACCTGTTGAAACTGAGAAGCTTTTGTAGAGCAAAGGACATGGTCAACAAGACAAAGCTTCAGCCTACAGAATGGGAAAAGCTCTTCACCAACCCCACATCTGACAGAGGGCTGACATCCAGAATATATAAAGAACTCAAGAAATTAGACAACAAAATGCCCAACAGTCCAATTAAGAAATGGGCTATTGAACTAAACAGAGAATTCTCAACAGAAGAAGTTCAAATGGCTGAAATCCATTTAAGGAATTGCTCAACATCCCTAATTATCCGGGAAATGCAAATCAAAACGACTCTGAGATACCACCTTACACCTGTCAGAATGGCTAAGATCAAAAACACAGAAGACAGCTTATGCTGGAGAGGGTGTGGAGCAAGGGAAACTCTCCTCCACCGCTGTTGGGAATGTAAGCTTGTACAGCCACTTTAGAAATCAATATGGTGCTTCCTTAGAAAACTGGAAATCAATCGCCCCCAAGACCCAGCTGTAGCACTCTTGGGCATATACCCAAGGAATGCTCAATCATACTACAAGGGCTCTGCTATGTTCATATCAGCATTGTTTGTAACAGACAGAATCTAGAAACAACCTAGATGCCCTTCAGCTGAAGAATGGATAAAGAAAATATGGTACATATACACAATGGAGTACTACTCAGTAGAGAAAAACAATGACATCATGATGTTTGCAGGCAAATGGATGGATCTAGAAAAAATCAACCTGAATGAGGTAACCCAGACTCAGAAGGACAAACATGATATGTACTCACTCATAGGAGGATACTAGATATAAAACAAAGATGACTAGATTGCTACACAACTCCAGGGAGGCTACCTAGAAAATGGGACCTTAGGAAAGACACAGGGATTACCCAATGACAGATAAATGGATGAGATCTACATGAACAACTTGGGTGACAGTGGGAGTAAGGAAGGGCAAGGTTTGAGGGAAAGAAAGCTTAGGAGAGCAGGAGATTCCAGCTGGATAAAAAATAGAAAGGGAGAACAAGGAATAACAGACCATGATAAATGAAGACCACATGAGAACAGGAATAGGCAGAGTGCTGGAGAGGTCCCCAGAAATCCACAACGATACATCCTCTATAGACTGCTGGCAATGGTCGAGAGAAAGCCTGATCTGACCTTGTCTGGTGATCAGATGGCCAAACACCCTAACAGTCGAGCTGGAACTCTCATCCAATAACTGATGGAAGTGGATGCAGAGATCCTCAGGCAGACCCCAAGGACAGACTGTAAGAGTATAAATTATTGAGACCAAGATTGGAAAAAGCACAGGGACAAATAGCCAAACGAATGGAGTCACATGAATTTTGAACCAAGGGCTGTGGAGCCCCCAGCTGGATCAGGCCCTCTGGATAGTTGAGACAGTTGAGAGGCTTGAACTGCTTGGGAGGCATCCAGGCTGTGGGACGGGGACCTGTCCTTAGTGCATGAGCTGGCTGATTGGAACCTTGGGCTTACACAGGGACACTTTGCTCAGCCTGGAAGGAGGGGACTGGACCTGCCTGTACTGAATCCACTAGGTTTAAATGAATCCCCGGGGGATTCTTGGCCCTGGAGGAGATGGGAATGGAGGGGAGGGGCTGGGAGAAAGGTGGGGGTAGGTGCAGGAGTGGGGAGGACAGGGGAACCCATGGCTGATGTGTAAAATTAAAACACAAATATAATAATATATATATATATATATATATATATATATATATATATAAAAATACCTTAACTGTCATCATAGAGCCTTCATCCAGTAACTGATGGAAGCAGATGCGGAGATCCATGACAGGGCACTAGGCCGAGCTACAGGAGTCCAATCAATGAGAGAGAGGAGAGAATCTATGAGCAAGGAACATCAAGATCATGATGGGGAAACATACAGAGACAGCCAGGCCAAACTAGTAGAAACTCATGAACTGTGGATCAATAGCTGTGGCTCCCCCATGGGACTGGACTAGACCCCCTTGATAGGCGAGACAGTTTTGTAGGTTGAACTGTTTAGGGCGTGCCCAGGCAGTAAGATCAGGATCTGTCCCTGGTGGATGAGTGGGCTTTTTGGAGCCCAGTGCCTATGGTGGGGACACTTTGTGCAGCCTTGGTGCAGAGGGGAGGGGATTATACCTGCCTCAACTGAATGTACCAGGCTCTGCTGACTCCCCATGGAAGGCCTTGCTTTGGAGGAGGTTGGCATCAGGGGTGGGTTGGGAGGGGAGGCTGGGGGATGGGAGGAGGAAGAAGAGGGGATCTGTGGTTGATATGTAAAATGAATAAAAAATTCTTAATAATAATATCTTTCCCCAATAGTTTTCATCCAAGGATAAAAAACAAAATCCCCCTTGAGAATACTATATTTTCAAGTATTAATGGGCCAACACTGGAAGACGATAGAACTTGGGAGCTTCAAGGGCCACCATTTCTCCTTTCAGTATGATGACCAACACTGGTTATTCCTCAATGAGATCTGGATCTTAATGAAACACTGTCTTCTATTCTCTAAATTATATTGTCTTCAAAGCCAAGATGAGACTTTCTGTATTAAGACCCTCATGAATTTGTATATGGAGTCTCTGGTGGTAGCAGCTCACTTTGTGGTGACATTCCACTTTCTTCTTCCTGATTGATCACTCTTTTCTGTGATTGGGAAAAGGGATTATTTACAAATGTCTTCAAGAAGCCCCAAACAGATTGGCTATGTGAGCTACATTTTCTGCATACCGTACATAAAAATTCTGGTGGTTGGATTATTTCTGTGATTGTTTAGAGTTTCTGGAAACCTAAAGCCAGACATCTGAAGAGGAACAAGGAAAGAAAGAGGTCATGGAAGAAGGAGCTGGAAAACTGCCAGGTTCCCATGACTTAGATCAGATCTGGTTTTGTCTTTCTTGCTGATATTGCCCAATGAAGAGGGTTATAAAATTATTGGCTAATTAGTAGCCCTACACCATCATCTAGCTCAAGTTCTCTTTTCCACTCCTGCTGCAGAAGTTAGTGGATCCTTAATGGGAAACTTACTGGAGCTAGGCGCTGTTCTGCTGCTCTGCATACAAACTGGTAAATATTGGGAGAATAGTCTCATAACAGCTAAGGGATTAACTACATTTAAACCTTGACATAGTTTTAGTAAAACTTTTGTTTTCAAAATATTTGGGTCTGTGAGTTAAACTGGGTTTCTGAGGAACAATGTCCACTTTCAAAGAGAAGCCCCAGTCCTGACCACCCCACTTCTGTTCGGACTTGCATGGACCTTTCTTTAACCTGTACTACTTTAGAGACCTCTATGTTTTCTATATTCCCTGAATGATGATTTAGTCTGTGCCGTGAGGAATTTGCAGTAACCTGAGGACTACACCCTAATGGGAACCTGGAGTTTAGCTCCAACTCTGGCAGCTCAAGGGAAACACTGTGCTCTTCCCTCTACCTACAGTAACTGGTGAGGTAGAAAATGAACCAAGGGCAGTGCAGTTCTGTGGAGAATCCTCCGTCTCCCTACCTGTTTCTCCTTAGCTTCTGAAGGGAGGGGATATGATCATCCATTTGTCCTATCCTGTTCATGGTTTTACAACATGCTGCTGCCTGGGACATGTCTGTAAGGCAAAACCTTCATGAGATCAAGCAGCCTGGGAGCTTGGCTGTCCCCATGATTTCAGCAGTCTTTCTCTTTATCGCTTGCAGCTTTAGCTCTCCGTTGCAAAGAATGTTCCTCTTTCTTTAATAAGAAATGCAAACATGAAATAAAAACATGCATTGCAGAAGAGGAGGAATCTTGTATGATTACTAGAATCTGGGCTCTTCCTAACACTGGTAAGTGGTGAATTTAGTTGATATTGAAGACCAATGGCCATGCCTCTTTCTCTTCAATGCTCAAATGCCTTCCTATGATATGGTACCACTAAGAATAGAATCGTTTGAACTCAAGATCTCTGCAGAGCTTGGGATCCACCAAATGGTTAGCAAGTGCTTTTTACCTGCCTGCCTGAGAGGGAACAGTCACTGTTTGCTTCAATATCTACAATGTCAAGCCAGTGTGGGGCTAATAGATATTACAGAGAAATAGTTTGTCATTTAACATACTCTTAGTTTACTTTTACTTGGATTTGTGGCTTGCTTCATCCAAAAGCAATATATTGACTGTATTTTTATCTCTCACAGTGAATGATCCAACAGATGGATATTCTGGGTGCTGGAAAAATTGTAAAATAAGTGATTATGAGTACGGTGATCAATCAGTATTGACAAGTTGCTGTGATGAATACGACTTTTGCAATGACATCAGAGTACCAATTGATGAATGGTACTAAAGAACCCTCAGATTATCTTATGGCTCCCTCCTGTCTTCCTCATTTTATTTCTGATCCTTCCTTAAGTTTCATTTTCACTTCAGACTAGAGACTTCTCCAGCATCAGAATGGAAAATCATCGTGTATTGTTTCTTCTTATTTGGCTATTAGACAATAAACCCACTAAATGATTTGCTGAGTTGTGAAGGATGTTCTTTGCTGAACAATTGTGATCACTGCCTCTGCGCTCCTGGAAACCTCACTATTTTAAAAGCTTTACAGTCCCCATGAGGACACAGAGGCTGCAGGCAATCACTGGAATCTTGGTTGAAGACATACTCCAAAACCCTGAACTAGCCTTTGAAAGTAGCACTTCAATTCAGACAGGACTCAGTGAATTCCAGGGTCAGCACCCTACTTACACCATAGCTATTTTCACCAGGGCAGGGGTGTCCTGTTTAGTTTTTTGTCTACTGGACGCAACCTAGAAAGATCCAGAAAGATGAACCTCAGTTGAGAAAAATGCCTCTATCAGAATTCCTGTAGGAAAGTCTATAGGGTTTTTTCTCAATAACTGATTAGGAGGGTGGTTCTGGGTTATATAAAAAATCAGGCTCAGTAAGTAAATGGAGAAAACCAGTAAGCAGCATTCCTCTGTGCATTCTGCTTTAGTTCCAGCCTCCATATTCTGCCCTGACTTTCCTTCATGCAAAACCATAAGCTGTGAGTTGAAACAAACCCTTTCTTCTCCATGTTGCTTTTGGTTATGAGGGTTTATCACTGCAATAGAAACCTAAGACAGAAATTTGAACCAGGTGCATCAGATACTGCTGTGCCCAACCAAAGTTCACTGTTTGGGGAAGACTCTGGAAGGATTTTGGAATTTTAGGCAGGGAAAGAGATTGGGTGCTTAATGATAATGGGATATTATGGTCTATGGAAAGATAGCAAAGCTAAATGTGATGCAAGTTGTGGAGGCCTGGCTTGTAAAAGTTCAGAAAGAAGCATGGATTCTACCAGGACTCTTTGTGTAGTTTTTAAATTAAAAATGTTTGGTTTTCCTCAGCTTCATCTGTAAAGTGTGGTGAACAAGAGAACAGTACCACTGAAGTAAACCTTTTCTTTAATGGGACTGGTAGTACTGGTTAGCTGGGTCTGAGGAATCAGCTGTAATTAGAAGAGACCAACATCACTGAGGCAAATCTTTGGGAAAATATTTCCTTAAAGTCAGCACAGAATAGCTGTGGTCCATGGTGGCCAAGGATGCATCATATGTTAGAAGTCAAATTTGGTATTGTATAAAAGTCACCCACATGGTCCTGGCTTTAAAGGAATGAAGATATCATAGAGAGCAGCTGCAGCTTGCCACTGTGTGGCAGGGCTAAAGCTCCGGAAGAGAGGCCAGGAAAGGCCTCAGTTCCAGTGGGGACCACCACATAATGGAGATACCAATACTATGGGAAGACTTCCAAGGACATCAGCGACTGAGAAGTGCACTGTGTGCTAGGAATTCAAACGACAGGTTGGCTATTTGAAAATACCCTTTTATAATGTTTGTATTTTTTTATTTTTTATTATGTGTTTTAATTTTATACATCAGCCATGTGTTCCCCTGCTCTCCCCCCTCCTGCCCCTAACACCACCTTCTCTCCAGCCCCTCTCCTCCATTCCCATGTCCTCCAGGACCAAGACACCCCTGGGGATTCATTTAAACCTGGTGGATTCAGTACAGGCAGGTCCTGTCCCCTCCTTCCAGGCTGAGCATGTGTCCCTGTGTAAGCCCAAGGTTCCAAACAGCCAGCTCATGCACTAAGGACAGGTCCTGGTCCCACAGCCTGGATGCCTCTCAAACAGATCAAGCTATTCAGTTGTCTCACTTATCCAGAGGGCCTGATCTAGCTGGGGACTCCACAGCCGTTGGCTCATAATTCATGTGCTTTCTTTCTATTGGCCCTCAGCCAGGCCCCAGGTGGAGCTCCAGGTGTCCAACTGTCGAGAAAGAGAAGGGACTGCAAGATCGTGAATTGTTGAATCCAAGATTGCAAAAAGCACAGGGACAAATAGCCAATCGAAAGAAAGCACATGGTTGTATTTTTTTAAAGGCTAGAAGTTTTGTGTTACTTGTGTTTTATGTTGTGATACTGTTGCGCTCTTGGAGATAAGTTAAAAATGAAGTGTTATTGTTTAAAGGTAATTCATTGTGTCACATTGACAAAGGATTAATTGTTTTGTTTGTTTGTTTGTTTTGTAAACTTGACACAATCTAGAGTTATCTGAGAAGAGAAATCTCAACTGAGAAAATGCCTCCTTCAGATTTCCAGTATCCAGATCTGTTGGGTATTTTATTGATTAATGATTAATATGAGTGGGTTGTGCCCATTGGGCATGGTGCCATCCTGGGGCAGATATTCCTGGGTTATACAAGAATGCAGGCTGAACAAGACATGAGGAACAAACCAGTAAGCAGCAGTCCTCTATGGTTTCTGCTCCAGTTCTTGCCCCCAGGCTCCTGCCCTAAGTTCTTGACCCAATTTCCTTTCATAAAGGACTGGAAGCTGGAAGGTGAAATAAACTCTTCTCTCCCCAAGTTGCTTTTGGCCGTGGCGATTTATTATGGCAGTAGAAATCTAAGACAAGGGTCCATGGTGAAATGCTATCTACTGGCTTGCTTATTTTGCTTTCTTATGCACTACTGGATAACCTGCCTATGGATGGCAATGCCCATAGTGGACTAAGCAAGGATGTATGCATCAATCATCAACCAAGAACTGCCCCATAGGCTTGCCTAGGGGTCCACTGATTGAGGCATTTTCTTAACTGAAGTTCCATCTTCTCAGATGATTCTGGCTTATGTCAAGTTGACAAAACAAAAACAAAAACTAGAAAATATAATTGATACCTTGTCACCTCAACACATGATCATATCTCTATTAAACCATAAACTTTCATTTCTTGTGTCTCCAGTATATCATGTTAATATTAATACCATAATATAAAACAAAGTATAACTTTGGAAGTCCCACTGTGTTTATAATTTCAACACTTTGAAAGTCCAAGCTCTCTTTTAAAATGTAATTTCTCTTTAAAAGCCCAATGTCTCTCTAAGCCAGACAAGTCTTCATAACTGTATATTCATATATATATATATATATATATATATACAACTTTCTACTCCAAGAGGAAAAAACCCAGAGCTGTAACATAATCAAAGTGAACCAAACCAATGTCCAGCAGTATAAATCATATCCTGAAATACAGTATTCCACACCTGGGATTCACTCATGATCTTCTGGGCTCCACAGGCCTTGGGCAACTACGTTTCTTGGGTTACACCATTCACAGCACACATAGCTTATCACAGAGCAGACACTGAGGAAGCACTTTCCAGTAGATTTGTCTAGGTGATGCTGGTCTCCTACCAATTAAACACAACTAATTCTTCAGCCCTTGCTGACCAGTTTCTAATGTCCCCGGGAGGCCAGTTTACTTCCATAGATTCTTAATACAAAATATTACAGGAACAACCCTTACTCAGTCTTTATTTCCCTCTGAAATTTCAGAAGCTAGGCCTCTATCATCTGCATTGTTCAACATTATCTTCCAAACTCCCCTAGAGCAGCCTATTCAGGATTCAAAGGTTTTTCCAGCTCAAAATTCCAAAGACTTTTGATAACCCTCCAAAAACATGGTCAGGTCTGTGACAGCACTGTTCTCTGAACCTGATTCCAATTTCTTTCTTCGTTAGATTTTTATTGCTGTAATAAAAACTATGACCATAAGCAAGTTGGGGGAAAAAGTTTATTTCATCTTACATTCCATCACAAAGTGAACAAGGATAGTAACTCAAGGCAGAAATCTGGAGGCAGACCTGAAGAGTTCTATGGAGGCAGGACTGAAGAGTTCTTTTACAAGCTTATTCCCCCTGGCTTCCTCATTCTCCTTTCTTACACTTTCCAGGACCACCTGTCCATAGATGCCACCACATAGAGTGGGCAAGGCCTACCCACATCAAAATTAATTTTTAAAAATGCCCATCACTTGCCTGCATGCCAATGTGATGGAGTCACTTCCTCAATGAGCAAAATGCAGCTAACACAAGGTAACTGCTGCTAACCAATCTAATCATGATATATCTACAACAACTCTTGACCTCAAAACCCTGATGATCCAGTTTTCTTACAGTGGCACAACTATCCAGGAGGCGGAAAATTGAAGATATTTGATCATTATCTCCCTAAAGTGAGTATGATTAAGATTCAATTGTGAAACTTCCTCTCTGTTCTGCTCATTTCATGCTCCTGTAATTGCAGGGAGCAACAAAGGCAAGGAATAGGTAAGTCTTCCATTGTGCTTTATCAGATTTGAAAAATGAGTGTCCTTACATATTGGGTGAATGGAATGTGTTGGACTATATAGTTCTCCTCACATGGATGAGCAGCACAGATACAAAAATTCAACTGAAGTGGAGAAAATAGACTTAAGGATTTGGTAGAACAAGGAAACAGAGGTGAATGAAAAACTCAGAGGTTGTTGATAATTCTAGAGGCACTATGACTGTACAATGTGCAAAATCTCCTGCTTCATTCTCAGTCCATATTGGTGGTCAACACAATCGTACATTCCTCAGACAAAAACTGAGATAAATGGAATAGAAATTTATCATTGCATCTTAAAGAGTGCATCTGGCTAGGAGCAGGAAAAAGAATGTTTCCAGTTGTGGTGATTAGTCATCATTGTGGATGTATTTGAATCTATATCACTAGGAGATTATGAAGCATGTCTCTGGAGTGCCTGTGATGGTGTTTCTAGGGATGATTCCTTAATGTGGTTGGTACCATCACACGGCCTGGTGTGCAGATGGAGTAGAAGGGGAAGCAGAGAAAGCTACTAATCCATCTGGGCTGTCATGTGCTTAACTGTGCTTCCCTACCATGCCATCCCCGCAATGACAGATGCGAATCCTGAAATGATGGACCAGAAATAAAATCCCTTCCCTTAAATTGTTTCTGTCAAGCATTTGATCAAAGCAAGTGAAGAATACAAATAGATGATAGATAGATAATAGCTAGATGATTAGATGATAGAGATAGATAGAAGATAGATAGATAGATAGATAGATGATTACATTAGATGATAGAGATAGATAGATAGATAGATAGATAGATAGATAGATAGATAGATAGATAGATAGATAGATAGATAGATAGATATAGATGATATAGATATTGGAATATATATATATACACATATGTGTGTGTGTGTGTGTATCACATTGATATATCTGATCACAAGTACAAAAGAATCACAGCACACCAGAGTGCTATGGTTTCAAGTACTAAGAGGCATGTGGTGGAAGTCCACTGATTCTGTGGACTTTGAAAGCCTTCACAAACCCAACTGTTGATTTCTCCATTCCTTTTTCATTTCTTTTTTTGTTTGTTTGTTGTTTTTTTGGTTTGTTTTTGTTTTTGTTTTTGTTTTTTTCAAGACAGGATTTCTCTGTGTAGCTTTGCGCCTTTCCCAAAACCCACTTGGTAGCCCAGGCTGGCCTCGAACTCACAAAGATCCGCCTGGCTCTGCCTCCCGAGTGCTGGGATTAAAGGCATGCGCCACCACCACCTGGCCCTTTTTCATTTCTAATGAAAGGTAATTTCTGCAGGAAAGTCTATCTCACATTGTACACTTGTCCTCTTTCAAGACCCATCAAACTTCTGCTCTATGAATACCATTCTGGATCTTTCTGTGAATATAAATGTTCTGGGTACTTGCTTTTGACTCAGAGAGGATCCTCATCGTTTTCATTATGATTGCTCTTTTCTTCTTTGATTCAAAAGAAGTTGTTTTACAAATCTTCTAAAGACTACACACAGCTTGGTACAATGAGGAATATTCACGTACCACACACACCATGAAAAATTATCTGGGGGTTGGGGATTTAGCTCAGTGGTAGAGCACTTGCCTAGCAAATGTAAGGCCCTGGGTTTGAACCTCAGCACCAAAAAAAAAAAAATCTCTAGGTTATATGTTGTTGGACTCTTAGAATAAGAAAGCCTCAGTCAATAATGAAGAAAGAAATGGGACACTATGGAGTGATCTGGAGAATTGCTGAGATTGTCAGTTCAGATGTCAGGGGTCTTCCACTATTCTTTTCCACCTTGGTTTTTGGCTTTGTTTTGTTTCTTGGTTTTTGTTTCTTGTTTGTTTGTTCTTTGAGACTGGGTCTTTAACTGTACTCAGAATTCATTAGTTTAGCTGGTTTGGCTGCCAATGAGCTTCAGGGATCCACCTGTCTCTGCTCCCCCATGCTAGAGTTACAGACATGTGCTACTGTGCCGGCTTTATGTGGGTTCTAGGGATCTAAACTCAAGTGCTCATGCTTACATGCCAGTCATTCTTCCAGCTAAGTGAGCCCCTACCACCATCACTTGTCCTCCTAAACTTGTGTTCAGGAGATGAAACTCCCTTTTGTAGAGGTAACTGTCTTGTTAAATAAGAAGCCCAGCCAATTGCAGAGTTAAAAGCTGAGAGGTCAGAGCAATAGCTGAGAGCTGAAAACCTTACCCTTCAGAGCTGCTGCTGTCTTTCCTTTCGAAGCCTGCCAGGGCCATATAGTTTGTAAGCAATATAAGTTTCTGTGTGTTTACTTGGTTGGGTCTGAGCATCTATGGGCTTGGTGGGTGAGAGAGATTTGTCCTGACTGTGGGCCAGGCAGGAAAACTCTAGCTACACCCTTTGATAATTGGTTGCAGTCCTAAGCACTGAGCTCTTGTGGAATCCTGGACATTCGTTCCAATGTATCCTTAACTTCTCTTCCATCCTCAAAGCCCCAGATGATTCCAGAATGGTAGCCTCTGTGCCAAACAGATCCTTATGCCCGAGATGAACAGAGACAATTAGTGGGTAAATCGAGGACTTGTGCAGAGGTAAGTGGTATAAGGCTGAACAGAATCATCTGGAATTAGAAGAGCCATCCTGAACATACATCATATCTCCTCTTCTGTGTAATGAGGTTTATGTTCCTGAGGCCTAGGGGTCCTGTGGCTAACATAGTCTAAGGACAAAAACTTTATCCATAGTATCTTCTGAAGAAAAAACTAGAGCTGAGGAATCTCAAAGAACTGGGATAAGAACAGCTGGATAAATCTAACTAAAAAGCCTCTGCCCAGTAGTTTCTAGCATTGTCTGACAATAAAGTCACTGTAGAGAGAATGGGAAAGGTTGTCTTTAACATGGAACTTCAGTCCTACTTAACAGTGTAGTCAATGCAGAAACCATTGAGGAAGATTGCTGCTGCCTTCCCACATGGTGCACTATCCTTTGTGCTCCCATGTGACAGTCCAGCAAATTCCACTGGCTTCACCAAATAAGAGCTGTGTTTCCTCTTTTTACTGTGACTGTAGACAACACTGGTACTAGGCTCCTGTTGATTCAAGTTAGGATTTGCTTTAAAAATTAGAAGAAAATTCTCTCTGTGTATGTCTCTTTCTGTCTCTGTCTCTCTTTCTGTCTCTGTCTCTGTCTCTGTCTCTCTCTGTCTCTCTCTGTCTCTCTCTCTCTCTCTCTCTGTGTGTGTCTGTGTGTGTGTGTGTGTGTGTGAGTGTGTGTGTGTATGTGTGTGTGTTTGTGCTGTGTTTGAGACAAGGTCTCACTATGTAGCCCTGGCCGGTCTGAAACTTGCAATGTAGATGAGGTTGGATTTGAATTCACACTGATATGCATGTTTTTCCTTCCAAAGTGGTAGGATTAAAGGCATGCACCATCATGCCCTGCCACTTACCTACTTACCATGTGGAGGAGAGTATGCAAACTTCTTACATAGTGAAGAAATAAATGGAGTGTAACTCCATGACAGTTTCGGCCTCGCACGTGTCTCCCACCCAGCGCCACCAAGATGCCCAAGAGGAAGGTTAGTGCGAACAGAGCTGTGAAGGCTGAGCCCCAGTGACGCTCCTCGAGGCTGTCGGCCAAGCCCGCCCCTGCCAAGGTGAACCCGAAGCCAAAGAAGACAGCAGGAAAGGATAAATCATCAGACAAAAAAGTGCAAAGCAAAGGGAAGAGGGGAGCAAAGGGCAAACAGGCTGAGGTGGCGGACCAGCAAACCACAGATGTGCCTGCAGAAAACGGAGAGACTGAGAACCAGAGTCCAGCCTCTGAAGTAGAAGAAAAAGAAGCGAAGTCCAATTAAATATCCATCATGTCTGTCAGTGTCCCTGCCTCCCTTCTTGTACAATCCAGAGGAATATTTTTATCAACTATTTTGTAAATGCGAGTTTTTCAGTAGCTCTAAAAACATTTTTAAAAGGTGGGAGGAAGTCCCACCTCATCCCATTTTTTAAGTGTAAATGATTTTTTAAGAGGTTAAATCACTGATTGAGCATTTCTTGGGTATATGCCCAAGAGTGATATAGCTGGGTATTGGGGGAGATGGACTCCCAATTTTCTAAGGAAGCGCCATATTGATTTCCAAAGTGGCTGTACAAGCTTGCATTCCCACCAGCAGTAGAGGAGAGTTCCCCTTGCTCCACATCCTCTCCAGTATATGCTGTCTTCAGTGTTTTTGATCTTAGCCATTCTGACCAGTGTAAGATGGTATCTCAGAGTCATTTTGATTTGCATTTCCTGGATAATTAGGGATGTTGAGCAATTCCTTAAATGGCTTTTAGCCATTTGAGCTTCCTCTGTTGAGAATTCTCTGTTTAGCTATATAGCCCATTTCTTAATTGGACTGTTGGGCATTTTGTTGTCTAATTCCTTGAGTTCTTTATATATTCTGGATGTCAGCCCTCTGTCAGATGTGGGGTTGGTGAAGACCTTTTCCCAATCTGTAGGCTGTCATTTTGTCTTGTTGACCATGTCCTTTGCTCTACAAATGCTTCTCAGTTTCAACAGGTCCCATTGATTGATTGTTTCTCTCAGTGTCTGTGCTACTGGTGTTATATTTAGGAAGTGATCTCTGGTACCAATGCATTCAAGACAACTTCCTGCTTTCTCTTCTATTGGGTTCAGAGTAACTGGATTTATGTTGAGGTCTTTGATCCACTTGGACTTAAGTTTTGTGCATGGTGACAGATATGGATCTATTTGCAGCCTTCTACATGTAGACATCCACTTATGCCAGCACTATTTGTTGAAGATGGTTTCTTTTTTCCATTGTACATTTTTGGCTTCTTTGTCAAAAATTATATGTTCATAGGTGTGCAGGTTAATGTCAGGGTCTTCAATTTGATTCCATTGGTCCACATGTCGGTTTTTATGCCAATATCAAGCTGTTTTTATTACTGTAGCTCTATAGTAGAGCTTGAAGTCTGGGATCGTGATGCCTCCCAAGGAATGCTCAATCATACCTCAAGGGCATTTGCTCATCTATGTTCATAGCAGCATAGTTTGTAATAGCCAGAACCTGGAAACAACCTAGATGCCCTTCAACTAAAGAATGGGCAAAGAAATGGGGAAGGAAATGTGGTATATATACACAATGGAGTACTTCTCAGCAGAGAAAAATAATGACATCATGATGTTTGCAGGCAAATGGATGGATCTAGAAAAAATCAACCTGAATGAGGTAACCCAGACTCAGAAGGACAAACTTGGTATGTACTCACTCATAGGAGGATACTAGATGTAAAACAAAGATGACAAGACTGCTGCACAACTCCAGGGAGGCTACCTAAAAAACAGGAACCTAAGAAAGACACAGGGATCACCCAATGACGAGAAATGGAGGAGATCTACATGAACAACCTGGACGTGAGTGGGGGTAATGAAGGGCAAGGTTCAAAGGAAAGAGAGCTTAGGGGAGCAGGAAATCCCAGCTGGATCAAGAACAGAAAGGAAGAACAAGGAATAACAGACCATGATAAATGAAGACCACATAAGAACAGGAAGAAGCAAAATGCTAGAGAGGTCCCCAAAAATCCACAATGATACATCCACTGTAGACTACTGGCAATGGTTGAGAAAAGCCGGAACTGAACTAGTCTGGTGATCGGATGGCCAAACACCCTAACAGTCGTGCTTGAACTCTCATCCAATAACTGATAGAAGTGGATACAGAGATCCTCAGCCAGGCTCCAGGTGGAGCTCCAGGAGTCCAACTGGGGAGAAAAAGAAGGAATTGTATGAGCAAGAATTGTTGAGACCAAGATTGGAAAAAGCACAGGGACAAATAGCCAAACTAATGGAAACACATGAATTATGAACCAAAAGCTGTGGAGCCCCCAACTGGATCAGGCTGCTGGATAAGTGAGACAATTGAATAGCTTGAACTGTTTGGGAGACACCCAGGCAGTGGGACCGGGACCTGTCCTTAGTGCATGAGCTGGCTGTTTGAAACCTGGGGTTTATGTGGCGACACTTTGCTCAGCCTGGAAGGAGTGGTCTGGACTTGCCTGTTGAGCTGAATCCCCAGGGGAGTCTTTGCCCTGAAGGAGATGGGAATGGGGGGAGTGGCTGGGGGGAAGGCAGGGGTGGGGACAGGAAGGGGAAGGTCAGGGGAACCCATGGCTGATATATAAAATTTTTTAAAAAAAGAGTTTAAATCACTTGCTGGTTGTTTATTTTTTGGTACAACCAGAAAATAGCAGGATACTGAAGCAGAGGAGGCTGTGACTGTCTCGGGGGTCACCATAACATTCCGTAGGGGGGGGGGGCTAGTTTTATATCCTACAATACAAAGCATACTTAATGGTAATTTGGAGTCTTGGTCATGCATTTGTGTCTGGAATATTTTCAGTTATTTCTGCTCTTGTGTTTCTAGTAGAACTGTATCCTTAAAAAATCTTGCCCTGTCAGAACTGTCTCTGGTCATGGCAGTCCATTTTCCTAACAATTGTGATAATGTGCTGTGAAAGGTTGAAATTTTGAATATGTAATGTATGTGGCATAAAATTGTGAGTCAGTGAAATTAAGGATTGTGAACATTTGATTGTTATGTGAGGTCTTAGGGAAAACTTGCCAAGCTTAGGATGGAACATCACTGGAATAAGTTCAAAGAGAAACAATACATGGCTCTTTTGGGTACGTGAACACAATGTATGACTCTTAGAGACTGGGTCCATGTTTTAAGAATTGAAATGTCTGTGTACCCAACCAATAAAATCTCAGTTGTGAAAGAATTAAATAAATAAATGAGGGCAAAGGCTCCTTTTCTGAGGCTGATTACCTTTAGTGAAATGAAACACAATGGTTTGAAGAGATGGTTCAGTGAACAAAGATACTTCCTGCCAACTGCCGAGCCCAATGACCTGAGTTTGATAGCTCGGACCCACATAGTAGAATGAGAGAACCAACCCTTGTCAGTTGATGTTTGCTCCGACCTCCTCTACTTAGGCACCATGTAAGTGAACACACACACACACACACACACACACACACACACACACACACACACAAATGTAATAAAAATATTATGATGTTTTTACAAGTATAACACTATGATAAATATTATTTCTGACATAAGTCTTGACATTTGTTCTCTTCTTAGATGTCCATATGTCAGTAATGCTGTATGGTTAAGTTTTGGTACATGACATGCAAGATAAGAAGCCACTGTGTATTTTGTCAACAATCCAAAGACAGAAGCTTGTAGGTTCCAAGCAAAAAATGGATACTGGGTTAGTGAGGCACTAAGACCTTGATTTGCTCTGTCTGTGCTGTATGCACATGTTCAACATTAATGTTAATACATTAGTAAAAGTAAACAACATGTGGGATGATGTAGACAATCATTTCTACATGATTCTAACAAATCAACATGTTGATAGACTATATTTAATTACTTCTAATCCTCCTAGTTATCAAAGAAGAAATGTGTTAAAATGACTCCTTTTTCAATACTAGTAAGACATTTTAGATGCACATCATATTTCAGTTTTACTTTGTCAGTGACAGTATCATATGCCTTTCTGTTATTTTTATGTATTTGGTTCTGGTTTTAAAGGAATCTATCATTTAATCAATAGTTAGTTTGACCTTTAGCACATTTGACTAATGAATAGAGGTTTATTCGCTCTAGGAACAGGGATTTTTATAACAACTGCTTATTACATGCATTTTTTAATGTAACAACCAGAAATTCTTCACACCAAACTACACACTCCTCATATTTTGTTAACTGAAGATCACCTCAATATTGTTATAGAGAGAAAAAACTAGATTTACTTTAAGCAAAAATGGCATAAATGTTGATCAAAAATAACTAGCCTATCTTTTCATTAGAAATATACATCATTCTTTGATTATGTTTTCCCCTCCTCCAACTCCTCCCATATCCTCCCCACCTCCTTACCCACCAAACTCCATTTCAGTCTCTCTCTCTGCTCCTCTCTCTCTCTTCTCTTTCTCCTATCTCTCTTTCTCAACCAAAAACACAATGGAATTTGATTCAGCTGTAAGGAAACATGGAATTTGCAGTAAAGTGATGAACCTGAATCTGGAAGGTATTATAGTAACTGTGACAACCCAGAAGCAGAAAGACAAATACTCATGTTTTCTCTCATATGCAGGCCCTAGCTTTAACTTAGATGTGTATGCCATGAATTGGCTACCCTTGTTGTTTGTGATATTATGATGGGACCTAAAGTTGATCAGTGAGCCAGGCTCAGGCTCAGGGGAATCAAACTCCATCATCATTCTCAGTTGAAGATGTCTACATCTGGAAACCATAGGCAGTCCTTCATTTCCTTACACAGTTGACTGGCTGAGTCTGGCCTCCTGCCACTTTCACATTTTAGTTTGTCACATCCAGCCCTCATGTTCTCTACAACTGCTTCCTGTTCAGTCTCCTACCCTGAATCTATAGCAGATTAAATCCAGGCTCCCTGACTTTGTATCCCTGTTTTCAAGTTCCTATGGGAGCTGAGTTTTTAAAAGAAAATAGGTTTTCCCTTTGATACAGGGCCAACTTGGTGCCCTGTGAGGCCCACAGATTAGCAAAAAGAGATCCCTGTCCACCACCAAACATTCGTGGGAGGAATCACTGTCACCAGCACGTACAACCAATGAGTTCCTTCACCCACTAGGCCTGGATAGTAATCAAGTGGATGCACAATTTCTCTCCTGAGACCCTCGGACAGCAGACCCATGGAAAGGCAAATGTTCAACTGCCTCATATTGCATATATTCTGACATCCTCAGAGCCTAGAAGGGGCTTGAAAAATGCAATTTGTGCTGAGTTGATCAGCTTCTAAACTGAGTGATCCAGCAGCCTGGACACTCTGATATGTGCTCCAGCATCAAGGGAATCCACCCACAGTGGGTCTCTGCTTTTCAAACTTACATTACCAATTTTAAAATCTCATCCCCTTTGTGTAACAGCCTGTGTTTCCATCTACATAAGGTTTTTCAAACAGTTGCTTCAAAGTCACAGTCTATGCTCTGAGCCCACGCTGTCTCTCATAGTACCCACACTCTGACCCAGCAAGACAAGAGACTTCTAAATCATAGAGATGCAAGAATGCAGGGGCCTGGTTGGTTATTTAGCTCAGTGGTAGAGCACATGCCTAGCAAGCACAAGGCCCTGGGTTCAATCCTCAGCTAAAAGAAAAAAAAAAAGAATGCAGGGGCCTCTGGTCTCTCAGGCAGAAAAGTCAGATGCTAAGAACCTTCTTAAGATGACTCCCAGATATGTCACTGAACGAATTAGCTCTAAGATACAGGGAACCTGCTCTTCAGTGCACCAGTTTCCAACGCACATCTCAGATGCCCTAGCACTTAAAAGATAAATGTACACAGTGCCAGATTCTGCACCAGTGGGAACACAGAAATGATGTTTCTCTTTTCACCTATAGCCCACTGCCAAGCTTATTACCATCACACTGCCCCTCCTCCTGTGCAGCAGAGTGGCTGCTCTTAATGCTCTGCTTTCTCCTTTAATCATAAAATGTAATGTTTCTGCATCTCACCTGTTCACAACTCTCTACTGTAGTATCTCACTGTCTTCCATGGAACCTTGGTTGGTGATGTGGCTGCACATGTTCTTAGCATCAATCTAGTAGAGATACAGGAGAGTACTGGGTATCTCTGCCATCTTCCAGACCACTAATGATCCAGTTTCTAGAAAAATGTATAAAATTGTGGGGAAAGAAACCATAGGAAACATATAGATTTAAAATGATTATTTACTTGGGACATGAAAATGTGTTTACTACAACATACATCAAAATCCTGGCCTCATTCTCCTTGCAACAATACATGAAAAGATAATATCTGGGCAGAATTTTCACTTTTTTTGAATTAGATAGAATAAGTAAGCTTATGTCATGGAAAACTGGAACACTTTCCATGGAAAAGGAATACCCGTGAAGTTGGACAGTGTGATGGGCAATGTATGAGAATATTTAATGGGTCAAGAGACTAGAAGAAGCAAGTTGGGGAGATAAAGACAAGGAGGCCAGAGGAATAATGGCAGTGTGCACTCATGATAAATCTTCTTGTCTCAACTTACAGCAACCAGACACAAGAGGCAGCATACAACCAATGGTCAAGATGACTTGGCCAATGAATGTTTTTAGAAACTGGTCATCCAACTCACTGGCTAGGTAATGAATCAAAAACCAAGGAGTAACAGTAGTAAAAATGTGCACAAGCTGAGAGTCCTATAGTATGACTACATGCCATCAAAACTGATCAGTCACCCAAAGATGTACAGTATCTCCAACATCCTTTTTTAAAAAATACTGATCATGAGTCCTTGATAGTCTAATTTCCAAGATTATTTGAATCTGTTGTAAGTTGTCAAGTTTGTGGCATTGGGTCAATTTCACCCTAGAATAGATGGTGAACAAGATTTAGCTTTGGAGATCTGCCCATCATCATGCTTCATTTGCGGTCCTTCATGTTAAGTACGGTAGATCACATGTTAATCATCCACAGTGGTATCTGAGCTTTGGAGACATCAGATCAATAGGTGTGTATTGAACTATCTAATTCTCTTCACAGGAATAATATAAGCATAGATATGAATGCAGATAGAGGATGACAGAAACCACCTCAGGATCTGACAGAATAGGGGTTCAGAAGGAAATGAGGATTAAAGAAGTTGATGCCAATCACGGAGTCACCAGAGGATCACTGGTGTGTGAAATTCCTAACCTCATTCCTCAACTACAATCTGGGGTCAACATAATCTCAAATTCTTAGAACAAAGTAAGAAATGCAATAGCTGGAAAAAAAACTATATTCATATATTTACAACTGGGCTTGAGAATGGCTGTTAATAAAAAGAAATGGTTCTGTATCCAGCCTGGTGTGTGGACCATGTTTGTATATCCAATACTTGGGAGGCTGAGGCAGAAAGATTTCTGTGAGTTCTATGACAGCTTGGACTACATCATAAAGTATTGATCATTTTGTGCTACAGTGAGACTTTGTCTTTAAAGAGAGAAGGTTGGGAAGGGAGGTGGAGACATAGAGGAAACCCACTTCTGAGAGCCCTGATGAGAGAACAGAATCTGATTCTGTCATTTCTCCCGGTAGCAAGGGGCACATTTGTAAGACAAATAATTCTGTGGCCTCTAATGGTCATTGTGTGTACCAGTTGCTATAATTTCTACCTCCTGCTTAGGCTCCGGTGAAAGGGATCTTGTGGGAACACTGTCTTCCATTCTTTAATCGTTACCATCTCCATGGCTCAATTAACGCCCACTGTACCAAGAAAGAACACAATGGTATGTCTAGTCAACTACCAGAGTTCCCTGGAATGCATCTGACTCTTTGACCCTCATTGATTTCCTTGGGGTCATTCTATTTTCTGAAGAAGGTTGAGATATACATATTTCTTCTAGAAGTTACACCCAGCCTAAAGCTGTGAAGTATTAATTTTATGTAATGTCCATTAAGTTTTTGAAATTGGGATAACCTAAATAAAGCCAGCAGTCTGGATGTGAGAGAGAGACATGTCATGGAAAAGTGTTGACAGTATCAAAAGGTATCCTTCTGGCCATTCTTGTAGTTCCTGCCCAGTTCCTTTGCCTGAGTATATTATAAAATAACTGGGGGCTGATCTTAGCAGCCAGTGAACTACAGTCATCTAACTCAAGTGCTCACTCATCTCTAACACAGCTTGCTTTAAGAGTCAGCAGTTGCCCAGTGGGGAACCTACTGAAACAGGGTCTCCTTCTGCTCTGTATAGGAATTGGCAAATGTTTGCAGGTTGGTTTAATAATAGTTAAATTATCATCTGAGAGTAAATCTTGGTGTACTTTTAAGCAGGGCCTTCATTCTTCCATGCTCTTAGGCCTATGGCTTCAAAGTGAAATTATGAAGAACACAGTCCAATATGATATAAAGGGAAGTCCTATCCCTGGCTATCTGATATCTCTTCCATCTTTTTATTTTCTTGGATCCTTCCCAAACCTTATCCACCCCTGAAAGTGTCAGACAATGAACTTTATACTCCCTGAGCAATGATTTAACAGAGAAGTAAAGAATAAGAAACTCCTGTTCAACCTGAGGGGACTGTCTTATCGTTCTTGGACACTTAGCTCAGGTTCTGGAAGTGTAAGGGATGTTCTGTGCTCTCCATTCTACATGTAGTCACTGTAGTGAACCACAAGGTAATCCTGGGGCTGGTGGCTCTACACAGAGTGGTTAGTACTCCTGCCTGCCAGTCTCTTGATACCTTGTCACTTGTAGGTGAGAAATACATAACCCTCTGCTTCCTCTTCTTTGTCTGTAGCTTGGAATGTGTCCCTAAGGTAATTTTTTTTTTTTGATACAGAGTTTCTCTGTGTAATCTTGTTGCTTTCAAAAATTTTTTGAGATAGTTTCACTTAGTGTCCCAGGTAGGCATTGAGCTCTCTCTGTAGCCCAGGCAGGTTTTGAACTTTCAGTTCTCCCCTGGTCCTCCCATGTAGTAACATTACAAGACTGTGCCATCAGGCCTGACTTAGAGTTTTATGAATCTTGTTTACCTGATTACCTTTTGTGTAACTGCTCTATACACACTTGAGGGTGATGTATAGATGTCTCCAACTATAGTTGAAACACACATTTTGTACTTTAATTCCATCAGCTTTTGATTTACTTATTTCCAGGTCGATTAGAATCATGTATGGATATAATTTTCACATACTCTAAATGGTTAAAAGTTGTATAATCCATCTTGTGCTCTCTAGCTTTGCCTTAGTAGGATAGGAAACATTTTAAATCAGTTGCCTAGCAAGTAGGGACGTTCTGCTCAACAGCATTGCATGCCAGCCAACCTTCTCTTGCTTTAAACATATTCCTGCAGAAGTCAGCATCAGTAAAATGTGCTGCCACCTGCTGGCACATATTTGAGGCTTGGCTGTGGTCCATTGACAAGATGGTGCAAGATGGCAAGATTCCTGTCTGAAGTTAAAATCTCTGAGTTCTGCGCTCTTCTCTAAGTTCTACTCAGTTCTGAAACTTTCCTAAGTTGCAGGTAGCTGTGCTGCTTTTGTGTCAATGAGTCACATGTGCTAAACACAGGACTGTTGCAATGTCTGCTGAAGGCAGGAGTGGGGGGAGTATTGTTTTAGGATGTAGAACACAAGAAGGGGCTCAGATATGTTGTTGTTGTTTTAAGCACATTATATAATGGTCTAGCTAAAGTAGGCTAGTCAAATGGAGAAAACTAACTGTACTCTTCCATAACAGGAATTTCATGTTGTTTTTAATGTACACATCTGATTTTAAGGACAGACTGTCTGTAATAAGGAAGCAGGAAGAGAGGTGATTCTTTTTTAAATATACAATCTTCTCTAGATTTATAAGGTAATATTCTTAAATAATGATTTTCTTTATTCTTTGAATATTTCATAGAAAAATGATCTCCAACATAAAACAAAGGATGAATATTAGTGGCTACTCCACAGCCTCTGGGAAACTCCAGTGATAACTAGACACTTTAATTTTCCCTTTTTAAAAAAAATAAGGTTTTTTATTGATATGAATATGGATGTGTCTATATTCTATGTGTATATGAATGCCTGAGGGGGCCAGGAGAGGGTGTCAGGTCCACTGGAACTGAAGTTACAGGCAGTTCTCATCCAAACAATGTGTGTGTGCCGGGAATCGAACATTGGTCCTCTGAAGAGACCAAGCACTGTTAACTGCTGAGCTGGTTGTTAGTCCCTTAATTTTCCCTTTAAATGATTATACTACATCAACTCATTAGGAGATTAATTCAACAATGCGTCCAAAAGATAGTCCATCACGATTGCATGGAATTTATCCCTGGCATGTAAGACTAATTCAATATGTGCATGTCAATCAATGTGGTATGTCACACTAGCAGACTAAAATACAAAAATCAACTGGTACATTCAACTAAGTTAACTATTCTTTCTTGGTAAATATCTCTCAACAGTTTAGGTGTAAAAGGGAAGCTGTTCAACACAATAAAAGCCATCTGTGAAAGAAAGCCCACAGCTGGCATTATCATCAGCAAAACAAAACCAAAGGCTGCATGGGCATTCTTGCCTTACACCAGACCTGAGGTGGAAGCAGTCCATCTGGCAGAAAACAGATGCAACAGCCGCAGGAAAGACAAGTGGAGACCTGAGGGGAGGGCTCAGTGGAGAGCCACCCTGAGGGCTGAGTGCAGACCCCAGCACCTGTGGAAATGCTGATATTCCAGGCAGTGCTCAGAAAGTGGACACTGAACCCAGGACAGGCAGGCTAAGTTGACTGGGAGTGTCAGCAACTCCAGGCTCAATTGAGAGATCCTATCTCAATGAACAAGGTGGAGAGTAATTGAGGAAGATTCTGAAAGTCAGCCTTGAGCCTCCACGTGCACACACACACACACACACACACACACACACACACACAGACAGAGAGAGAGAGAGAGAGAGAGAGAGAGAGAGGTATGTGCACTCACACACCTCATACACAGGAGAAAAGAAAAGCAAAAAGAGAAAAGACAGAATCTTCAATAAAGAGTAACACACAAACAAAAACTGTATTTCCAATTATCAATGAATAAAAATTGCAAATGAATGAATGGATTAAAGACCTACATGTGAAGAGCTGAAACTGCAAGATTCCTAGTAGAAAATGCAGAAGGAATGTATAGGTATGTAGGTTATGGAAATTAGACCATGTAGTTAATATGATCAAGATGAGTCATCCTGCTTCAGTACAATTAAGTGCTCAAATAAGGAAATGATGATGGGTAAGAGGGGACTTGGGTGGGGGTAGCAGGGGGAGGGGACTGGGAGGAGAGGAGGGAGGGGAAACTGTAGTTGGGATGCATAAATAAATAAATAAATAAATAAATAAATAAATAAATAAATGGCACATTTGACTCTGGGAACCTGTACTAGACCATTACTCTCTTTACTTAGATCATTGGATGAACATCAACAAAATATTGATAGTTAACTCAAAAACAATTAAAAATCCATCAGTCTGAGAAACAAGAATGTTCTAAACATAGGCTAAGCACTAACATACATAAACAGTGAGTCCAGAGAAGACCAGTAGCTAGTACAGGAGGAGTGTAGACCCAGAGGTAGAGGAGAGTGTGGAAGGAAGGCTGCCAGGTCAAGCTGAGGCCAGGTCCAGATGGATGGGCCTGGTAAGCACTCCTCCTCTGTTCTCATTTCCCTGTGTTCTCTGAACTCTTGTGCCTGAACAGGGACTGTCCTCAGTTTGTGAACTAGATAGGATGGTGTAATTTATTTAGCTAGAAAGAGAATCCAAGGGCACTTCACAGTGGAAGAATCTGGGTCACCAGTTACTTCACCCAGGACAATAAGCCAGGAAAGTGTCCTATCTCACTCAAGATGTGAAGGAGAGCTGGGTAGGTAGTTTTGAGGACTTGGAAACTATCTCCCTTCTCAACAGGTAAGGCAGACACTGAGAATCAAGGTCATCCCAGGTGAGACAGGCACAAACAGACCTGCAAGGAACAGAAAGCAAGATGCACATCTGTGGACATCATTGCCTTCCATACTCAGGCCAGTTTGTTATAAGATGGATGTGTCCTGACTTAGACTTATCTGGGAGCCTCACAATTTCAGAGAACTTAAAGAGTCTTTGAAATCCATTAACCTGGATATAAAACGCCAGAAATAGAGGAATCCACTGGGTTTCAAAGATGATTCATACACGTGAAGGATTTCTTGCTAAAAATTCTGTATTAGGAATAATTAGCACTCTGGACTCTGGACTTCTTCCTTTCCTGTTTAAAAAGGTTGGTTTCAGAGTGACAGCATCCCCCCATTCTGTGACTCCTCAGAAAACAACCAAACCTTTTGAGAAAGAACCAGAGGTTAACAAAAACCAAACAAATGTCCAATCAGGAAAAAAATCTTTAAACTGGTCTGAACTTTTTCTGGACTTTTTAATGATTTTGGCCCCTTTAATGATCTTGGTTCTTGTTTTGTGTGCATTTGTCCTAATGAATCAGTGTGCTTGAAGCCATGGGGAAAGGCTTCCTTCATGCCTATTTTGTCAAACTCAGAATTTAAGCAGGAATGCAGTAGGAAGTTTTTACAAAAGCCACAAGAGCTGAAAGACACACAGCTCTCTGCAAGAAGAGATTACTCACTGAGATATTCAATATGTTAAGGTGGAGTTGACTTCTTGGAGAATAAACTAGAGTCAATTCTTAGTGAAAGTAGCAAGCAGCTATGGAATCAAGAGAACTTTGAAAGCCATGGACATTCCCAGGGCAAACAGTACTTGGAAAAGACAGGACCTTAAGCATTCACTTTTGACTGAGCTCCATCCTGTGCACCAAGACAAGGGCGACTATCACAGCTGCTTGGTGCTTATGCACCAGGACAAGGATCCCCATGTTGCTCCTCCTGAGCTTTGGAAAGAAGCAGAGGATATGATCTCTACATTAAGAATTCATGAACACCTTAGGTCCAATAGGAGAACAATGAGATCACCAGGAAGGGACTACTCAAGGTCAAATTAAAACCCAGGCCCCTAGACTCCTCCAGTAACTTATGGAAGCAGATGGAGAGATTCACACCTAAACACCAGGCTGAGCTCCAGAAGTCCAGTCAAAGAGAGAGAAGAAGATTCTATGAGCAAGGAGCAGCAAGATCATGATGGGGAAACCTACAGAGACAACCAAACCAAATTAGTGGGAACTCATGAAATTTAGACCAACACCTGTGGAGCCTCCATGGGATGGGTCTAGGCCCTCTGCATAATTGAGACAGTGGTGTAGCTTGATTTACTTAAGGGGCTTCCTGGCAGAAGGATCAGGATCCGCCCCTGGTGCATGAGCAGACTTTTTGGAGCCCACTGCCTGTGATGGGACACCTTGCACCTGCCTCTGCTGATCATGCCAGGCTCTGCTGACTCCACATGGGAGGCCTTACCTTCTTGTAGGAGGGAATTGGGGGTAGGAGGGAAGACTAGAGGGACAAAAGGAGGGAAGAGGAGATCTATGATTGGTATGTAAAATGAATAACAAATGTTTTAATTTAAAAAAAAATGGCCCCTCTCTGTTCAGATTCTGTAACATTTGCCAGTAAACTTTATTTTGGTTTTACCTTAAAATTTTTTCCAGACTTTAAATTTTTAATAATCATAAAAAGAACTCCCCAACCCAGATCTAAGAGAATTTAGGATCCTAGACATTTGGAGAACCTTTGACAGTCCACTTTCAGCCAAGAATCCTTTCCTTCTTACTGGTCTACTATGGAAACAGCCCATGCCTCCTCTGCATGTGGTCACATTATTTATTATAACACTTTTGATACCTTATGTGGGGTGTAACAAGCATCCTCGCACAGCATGATCCCCAATCCACCCACATTTGAACTTGTGGTTTGGCCCCAACCAGAATAACAGATCCTGATGCCTGATGGGTCTGATAGGGCCTAGGTGGCATTTCAAAGTTCCACTACCTTTTTCTCTGTCCATGGCTCATTTACCTTGTGCCCTTTGGCTCTCGGCAGACTGTGTGGGTGTTGGATGGGAGTGAAGGAACTTCCAAACACTTGAAGCTTGTTCAGGAAGAACCGGGCAGAATATGGCCAGCAGGAAGCCCCCACAAACCAAAGGAGGCGCTTAGGCTAAATTATTTACTGGGACAATGATATTTTTTTCTGGGAAACTGTTACAGTAGCTTTCATTGCAGCAAGAGAAGATATTTTTCTCCATCTTGACAAAGCGCACGTACTCCATACATCTTCTTGGGCAGCTCAAGGTGGAATATTTGTACAGATATTCTGAAGAAAGTAGGGCAGTGACATAGATATGCAGCTTAAACCACCGAGAGGAAATGTACCCAAGTTGTCCTTCCCTCCCCTTCAAGCTGGAATCTAAGAACTCCTCCACAGAAAGAAGGTCTCTTCCCAAGAAGACTTATCCGCACCCCCAGTACAAGCGTGCACTTATCACAGCAGAGATGTAGCAGACTCCTCTGACAGTTTAGTCACTGAAGATAAGAAAAGGTTGGGAATTTGGAGGCCACTTGTTAAACCAAGTCATTGCATAGATTAGAACCTTGAACTCAGGGTGGAAGGAACATGTCCAAGACCACCAGCTAAGTCAATGTCAATGCTGATGGGTCAGATAGGATTCCAGATGCAGTGTTCTTCTCCTCCCTTAGCCAAGTCATAAGTCAGCCTCCCAGCCCTCCCTTCTCTTGCCTTTGCCTCACCTCCAGTTGGAGTCTGAAAATAGACTTCTTTGGTTTGGCATGCAAAGTCAGGATATCTGGGTCGACAGACCCCCGTGTTCTTTCTGCAGGTCTTGTCAAAATATTCATCACAAGAAGTGCAAAGAACATATTCCCCTACAAGGCATAGATATTGTATCAGAACAGTGGGGAAGGAATCGCTGGTAGAGGAAAGGTTGAGAGAGAAGATTGGGGATCTAGAGGGGACAAAGAAAGGGGAGATCTTACTTTAGTTACTTGCCGTGATCTGCACCTCAGCTGAGAGAAATCTTGTGCTCCCAGGATGATTTTCACCGCACTCTCCATCAAACAACCTCCTTCTTACCTCCCTAGAACTAGACTCTGGTGGAGTTGCAGCACAGCAGGGGCCCCAGGAAAAGCTTCCAAGGTGAATATGGGATTGTGCCAGCCAGAGTACTCAGAGACCTGGATCCAATGCTGCTCTTATAGTTCCTGCCCTTCCCAATGAGGAAGCTCAGGAAAGCACCCCCAGTCCCCAGAGCCCCACTCCCTTTGCAATCCTACCCTGACACTCACCCATTAAATGAGGCTCACACAGATCCAGGAGGACTCCTGGGAGCAAGAGGAACAGGAGCCAGTCCATGTGTTTGGGGAAAGAAATAAAGGAAAGAGGGATGAGGTAGGCCATCAGTGTCCAGCAAGTGTTCAGGAGCTGTGTTCCTGGCAGGATGTGAGATGGAGCTGAAGCTGAGACTTTCCCTTGGCTTCCCACTCTGAGTGATGTTCTGGGCTGTGAACATGTGGCCCATTTATTGGTGCTGCTAGGCTCTGCTCTGCAGAGTGGGTGTTCTGCTTCCTCTCTCAATCCAGCCAGTCTAGGGTGTTGACCAGGAAAATAGCATTGGCAAGAGACAACGCCAATGTCAAGGGTAGGGCATGATTCCTTTACCTCACAGGCTTGCAAGTGCATGGCACACACAGAGAGTAATGGATTGCTCAGCCCACCCATATAATATAATACTATAAGCTGAAGAAAGGGGCTCCATGAAGATGAGAGTGAGGATCAAGCTTACTTCAGAGTTTCAGTATGTGGACAGGAGATAACACATTTAGGTCTAGAAAATGAACTAAAGATGACCCCATATCAGATGGAGCCACTCACATGATAGGGAATTTAAAGGTGCAAAGTGGAGACAATTCAATTTTACTCAGGTAAACAGTAGCTGTATTAAGGAAACCAGAGCACTTATTCAAGGCATATTTTCCTGTCTTAATCTTCCTTCCTTCCTTCCTCCTCCTCCTTCTCTCTGTCTCTCTCTGTCTCTCTCTCTCTCTCTCTCTCTCTCTCTCTCTCTCTCTCTCTCTCTCTCTGTCACACACACACACACACACACACACACACACACACACACACACACACACTTCTGACAACTCACTGATTAGTTCCACATATTTTTTCTCATGCCTTTTGTTTAAGTTATTTTGGATGGTTTCTATTGATACAGTCCAAGGTTAGGCCTCAACCTCTTTAGCCTGGATGAAACAAGCTGCTTTTGCTGTGGACTAGCAACTTCCCTTGCCACATTTCAAACATCTCCACTTCTCTGTGGGTGAGTTTAAAACTCATCTCTCTAGACAAGAAGCCTATTCTGAGCTCTATGGCTGTAGAATCTAATTGCTCCTTTCAGAATGTTTCACAATATTGTCCATCTACAGGAACTCCAATCTACTCAAGAAAGGAAAAACCACAGAGTTGTATGAAAGAGTTATGTATAGATGGGCTGTGATGTCAGGAACTGTAAAACTTGGCTGAGTAGAATAAAGAAAAATGGCAATGTAGTGAGAGGAAGGTTGTGTAAAATCCTAGAGATCAGGGGCCACACCACAGATCAGATTCTTACTTTTATAATGTCTTTATTCTCAAAATGCTGGCCCCATAAAATGAGTTAGGAAAAAATAACTCCTTTTCAACATGTGTATTGCATGTGTGTGCATATGTGTGTGCAAGTATTCTTGGAGGCTAATAAAGAGTGCTAGATCCATCCCTTCAAGGTGCAGTTAGAGCATTTGTCAAGCTTGACATGGTACTTGGATGTGAACTCTTATCCTCTAAGTAGTCTCTCCAGCCCAGAGAAAATTTGTATAAACTTGGTGTTATTTCTACCAAAAAAAAAAAAAAAAATGATGGGTAGAGTTTACAAGGAAGCTATCTCTTCTTTCATTGTAATAATGTTAGCGGCGAGACCAATATACACAGTGGATACAAGAGTATTTGTTGCCTCTTTGTGAACTTTGGTAATTAGAGTCTTTGGAAACTATTGGCCATCATTTGTAAGAAGTATGGAATGACTGCTATTATATCTTCCTGTTGTGTGAACATAAGAAAATATATTCAAGGTATTTGTAAAAGGATAGTTTTTCTTTTTAACCAAAATGTGGTCATTATTACCTGTATATTCAAAAAAGAAAACATGCAGTCTTAAATAATTAAATTCTCTAGATTAAAGTCATTTTAAAAAATCTACTGTAGAATGACAGGAATTGATCATACTCACTTACTCACTGTGGTAGTTTGAACACAAATGGCCCCGATAGGCTCATATATTTGAGTGCATTGTTTCCAGGTACTGGAACTGTTTGAAAGAATTAGGGAGAACAGCTTAGTAACTTCCCAATTCAAGGATGCTGAAACTAAGCTAACCCATGAGAAAGTGGATCGTGGGCCACAACCCATCCAATTATTCCGTGTTTGCACTTGACAGTTACAGAGACTTCCTGATAAGTAAGGGCCAGTGGGAGGAGCCAGTAGACTGGCTGTCTCAGGGATGATGGGATGAAGATACTACAGATAAGATTGTGTAGATTACAAAGAATTGGACTGACTTTGGGCTCTGACTTTTGAGAAAACACCTGCATTCTAGGCTGTAGATATAGCTGGGTGGTTAAGAGCACTGGCTATTCTTCCATACGACCTGGGTTTGATTCCCAGCACCCACATGGCAGATCATACATGTCTATGCCTGCAGTTCCAGATCTGTTGCCCTGTTCTGGCTTCTGTGGGCACTGTATGTGCATGGTGCACAGACAATGCATATGCAAGCAAAACACCCATACACATAAAATAAAATAAAATTTAAATAAATAAATATAAAAAATCGTGCCTGCCTTCTTAGGCCCTGGTGAGAGGTGGCCAGCAATAGACTGCAAGGGAACCATCTATTTATTTTTAATAATTTATTTATTTTCGAGATTAAAATTACATCACTTCCCTCTTCCCTTTCCTTCCTCCCACATACCCCACCTTGCTCTCTTTCAAATTCATGCTCTCTTTTTCTTTACTTGTTGTTGTGCACCTCTCTCTCTCTCTCTCTCTCTCTCTCTCTCTCTCTCTCTCTCTCTCTCTCTCACACACACACACACACACACACACACACACACACACACACACACACCGCTTCCTTTCATGTCCATGTCCACTCTTTCTTCCTTGGGTCTACATGAGCAGTTTTCTTCCTAGGGATTCCTTGCCAGCACGCTCCACTCTGGCTTCTCTCTTCTCCCTCAGAACTAAGGAAATACAGTTACCAATACCCGGGCACTAGAAAGCAGACAGATGGCTCATATGGCTCAGGAGGTAAAGATGCCTCCACACAAGCCTGCGGTCCTGAGGTCAATCTCCAGGCTCCATGGAAACACGGAAGGAGAGAACTGACTCCACGAAGTCGTCACCTGTCATCCACATAGGTGCCCTGGTGCCAACACTTACATACTCATGCACAACAATAAAAAAATAAGGTTTCAAAAAAGTAAAGAAATAAAAAATGCTACTGGAGATGAAGGGTGAGGGGAACTCTTATAAATGAAAAAGAGAGAAATACAAGGTCTCTGTTTCCTGTTAAAGAGCTGAGAGTTCTGGGAGAAACGCCTTGGATGGGCCAGTGATGAGAGTCAATTCAGCAGGCTGTAACCTGAGTTCTAAGGGCCAGAACAAGGGTGAGGATGTTCAATGCAAGAGCCACTTGATAGGAAAGGCAAAGGGGGGTCAGAGGATTTTACTCATGCCGGGTGTTGTGGCTCAGGAAGTAGAGGCAGGTGGATCTCCATGAGTTCAAGGCTAGTCTTGTCTACATAGTGAGTTCCACAACAGCCAGGGCTAGAGACTCACCCTGTCACACACACACACACACACACACACACACACACACACACACACACACACACAAGTGAGGGAGGTAATATGGAGGCCATGTTAGGTTTGAGGAAAGAGACACCTGAGAAGGTGGGACCTGAGGGTGCTGAAGACTCTCAGAACCCCTGTGCTCCTCTGACCAACTCCACAACCTTCTAGATCTTAAGTATCATTTGGGGGCTCGCACCTCTTGGGGTTGAACTGGTCTTCATAACAGTGTGTATTACCTGTCAAACCACAGACCCTCTAGCTTCCTTTCTCTGTCTCCCAACACATGGGTCTCAGGGCCCATGGTCAGTCTCTCCCTCTCCAGACAGAGTAGATAAGCAAGTCTGCTATAACCAGGTACCTCTCAGAGTTCTCTTCTTTCCTTTTATGGCTGCAGTCTGCCCCCTACTGCCCAGACCCAGGATGACTTTGAATTATAACTATTTTATATCTGCCTCGAGACTTGCAGCACATAAACTAGGTCCTCCTCAGTGCACAAGCACATACACAAGACACATACATTCATACATACATACATACATCCTAGCCCCCAACCACATCCAACCTCTCTCCTGAGCCAGAATCTGCACCTCCTTCTCCAGGGTCTAACCCAATGAGTCTGCTTGGCCCTTCCCTCCAGTCACCCTCCCCAATCACCAGACCTAGCCTGGGTCCTACATCCACTGCCCAGGCCTATGGCAATCCTGTATGGCCAATCCTGTCTGTACCACAACCAACCTCCAGGATTCTTCCAGGATCTTCCCTACAGGTCCCAAACCACATGCCTCTCCTATGCCAAATCTCCTCTCCACACTGCTAGATCTACTCCCCACACTCCAGGCTTGGGTCAGGACACATATTTGCCCCAGCCCAGTCTCCTCTGTCTATTGATGTCAATCTGCTAAGCCATTTCCAACCTAAGTCCAACCAGCCTGCACATCTTTTCTTCTAGCCTGCTTTGTCTATATCAGACAAAAAGCTAACAAAACAAGTCCACTTACCCAAATCTCATCACAAAAATACAAAAGAAACATGAAGGATCAAGCTGCTATCTCTCCTCTTAAACCTAACAATCTTATAGAAATTACCTGGATGAACCCTAAGACACAGAATGTAAAAGAAAAAATAAACTTCATCAAAGAATTCAAGTGGTTTAAAGAAGAAGAAAAAAAAAAACGCTAAAAGATATCAAGGAAAGGGGGCTTAAGGACAAGAAATGCCTGAGCGATGCCCAAGAAAATACAAACACAAGGCTGAAGGAAATGGTGAAGACCATCCAGGAAAGTAAAGTCAATGAAGAGAAAGGAAAATTGGAGGTTATTCAAGCTGAAATGAAGATGGAATTGAAAACCCCAGTAACCCAACTAGAAAACTCAAAGGAAAGCCTCACAAATGAAATGACTCCAGCAGAAGATACAGGTGAGCCAACCCTTAAGGTGTGAAAGTGGGAGAGCTAGCCCTACCATCTGTCTGTTTCATGGTGGAGAGAGCAACGAAGAGATGCTCCCTCACCCCTTACTACCTACTTGCATGCAGGAAAGCTGGCCCTTCCTGTGATCACCAGAGTGGGAAAGCTGAACTTGTCCCCCACCAGGTGCACCTTACCTGGGCAGCACAATAGAGCTGACCCTGTTGGTGGGGCACAGGTCAGCTGGCCCTAAGGGCATGAGAGCAGGAGAACTGTCCCCACCCCTTGCTGTCTGATGCATTGGTGAGCTGGTCAGGGCAATGCCTGAGACTTACCCTGGTGATGACAATGAGGGAAAGCTGGCAGGCTGGCCAACCGAGCTACCACCCAGGCCTAGAACCAGGGCTGTGAATGTGTCCACCCCAACATCCACCTCATCTTCAAACTGCTGGAGCATATAAAGAAGCCAGACCTGTAGCTCCAAAGCTGCAGGATCTCCACGACACAAGGCAACAGTAGGATGTCCTTCAAGAGGAGTCCCAGTGAGGATCCAGTATTGATGGTGTAGCAGAAGCTGGAGCCCTTGAGCCAGACCAATGACTCATTGCAATGAATGCTTACCAGTACAGATATATGAACTAAAGTGTATACTGCGTGCCTCACTGTCACACTACAGCTTCCATGCTGAGACTTGTTTGTTTGTTGTTGTTGTTTGTTTTGGGAGAGAGGTTGCAAAGGCAGAGGATGGATGCAAAGGGACAGGGAAACAAATGGGATTGGGATGCATGATGTGAAGTCTACAAAAAAAATCAATAAAAAGTTTAAAAGAACTATACAGAACATAGAAAAGGTATGGAAAGCTGCAAGAGAAGAAACACACAAGTCATATGTAAAGGAAAACCCATTAAAATAACAGTTGAATTCTCAATGGAAACTTTGAAAGCTAAAAGAATCAGGAGCCCAGGCTGACCTCGAACTTGTGATCCTTCTGCCTTCACCTCCTTCAGCAAATCCTACCAGCGTGCACCACGATGACCTGCCTTGGCAGAGTCTGCCAGGCTGGACTGACTCCCCAGGGGAGACCTTGCCTAGGAGGAGGTGGAAGTGGGAGGTGGATTGGGGGGAGGGTTGGGGAGTGGGAGGAGGGAGGATGGGGGAATCTGTGGCTGATATGTTAAATTAAGTTAATTATAAAATAAAAATACTATTAAAAAAGAATCAGGAGCACTCAAGTCCTAAAAGAACATGATATCTAAGCTAAACTAATATACCCAGCAAAACTGTCCACCATAGTTGAAGGAAAAAGAACTTTCTCTTATATAAACAACCTGAAGACATGTATACTCCAGCTGACACTGCACATCCCTCTCCAGCATCTAGTCTGAGAAGTGTAATCCTCACCCATTATCAAGGAAACTTCTTTTTACAACATATGGCAACCATTACAGAAAACCACAATCAATCAACATGCAGAGTTGTGGAGCCCAGTCCCAACAGATACATCCACAAAATAGCTCCGGAGCCTGCTGGGAACATTGCAGAAAAGGGAAAGGAGGACTGTAAAAAGCCACAGGAACATGGAACTTGCTGTGAGATTATGTCTCTTAGGAATGTCAGAAACTACATCTATAAAGCATTTCCAACATGGCTCCCTAAACATAAAGTGAACAAGACACCAACAATAGACAATGCTAAAGCAGACCAGGAAAGCACAGAGGCCTCAACCCTAAACAAAGAACTGCAGGTAAGCAGGCAATGCTGAGAGTCAGAGAAATAGTCTTCTCCTGGGAAGAGCACACCAGTTGATTATCCAGTACTGAAAGACCCCCCCGGCACCCCTATAGTAATCTGTGTTTGCAAGGCTTATAAGGGAACAAAAGACAGTTCCAGGAAATAGAATGGCCCCACCGCAGCCCAGATAGCCGATAGATAAGCAGGATGTCAGGGGCAGACTGCCTGGCATCAGTGCGGGAGGGCCAGAGCAGCTGGAATTCTAGATAGGGGTTGAGTCAACACACATATCTGGTTACCAAGGGAAAAACCCACAAACCGCCCTGAGCCTGAGTTCACGCCCCATTTGATTTATGCTCATATATTCGCGCCTCACTTTGACAGAGCTTTGTCCAATTAGAACCCTTTGACTATTTGTGCCTCACTTTGAATTGTCCAATCAGAGCTTTGTCCAATTAGAACCCTTTGACTATTCGCGCCTCACTTTGAATTGTCACAGAGCTTTGTCCAATTAGAACCCTTTGACTATTCGCGCCTCACTTTGAATTGTCCAATCAGAGCTTTGTCCAATTAGAACCCTTTGACTATTCGCGCCTCACTTGAATTGTCCAATCAGAGCTTTGTAACCATTCGTGCCTTGTTTAAATTATCCAATCAGAACCCTTTGACTAATGCTTTCCCGCGCTTCTTGCTATAAAAACCCATCTTACCAACCCAGAGGCCGCAAGTTTTCCGAGAGACTTGGTTGCCCCAGGTACCTGTGTTTAAATAAACCTCGTGCTGTTGCATCTGATCTGTGGTCGCTGCGTGCTCCTTGAGCCGGGGGTCTCTCCTGAGGGGAGACCTCTCTGGGGGTCTTTCATTTGGCGAGCCAACCAGGAGCAGAGACCCTCTACTCACGGACCACCAACCCACTATCAGGAGGTAAGCCGGCCGGCCTCGGAATTTGTGTTTAAGCTCGAGCCGTCCTGTGTCCGTTTTGTCTCTGTGCTGTCTGTTTCTATGTTTGAGTTCTGTTCCTGCGCAGCATCCGGAGGGACCAGGAAAGGAGGCGGGCAAGGCCTGCCGTGAGGCCGGGCCGCCTGATTGTAGTGCCGGGAGAGGAGGCAGGCAGACTTGCCGTGAGGCCGGGCCACCTGAGTCCCGCACTAGGGTATCTCCCCTAGTGCTCTGTATCGGGGTGAGACTGAAGGGGCTGACGAGCCCGGACTTCGCTCACCAACCCTGGAAGACGTTCCACGGGAGTCTGAAGTCCCCTTTGGGGCACGGTTTTTCGGGGCCTCCCAGGTATCTGAGGGATACGTGGTGTTGGCAGGGGACGGGGGGCGCAAACCCTCCCAATCCCCGACTGAGTTCTTGCTTTCGGTTTTGCACCGAAGCCGCGCAGCGCGATTTGTTGTCAAGTCTGTTGTTTGTCTGTTTCTTGTTTGCTGCCTAATTCTTCTTTATCTAGACACCAGAATGGGACAAACCGTCGCTACGCCCCTGAGCCTCACCCTCGACCACTGGTCGGACGTAAAAGGCCGTGGCAACAATGAAGGAGTCATCATCAAAAAGAATTAATGGACCACCCTCTGCGAGGCCGAATAGGTTATGATGGATGTCGGCTGGCCCCGAGAGGGCTCCTTTAACCTCTCTTTCATTTCACAGGTTGAAGGGAAGATTTTTGCCCCCAAACCCCACGGGCACCCGGACCAGGTCCCCTACATAGCCATCTGGAGATCCCTGGTAGAAAACCCATTTCCATGGGTCAAGCCCTTCCTCCTAGGTCCCTCTACAACCCCTTTGGCTTCTCCCCCACCCTCTGCACCTCCTGCGATTTCTTCCTCCTCTTTATACCCTATACTTCCCCGCAAAGAGGCTCTCAAGCCTTCCGTCCTCCCCTCCGACCTAGACTCTCCCCTCATTTACCTCCTAACAGCTGAGCCGCCGCCTTATCGCGCGGCACCGGCCGCGCCAGCCGCGGGACCGGAAACAGGGACGACGGCCATCGGAGGGGCAGCAGCCCCTGAGAAGATGGCAACTGGCGGGGACACAGGGGGGACCCTGGCTCCCTCACCCATCGCCGGTCGCCTTCGGGCCCGCCGGGATGACACCCCCCTGGAATCCAAGGCCTTTCCCCTCAGAGAAGGGCCCGGCCGCCATCTCCAGTACTGGCCATTCTCGGCCTCTGATCTCTATAACTGGAAACAACTTAACCCCCCGTTTTCCAAAGATCCCGTGGCATTAACCAACTTGATTGAGTCTATCCTAGTGACCCATCGGCCAACCTGGGATGACTGCCAACAGCTTTTGCAGACCCTCCTGACTGTGGAGGAGAAGCAGCGGGTGTTCCTGGAAGCACGGAAGCTGGTCCCCGGCGAAGATGGGAGACCTACCCAGCTCCCCAATCTCATTGACATAGCCTTTCCCCTCACGCGCCCGAATTGGGATTATACCACCGATGAAGGTAGGGGACACCTACGTCTCTATCGCCAGTTGCTTTTAGCGGGTCTCCGTGCCACTGCTAGGCGGCCCACTAATTTGGCCCAGGTAAGAAGCACCATCCAGGGAAGGGAGGAGACGCCTGCCGCATTCTTAGAAAGGCTAAAAGAGGCTTATAGAATGTACACCCCCTATGATCCAGAGGACCCAGGGCAGGCGCCAGGAGTTATCCTGTCATTTATCTACCAGTCAAGCCCAGATATCAGGACTAAGTTACAGAGGTTAGAAGGACTGTCAACACTGAATCTTTCGGATCTGCTGAAGGAGGCAGAGAAAGTATTTAACAAGAGGGAAACCCCGGAGGAAAGGGAGGAGAGGATGTGGCAGAAGCAGGATGAGAGGGACAAGAGATGACACAAGGAGATCAAGACACTGGCCGCCATAGTGTTGCAGGGTCAGGACAGAGAGGGAGTTAGGATGGGAGAATGAAGGCGACCCCCCTTGGAAAAGGACCAGTGTGCATACTGCAAGGGAAAAGGACATTGGGCTCGGGAATGCCCACAGAGACCACAGGGACCCCGACGACCCAGACCCAAGGCTGTGGACCTCCTTAATCTGGAAGACTAGGGGGGTCCAGGCCAGGAGCCCCCCCCTGAGCCTCTGATAACCCTCAAGATCGGGGGGCAACCCATAACCTTCCTAGTTGATACGGGGGCCCAACATTCGGTCCTGACCCATACTGGGGGCCCCCTCAGTGACCGTTCCGCCTTGGTCCAGGGGGCCACCGGTAGTAGGAGATACCGGTGGACGACTGAAAGAAAAGTCCAGTTGGCGTCGGGGCAAGTAACCCATTCTTTCCTACATATACCCGACTGCCCTCACCCGTTGCTGGGCCGGGACTTACTGACCAAATTAAAAGCACAGATTTACTTTGATGAAAGAGGACCCACGGTCACGGGGCCTGGGGGAACCCCTTTACAAGTCCTCGCCCTAAATCTGGAAGAAGAATACCGCCTTTTCGAGCCTGAGCCCCCTGAAGAACCACCGGGTGAGATGCAGGACTGGCTAGACAGGTTTCCACAGGTATGGGCAGAAACAGGAGGCTTGGGGCTTGCGCACGACTAGCCACCCCTCGTCATTTCATTGAAGGCCTCCGCAGCCCCAATCTCAATCAGACAGTACCCCATGTCTCGGGAAGCGCAGGAGGGGATTAAACCCCACATCCGGCGGCTAATAGACCAGGGAGTGCTCAAACCCTGCCGATCTCCCTGGAATACTCCCCTCTTACCCGTCAAGAAACCAGGCACGGGGGAATTCAGACCAGTCCAGGACTTAAGGGAGGTCAATAAGCTGGTAGAAGACATACACCCCACAGTACCTAACCCCTACAACCTCCTCAGCACCCTCCCACCGACCCATACTTGGTATACGGTGCTGGATCTAAAAGATGCTTTCTTTTGCTTGAGACTGCATCCTCAGAGCCAGCTACTGTTTGCTTTTGAATGGAGGGACCCAGAAATCGGGCTTTCAGGACAGCTGACCTGGACCCAGCTCCCTCAAGGGTTCAAGAATAGCCCAACACTCTTTGATGAGGCCCTCCATGCAGATCTAGCCGGATTCCGGGTAGAGCACCCAACCTTGACTCTGCTCCAGTACGTAGATGACCTCCTCTTGTCCACCAGGAGCTGGACCGAATGCTTGGAAGGAACTCAGGCTCTGCTGACCAGGCTTGGGGAGAAGGGCTACAGGGCCTCAGTCAAAAAGGCCCAGATATGCCAAAACAAAGTTATCTATTTGGGCTACACCCTGGAGGGAGGGCGAAGATGGCTGACCGAGGCCAGAAAAGAGGCAATTGTCTCAATCCCCCCTCCCAAGGGCCCTCGGCAAGTCCAAGAATTTTTGGGCACGGCCGGCTACTGCCGCCTCTGGATTCCTGGGTTTGCTGAACTGGCTGCCCCCCTGTATCCTCTCACTAAGCCGGGAATTATGTTCCGATGGGAGGAAGAACATCAACAGGCCTTCCAACAAATTAAGAGAGCATTGCTCGAGTCACCAGCCCTGGGCCTACCAGATCTAACTAAGCCCTTCGAACTATTCGTGGATGAGAACTCAGGTTTTGCCAAAGGGGTATTAGTGCAAAAACTGGGGCCCTGGAGGAGGCCGGTGGCCTATCTATCCAAGAAATTGGACCCGGTAGCCACTGGATGGCCCCCTTGCTTACGCATGGTGGCCGCTATTGCAGTCCTGCTCAAGGATGCGGGTAAACTGACTCTGGGTCAGCCAATGACTGTGCTATCCTCCCATGCGGTGGAAGCCCTAGTCCGGCAGCCCCCAGACAGATGGCTCTCCAACTCCAGAATGACTCATTATCAGGCCTTGCTGCTAGATACCAACCGAGTGACTTTCGGCCCCACAGTCTCCCTCAATCCGGCCACCCTACTACCCCTGCCTGCCTCCTCAGGGGAGCATGATTGCCTCCAGATCCTGGCGGAAGCACACAGTACCCGTCCAGACCTGACCGATCAACCATTAAAGGACTCAGACTATGTCTGGTTCACGGACGGGAGCAGCTTCCTCGAGGAAGGGACGAGAAGAGCAGGAGCAGCTGTCACCACTGAGTCAGAGGTGGTCTGGGCCTCGCCGTTGCCGGCTGGAACATCAGCCCAGAGAGCGGAGCTGATCGCACTCGCCCAGGCCCTCCAGATGGCAGAAGGTAAGAGACTCACAGTCTATACTGACAGCAGATATGCCTTCGCCACTGCTCATATGCATGGAGAAATCTACAGACGAAGGGGCCTCCTGACTTCAGAAGGTAAAGGAATCAAGAATAAAAAGGAGATTCTGGATCTCCTACAAGCACTATTCCTCCCACGGCAGCTCAGTATAATGCACTGTCCAGGGCATCAAAAGGGGAACACAGCAGTGGCTCGGGGAAACAGGCTGGCTGACCTAACCGCCCGAGCCGCAGCCTCCCAACCACCCAAGGAAGGGCAGCTGATGCTCCTGCAGGGTCACCCGCTGCCTGGCAGAGGCCCTATGCCCTACAGCCCTGGGGACCATGAGCTAGCAAAGAAAATGGGGGCGGAATGGGACTCTGAGAAGCAGGCTTATACAAAAGAAGACAAACTAGTCATGCCTACTTCCCATACCCAATACATGCTCAAGTTCCTTCATGCACTGACCCATCTAAGCAAGGGCAAAATGAAGGCCCTACTGGCTGACGAGACTTCTGGGGCTATACTACTGAACCAGGACCAAATACTCCAGCAAGTGACCTCTAGCTGTCCAGCATGCACCCAAGTGAACCCTGGAAAGGCCCACTTAGGCAAGGGAACCCGCCTAAGGGGCCATCGCCCTGGGACTCATTGGGAAATAGATTTCACAGAGGTAAAGCCCGGACTCTATGGCTACCGTTACCTCCTGGTTTTTGTGGACACCTTTTCTGGATGGATGGAAGCATTCCCCACCAAGAAGGAAACAGCCAATGTCGTGGCCAAAAAGCTGTTGGAGGACATTTTTCCCAGATATGGGATGCCCCAGGTAATGGGGTCTGATAATGGGCCTGCCTTCGTCTCCCAGGTAAGTCAGAGGGTGGCCAGATTGCTGGGGATTGATTGGAAGCTTCATTGTGCATACCGGCCCCAGAGCTCAGGACAGGTAGAACGAGCTAATAGAACCATTAAGGAGACTTTGACCAAATTAACGCTTGCAACTGGCTCTAGAGACTGGGTGCTCCTACTCCCTTTAGCCCTTTACCAGGCCCGGAATACCCCCGGACCCTATGGTTTGACTCCCTTTGAAATTATATATGGGCCCCCCCCACCTATTGTGAATTTCCTTCATCCTGACATTTCGTCCTTCGCTACCAGCCCTACCTTAGAGGCACACCTCCAGGCCCTCCAGCTGGTACAGAAGGAAGTTTGGAAACCTCTGGCAGCAGCCTACCGAGAGCAACTGGACCACCCAATAGTCCCTCATCCCTTTCAGATCGGGGACTCCGTCTGGGTTCGGCGACACCAGACCAAGAATTTGGAACCACGGTGGAAGGGACCATACACCGTCCTGCTGACCACACCAACCGCTCTCAAGGTCGACGGGATTGCTGCCTGGGTCCATGCCTCCCATGTGAAGGCTGCTAAGGAGATTGACCCGACCAGCACCAAGGAGTCCACATGGAAGGTACAGCACACTCAAAATCCACTGAAGATAAGACTCTCTCGTGCCTGATTCTCCTCCTTACTCTTACCCCTCTCCCAACCCTGGGGTCAGGGTCCCCTCACCAGGTTAAAAGGCTCATTTGGCAAGTTATATCCCAAACCGGGGAGACCATATGGTCAACCACAGCTAACCATGCCCCCCACACCTGGTGGCCCCCCCTAACTCCCGATATTTGCCAGCTGGTAGCGGGCCTGGATGCTTGGGACATTGCTCATTTGAGTCACTCTGACTTCCCGGTTCGCACGGCCCGGTCAATCAGACCTGGGGGAGGACGAGGCCATCTCCCACAGAGGGGACCTGGATGTATCAATGCAGACACCCGTTGTTCCTTGTCCACTTATGACTTTTATGTCTGTCCCCGTGATGGCCGCAACCGGAATGAGGCCCGTAGATGTGGGGGATATGAGGAATTCTTCTGCAAACAATGGGGATGTGAGACCACCGGCGGGGCCTATTGGAAGCCCAGCTCTAGTTGGGACCTGATAACGGTGTCTAAAAATTATTCCAGCCCCAACAAATGTACAGTCAGCACTGAGGGAACTGTCCCCTTACCCATTGTTATCTCTTTCACTGAAAAGGGCAAGGAGGACAGAGGATGGCAGTCCGGGCATACTTGGGGACTCAGGTTTTATATGACAGGGTTTAACAAAGGCCTGACCTTCAAAATTCAGCTCAAGGCAGAAACCACCCCCCTGTCAGTTGGTCCCAACTCGGTCCTCTCAGATCAGAAACCCCCGTCCCAGACAGGACAGGGTAAGCAACTCCCCACTCCCACTATGTCACCCAATATGAATGTTCCCAACATAACTGCAGCCCCAACAACTGCGGCCCCCGCCAGGACCCGCCTAGGAACAGGGGATCGACTCCTTGGTCTACTGCAAGGAGCCTATTCCACCCTAAATGCCACCCAGCCTAACCGAACTCAGGAATGTTGGCTATGTTTACTCTCCCTCCCTCCCTATTATGAAGGGGTAGCAGTACAGGGCCCGCACTCCCAGCTGGACACCCCCCCGCTCGATGCCTGAGAGAGACCCAACATAAGCTGACTCTGTCAGAAGTATCTGGACAGGGATTATGCCTGGGGAATCCTCCCCCATCCCATCGTGGCCTCTGTAATACCACTGTGACCTCGGGAACCGGATATTCCATTAGTCCTAATGGAACTTACTGGGCATGCAACACGGGACTCACCCACTGTGCATCCTGGTCATTACTACAAGGCAATGAGTCCAGCTTTTGTGTATTAATAGAACTGTTTCCCAGGATAACCTATCATGAGCCTGAAGACATTTATGCTCAATTTGAGATGGGACCCGCCCGAACCAAGAGGGAACCTGTGTCCCTGACCTTAGCCCTTATGTTAGGAGGTCTCACTATGGGGGGAGTTGCGGCTGGGATAGGAACAGGAGCAACTGCCCTAGTTGAAACTCAACACATCCTACAGCTCCAAGCTGCCATGAACCAGGATATACAGGCTCTGCAGGAATCTATAAGTGCCTTAGAAAAGTCCCTAACCTCTCTCTCTGAGGTAGTACTCCAGAATCGTAGGGGACTGGACATCCTGTTTCTACAGGAGGGGGGACTATGTGCCGCTCTAAAGGAAGAATGCTGTTTCTATGCTGATCATACAGGTTTGGTCAGAGATAGCATGGCGAAACTCAGAGAGCGGTTGAAGCAGAGACAGAGATATTTTGAGGAACAACAAGGATGGTTCGAGGGATGGTTCCGCAGGTCCCCATGGCTCACCACCCTCATATCGACCATCATGGGCCCCCTGCTGATTCTTGTGCTTATTTTGATGTTTGGCCCTTGCATTTTAAACAGGCTCATTCAATTTATTAAGGAGAGAATTTCGGTGGTTCAGACTCTGGTACTAACTCAACAATATCAACGACTCCATCAGTCAGAGACTGAGACACCACCCCTGGCCCCTCACCTTTATGCACCTCAGTAAATGAAAGATTCCATTTAGTTAAAAAGAAAATGGGGGAATGAAAGACCCCCCCCGGCACCCCTATAGTAATGCTATGTTTGCAAGGCTTATAAGGGAACAAAAGACAGTTCCAGGAAATAGAATGGCCCCACCGCAGCCCAGATAGCCGATAGATAAGCAGGATGTCAGGGGCAGACTGCCTGGCATCAGTGCGGGAGGGCCAGAGCAGCTGGAATTCTAGATAGGGGTTGAGTCAACACACATATCTGGTTACCAAGGGAAAAACCCACAAACCGCCCTGAGCCTGAGTTCACGCCCCATTTGATTTATGCTCATATATTCGCGCCTCACTTTGACAGAGTTTTGTCCAATTAGAACCCTTTGACTATTTGTGCCTCACTTTGAATTGTCCAATCAGAGCTTTGTCCAATTAGAACCCTTTGACTATTCGCGCCTCACTTTGAATTGTCCAATCAGAGCTTTGTCCAATTAGAACCCTTTGACTATTCGCGCCTCACTTTGACAGAGCTTTGTCCAATTAGAACCCTTTGACTATTCGCGCCTCACTTGAATTGTCCAATCAGAGCTTTGTAACCATTCGCGCCTTGTTTAAATTATCCAATCAGAACCCTTTGACTAATGCTTTCCCGCACTTCTTGCTATAAAAACCCATCTTACCAACCCAGAGGCGCGCAAGTTTTCCGAGAGACTTGGTAGCCCCAGGTACCTGTGTTTAAATAAACCTCGTGCTGTTGCATCTGATCCGTGGTCGCTGCGTGCTCCTTGAGCCGGGGGTCTCTCCTGAGGGGAGACCTCTCCGGGGGTCTTTCAGTACCAAATGGTCAGCTCTGAAAGCATAAATGTGAGTTACATAACCCAGACTGAATGGATTGTATATTTATGCAACCCCCAATTAAAGAAAAAAAGAGTACAGGAAATTGAAACAGAGCAAGGAAGGGTATTGAGATGGTTTGGAGGGAGGAAACTGAAGGAGGGAATGATGTAACTATTTTATAACTCAAAAAGAAATTTTAAAAGTAATTTCAAAAAATTATATCCAATTAACCAAATCAAAATAAAATACAGGAAGCATTGTTTCAGGCTGAAGAGAAGAATGAGCATAGAAGAAGGAGAATATGAGAGAAAGCAACGCAAAGCCATAATTACTAAACACAAAGTACCACTGAGACACAAACAACACCAAAAATCAACAACACAATGACAAAAATTAATACACACATTTCAATAACTTTAAATGCTAATGGCCTCAATTTTACAATCAAAATATAGAAACTGAATAAATGGACCAAGAAACATTGATATCTATCTATCTATCTATCTATCTATCCATCCATCCATCCATCTATCTCCTTTCTTCCTCTCTCTCTCTCTCTCTCTCTCTCTCTCTCTCTCTCTCTCTTTCTTTCTTTCTTTCTATTGTCCAAAAGAAACACATTATACCTTTATAGATAGCCACTGCATTACAGTAAAAGAATGGACAAAAGTAGTCCAATCAAATGGAACGAGGAAGCAAGCAGGTATCACTATCCTAATGTCTGATGAATAGACTTCAAACTAACTAATCAGAAGAGATAAAGATGGACACTTCAGTCTCCTCACAGAAACAGTTAAACAAGAAGCCATTACTAACTTAAGCATATGTAAATCAAACTCTCGTGCACCCAATTAAATAAAAAATGTATTTCTGGATTTAAAGACAGAAATTAACATCAACCATTGATAGGTGATTCTAATATCCTGTTTCTCCGATAGGTCATCTGAACAAAAAATTATCAGAGAAGCTAATACAACAAATTACTTAACAGATATTTCTGGAATGTTCCACACAAGCACCAATTGATACACGTTCTTCTCAGCATCACACAGAAGCATCTCTAAAATAGACTACATCCTGGAACACAAAATAAATCTTTATAAATTCAAAGAGATTTAAATGACTCTATGTATCATATCTGACTGCCATGAAATAAAACTTAAAATTGACAACAAACAAATCTATAGTAAATATACAAACTCAAGATTAAACAGCTCATTTTTTATTCATCTATTTATTTTATATCCAGGATGCAGCCTACCCCCTCCAATCTCCCCTCCAAATCCCTTTCCTCCATCCCCACTCTGACCCCTCAATCCCCTCCTCTTCTGTCTCCATCCAGGAAGGGGCAGGTCTCCTATGAGTATGAATAAAACATGGCATATCAAGGTGCTGTAAGATTGAGCACCTCCCCATGTGCTGGGCAAAGGTGACCAAGTATGAGAAGTGGGGTCCCAAAAGCCAGTAAGAGAGTTGGAGACTGTTCCTGTTCTCACTCCTGTTAGGAGTCCCATAAGAGGAGCAAGCTATACAACTGTAACATATATGCAGAGTGCAGGTTCCCAGGTTATCAGTTCAGTCTCTGCAAGCCCCTACAAGGTCAGTATAGTTGGTTGTGTGAGCCTTCCATGGTATCCTTGAATCCTCTGGCATCTACACTCCTTTCTCCTCCTCTGCAGGATTCCCAGACTCTGCCTAATTAAACAGCTCATTATTGAATGATGAGTGGATCAAAGACAAAATGAAAACTTCCTGAAAGTAAATGAAAATGAGAACACAGCACAGCAAACTTCTGAGACCCTTTGAAAGCAGTTTCTGTGAGGGAAATTTAAAGCTCTAAGTGCCTACGATAGAAAAATCAGAAGAAAGAATGGATAAAGAAAATGTGGTACATATACACAATGGAGTACTACTCAGCAGAGAAAAACAATGACATCATGAGGTTTGCAGGCAAATGGATGGATCTAGAAAAAAATCATCCTGAGTGAGGTAACCCAGACTCAGAAGGACAAACACGGTATGTACTCACTCATAGGAGGATACTAGATGTAAAACAAAGATGACTAGACTGCTACACAACTCCAGGGACCCTAGGAAAGACACAGGGATCACCCAATGACAGAGAAATGGATAAGATCTACATAAACAACCTGGACCACAGTGGGAGTAATGAAGGGCAAGGTTTGAGGGAAAGAAAGCTTAGGGAAGCAGGAGATCCCAGCTGTATCAAGAACAGAAAGGGAGAACGAGGAATAACAGACCATGATAAATGAAGACCACATGAGAACAGGAATAGGCAGAGTGCTGGAGAGGTCCCCAGAAATCCACAATGATACATCCTCTATAGACTGCTGGCAATGGTCAAGAGAAAGCCTGATCTGACCTAGTCTGGTGATCAGATGGCTAAACACCCTAACTGTCATGCTGGAACTCTCGTCCAATAACTGATGGAAGTGGATGCAGGGATCCTCAGCCAGGCCCCAGGTGGAGCTCCAGGTGTCCAACTGTTGAGAAAGAGGAGGGACTGTAAGAGCATGAATTGTTGAATCCAAGATTGCAAAAAGCACAGGGACAAATAGCCAAATGAATGGAAGCACATGAATTATGAACCAAAGGCTGTGGAGTCCCCAGCTAGATCAGGCCCTCTGGATAAGTGAGACAATTGAATAGCTTGATCTTCTTGGGAGGCACCCAGTCTGTGGGACCAGGATCTGTCCTTAGTGCATGAGCTGGCTGTTTGAAACCTTGGGCTTACACAGGGACACTTTGCTCAGTCTGGAAAGAGGTGACAGGACCTGTCTGTACTGAATCCACCAGGTTTAAATGAATCCCCAGGGGTGCCTTGATCCTGGAGGACATGGGAATGGAGGGGAGGGGCTGGGGGAATGTGGGGGCGGGGGTGGGAGGGGGGAGGACAGGGGAACCCATGGCTGATGTATAAAATTTAAAACACATAATAATAAAGAAAAAAAGAAAAGAAAAATCAGAAGAAAATGAATAAACAAATGACTTCATAAAAACTTGGAAGAACAACAACAAACCAACCCTTAACCCAGTTGACCGCAAGAAATAATAAAAATTAGAGCAGAATTTAATGAAATAGAAACAAAAACAACAGTACAAAGAATCAGTGAACCTAAACACTTCTTTGTTCGAGAAGCTAAATAATATTGACAGACCATTGGCCCAACTAAGCAGAAGAAAAAAGAAAGGACCAAATGAACAGAATCAGAAATGTACCAGGAATCATCACAACAGACACCAAGGAAACTCAGAATATTGTAGGGGAATATTTTGAAAACCTGTACTACAATAAGCTATACAACCTAAAAAGAATGGATAATTTTCTAGGTTCAGCCAACCTAGCAAAATTAAATCAAGAGGAAATCAATTACTTAGACAAACCCATCAAGAGACTCAAATAGTAATAAAAGGCCTCAGGCTTAAAAAAAAAAAAAAAAAAAAAAAAGTCCAGGACCAGATGGATTCATAGAAATCTACCAGACTTTCAAAGAACTGTAGCCAATAAAAATAGAGAGAGAGAGAAACAGAAATACTCCCAAATTCCTTGTAGAAAATGAGTATCACTCTACTTCAAAAACCAGGTAATACAACAACAACAAAAGAACTATAGGTCATATCACTGATAAACATAAGTTTAAAAAATTCCTCAGCAAAATAATTGCAAACATTCACTATGACCAAGTTGACTTTATCTCTGAAATTCAGGGATGGTTCAACATATGAAAATTAATACTCAATAAATGCATAAAAATCCTTTGACAAAATCCAGCACATCATCACGATTAAAATTCTAGAGAATGTCGGGCTAGAGGAACATATCTGAATATAATAAAAGCCACCCATAACAGACATTATCCTAAATGGGGAAAAGCTTGAAGCAATCACTCTGAAGTCACAATCCAGACACGGATATCCACTGTCCCCACTCCTTGTCAATGCTGTGTTTAAACACCAGGTGGAGCAACATGGCCGGAGAAGAAATCTGAGAGGCTGCCACCGGGAAAGAAGTAAAACTGTGGCTATTTACAGAGGACATTTTATACAGTTGAAATCCCAAATATTCTCCCAGAAAACTTCCAGAAAAGATAAACAAATTCAACAATGTGGCAGGACTTTCACAAATCAGTAGCTTTTTTATACACCAACAACAAACATACAGAGAAAGAGATCATGGGCACACTCCCATCAGAATAGTCTCAACAAATGTAAAGGATCTATGATAAACCCATCCAAGACAGTGAAGGGCCTCTACGATGAATGCTTTAAACCTCCGAAGAAAGATCTAGAAAAAGACAATGAAAATATATCCCATAATCATGGATTTGTAGAAATAATAATGTGAAAATGAGCACTTACCAGAAGTTATTTACAGATTCAGTACTATCTCAATCAAATTCCCATCTTGCTCTTCACAGAGCCAGGAAAAAAAAAAAAAACTATCCTAAAATTCCTATGGAACCAAAAAAAGACCCCGGATAGCCAAAACAATCCTGAACAAAAAGAACAATGCTGGAGAAATTACCATTCCAGATCTCATATCATGTATTACAAAGCCATAGTAATAAAAACAGTATGGTCCTAGTACAAAAACAGACATGTAGGCCAACAGAACAACATTGAAGACCAAAATATGAGTTCATATAAATTCTGCTATTTAATATTTAACAAATATGCCAAAAGCTGAAAAAAAGTATTTTCAATAAATGGTATCAGGAAAACTGAATGTCCACATGCAGAGGAATGAAATTAGACCTGTGTGAAACATCTTGAGAAAACTCTAACTCTAAATAGATCAAAGACTTAATGTGAAAGCTGAAACACCAAAACTTCTAGAAGAAAACATAGGCAGCATCCTACATGACAGAGCTGTGGGAAAGGACTTTCTGAAGAGGACTCAGTTTGTCCAAGAACTAAGGCCAACAATAGACAAAGGATTTCATAAAATTAAAAAGCTTCTGTACAGCTAAAGAAAAAGTCAACTAGGTGAAGAGGAGGCCAAAGAATGGAAAAGAATTTTTAACAGCTATAAATCTGACACATATCCAGATTATATGAAGAATGCACACACACACTATACACACACACACACCACACATATACATCATACACATACACCACACATAAAAACACACACACACACACACCAAAAAAAAAAAAAAAAAACCCACAAAGGAATAAACAACCTATTCCAAACCTGGGCCTGGAGCCTGAGCAGAGAGTTCTCAAAAGAAGAAAAAACTGTCTAAGAAATAGCTTAGAAAATGTTCAGTCATTCCGGGCAATTAACATAATTTTGATATTTCATCTTACCTGTCAGAGTGGCAAAGATCAACAAAAGAAACAACATGTGCTGGCACGGATTTGGGGGAAGGTCAACACTCGTTCACTGTTGGTGGGATTTCACAGTGGTGCAGTCACTCTGTAAATCAGTGTGGAGAAGTCTCTAAAAGCTAAAAATAAATCTACCAAGAGACCCAACTATTCCACTCCCTGGCATATGCCCAAAGCACTCAGCATCCTACTCCACAGATACTTGCTCAGCCATGTTCATTGCTGCTCTATTCACAACAGCTAAACGGAAAAAACCTAAATACCCATCAACTGATGAACAGGTAATGAAAATGTGCTGTGTATACACCATAGAATAATATTCAGCTGTAAAGAAACATTTGAAAACATGGAAGGTGCAGGTAAAATAGAAGGAGTTCCCAAAGGTTGTATCAAGTTAGGTAACTCAGACACAGAAAGACAAATGTGGCATGTGCTCTCTCACCTAAGGCGCCTAGCTCCAAATCCTCAGATGTGAGTACATCCCCGAAGTAACCACGGAAACCAAGAGAGTCAAAGAGGACCATTGATGGGGGGGAGGGAGGGGGGAGTTGAGGATCAATACAAAGAGGAATAGCAAAACACAAGTGATCTGATGGGGAAATAGAAAGTGGGGATTCTGATTAGGGAGAGGGAGAGAGAAAATGCAAAAAGAAGAAGGGAGAGGGGTAAATAACAGTAAGAATGTCTGAAAAAGTCATAAGGAATCATAGTATTATCTACCTGAATATATCTATATCACACATAAGGGCATGTATAAATACACATATATAGTTTCAATGGAATTTTCCCATCTGGATTGACAATGCTTCCCTCAAAAGCCAAAGTCCATGTAATTACACACATCAGAAACCCCCTTTAAAATTGTTGGTCAAGATTGTCCAAGAAACAACCCCAAACACTACACGCCATTGCTATAGTCCTTGGTTGACCCCGGAAATAGAAGGTAAGTCGCTATTGCTGAAGTCACCATGGACTTCAAACACAGGACCCAGAGGCCCTTGAACTGGAGCTGACCTAAAGCCTCTTCTCTGAGAACTAGCTCTCATGGTATCAAACAGCTACATAGAGGCTTCAGGAGAGCAAATCATGACTGGTCCTGGAAGCCTAGTCAGCTTCCCAGAACTACTGATGTCCTGGATCAAGGAAGAGAACCTACACCCACCACTTTACTAAACCAGCATAACCCCTAATTATATTTTAAATATTTGTCCTTCTACTCACAGATAACTACAAGCTTCAACCCTTAGCAAGGAAGCTTCCCTTGCAACAGACAGAGCCCATTACAGAAAGCCACAACTACTCAAAATGCAAAATTATGGAGGCCAGCTCCATTTGATGCATCGATCTACAGCATAACTCCTGCATGTGAGGCTCAGGGATCATTGTGGAAAAGGCATCAGGAAGACTGTAGAAGCCAGACAGTGGAGAGCTTTCTGTGATATTGTGTCTCCTGGGAATGTCTGAAGCTCCACCCATATATTCTGACCAGTATGGCTGCCTCAATATGAACTGAACAAGAACAACAGTAATAGATATGCTAATATGGATGGGGGAAAGCCCATGAGGCCTCAGTACTACACAAAAAACTGCAGACATCCAAGAAAAGTTGAAAGTAAGTGGGATACACACACACACACACACACACACAACACACACACACACACACACTCCTAAATATGTAAGTACAGCCTGCTTGGTCTGTAAAATGTTACTTGTATATATGTTTTCAGAGCTGACCATCTGGTACTGGATAATCAGCTGACATGCTTCTCCCTCAGAAGACTATTTCTCTCACACACTCTCAGAGATCCAAACTACTTTTAAACAAAACCACACATTATAAAGCCAGAGTGGTGGCACTGAGTGACAAGAGGTGGGATGAGAAACAGAATAGCAAACAGATGGAAAATAGGATGGTCAAAACTAAATGCACAACCAAAAATAAAATAGATGTTTCCATAGGCTTACCATATTAATATCCTGACTATTACATTAATTTTAGAACTATAAAGACCTGAGTACTTGGTGGCAGAAATAAGCTAAACTATAAGAGTAACTGGAGTTAATACCATTCTATGGGATGCAGAGAGTGATGTATGTTACAAGATACTCACTGTCTAGGGCTGGGAGCATAGCACTGTGATGGGGAACTCAACTGGCATATACAGACCTTGAGTTCGAACCCAGCACTGAGCAAACTAGTTTTACTTTTTAGGTAGTGCATCTGAACATAATATGTGCTCAGGCTGTTTCTTAGCCTAGAAGAAAAGGTTGTATCTTTTGTTTCAGTCTTCGGAGGGACAGAGATATTTTGCTTTTCTTTGGTTTGACTGTCCTCACAGCTTCTTTCTTGTCTCCACCCACCTCTGAATGCTGTGGAGACTTCTGTCTAGTGCTGCTTCTTTGAGTGCACCTGGTCCCTAGTCTTCCCTGATTAAGCATTTTGTCTCTCACCTGCTGCCCATCTGGATTTTATCATCAAAATGTCCCCAGTTCAAGGCCCCAAGAAATGGATTTTCTGGTCCTAAAAGCATGTGCTGCATCCCAGGCTGTTCCTGGAACAATTTCCCAAAGATCTACAAAGAAATCTAAGCTGGACAAGATCTCTGGGGTTAAGTAACAGGGATAAGAAGAATCAAGATAAATAAGAAACAGATCATGACTATTGACCAAGAATTCAATCATATAAATTCATCCATTTTTTAAAGTTGATTTTAAAAATTCTTAATAATTGCAAAAGTTGCCAGGTGGTTAGTGGCACATCCCTTTAATCCCAGCACTGAGAAGCCAGAGGCAGGAGGATGTCTGTGAGTTCGAGGCCAGCCTGTTCTACAGAGTTAGTTCCAGGACGGACAAGGATACCCAAAGAAAGCCTGTCTCAAAATAAAAAAAGAATTGCAAAAAGTTGACAAAGAGTTTCTGTGTTCCTTTCATGTAGCTTTCTCAATAGTGCCTTCTTCAATCATCATGATGAATTTTCTAAACCGAGAAACAGACACATGGTAGTTTTAAATGTAAACCTGTTTGTGTTTTGTCAGTTGGACATATACTCCTTTAGCATGTATCATTGCGGAATTTTATCGTATGTGTAATATGTGTAAAGTTCTCCCAAAGCAAGACACATGCTGTCCATCATAGCCAAGAAACTCTGTGGTGTTACACTCAGTCCTTCCATCCAGCCCCCAAGCACTGGTGTTTGCCACTCATATAATTTGTCATTTTGAGACTGTTCCATGGGTAGAATCATACAATACATAGTCATTTCGAATCAAACTTTTCATTCTGTATGATGCTCTGGTTGAATTTAGCAATTGTTCATTCTCTCTTGTTGTTGGATAATCTTCCATTATACCGCTGCTCTTTTACCCATTTACTCATTCACCATTTGAGAAAACCAGTGTTCTTCCCAGAGAACTGAAGCTGATACAGATGAGTTCCTATGAACATTTTTTGAAGAATTATGCATATAGTAAATTTATGTTTTTTCCTTCCTCTAGGATGAAAATATTATATTACATGGAGTTAAAGAAGCTAGACACTAAAAGAATTTTATTCTCTTCATACAAAATACTATACCTTGCCAGTTAAACATCTCCAGTGACAAGTAGATCAATGATTACATGGGTCATAGGTATTAATCTGGAGTATAGGTCCATAGGGGCTGGCCTGAGGCCACAGGGTCCCCTGGTGCTGGATCAGTCCCAAAGTCTGGGGGCCAGCCTTGACCTGGGGTCCATGAACACTGGCCTAAGCCCAGTGCTGAGAGTTTTGTCCTGGTTCTGGAGATGGAATTCTTAGACCTGGGGTTTGAGTCATGAGAGCTGGTTTAATGCAGGGCGCTGTTGGGGCATGTTCTCAGTCTACCTTCCTGTCCCCAGAAGGAGGTTCATGCTCATCCCTTCCCAATCTCCCCTCTACTCTCTCTCTCCTCTTTCCTTTCCCCTCCCTCTACCTATGCTGTGTTGTCTCTGTGTGAGGGAGGTGAGGCTGGTAATGTGAAGTTGAACTCCATACCCTTTGCATACCTGTCCTTACTTATTTCTGTGCTACATCCCACAGCTGAAATGTCCTGCCTTACGTCTTTTGCTCCTTGGAAAATTTTTGTGTGTGGCTGCTCATGGAAGTTTGTGTGAAGGATGAGCACTAGTAAAGTCTGCTCTGTCATCCTGATATTTATACTTTTTAAAACTTTTTCTAATTTTTTTATTTCTTTGAAAATTTCATACAATATATTTTTATCATATTCTTGTCCCTCCCCAAACTTCTCCTTGATCTTCCATGACCTCCCTGCATACCCAACTTCATGTTCTTTCTCTCGTGTAAAAACAAAGATATGGAGTCCAATTTGTACTGGTCAACTATTCCTAACCACAGGACCTGCCCAAGAGTGCAGTTAACATATCTGGTGTCATTTTACTGAAAAAGACTGAGTTTCCTTCTCCCAGCAGCTGTCAATGGCAAACAGCTTCTTGACGAGGGATGGCCTTCATGCCCACTTCCCTCTTCTATGCTGGCTTGAGCTTGTGCATGCCTGTCAAGGCCTGTGAATTCACAAGTCCATTGGCTCTCTTGTGGCTCTAACATTCTTTCTACCTTCCCTTTTGCAGAGACCCCTGATCCTTAAGACATACTATTTAGGGCAGAGCCTTTCAAAGTCTCTTTTCCTCTTCATGCTGTCCAGTTGTTCCTCTTCTTCTTCTTCTTCTTCTTCTTCTTCTTCTTCTTCTTCTTCTTCTTCTTCTTCTTCTTCTTCTTCTTCTTCTTCTTCTTCTTCTTTTCCTCCTCCTCCCCCTGCTCCTTCTCCTTCTCCGCCTTCTCTCCTCCTCCTTCTTTATCTTCTCCTTCCTCCTCCTCCTCTCCCTCTTCCTCCTCCTCCTCCCCCTCCTGCTCCTCCTCCTTCTTCTCCTTCTTCTGAAACAGAATTTGAGGCAGTTCATTAAGAGAGAAAAGCTCCAAGAATGCTAGTGAGCTGAGGGAAGAGCAAGGGCTCCTGTGTCCTGGGACACAAACGTCAAGACCCTTTACAGGACGTTCATCTACTTCTGCTGTGGCTGCTGTGTTTATCCTATTTGTGCAGTGTATTCTATTTATGTAATTATTCTATTAATAAGACAGACTGCATGATGAATTTTAGGTCCAGAATTAACCTGGTAATAAATCCCTTTTATCAAAAATATGTAGCATCTTTAATAAATTTGACTATAATCAAGTTTATAGATATTTTGATGGTATTTATTACAGCTATATTAACTAATGTTACTAAAATTTAGTTTCTTTCCTATAATTTTTTCATAGTTTAAGAATGGGACCACACTGTCCCTACAGAATGAATTGGGAAGACTTCCCCACTTGTCTGTACTTTTGAGTTTTTGAAGAGTTGATGCTCATTTTTCATTAAGCATCTATTGGAATCCACCAATGGAACTGTCTAAGGTTGAACTTTCTTTGTAGAAACTCTTTTGAATGTTTGTTGGGAATATTTACTTGTTGAAGATTTATTCAAATTTAGGCTTATTTTTTTAGTAAATTTGACAATTTCATCTTTCAAGGAACATTTCACCAAGTTATCTAATTTGTTTGTGTATGATTGTTGATCATATTCCTTTACAGTCCTTTCTGCTTCTGCAAAGTCAGAAATAATATGCCATTTTTTATTCTCAATGTTAGTAACTTTACATTTCTCTCCCTCTTTCTTTATCTTCATGAGCTGTGCTGAAAGTCTTTCAACATTGATTTATTCAAAGAACCAATGTTTGTTTTCATTGACTTCTCAACTTTCTTCATTTGTTTTTTATTATGTGCACATATATGGGAGTTGTATGAAAATGGCATGCCTTTGGAGGCCAGAGGACTACACTGGATCTGCTGAAGCTGCAGTTACAGAAGAATGTGAGCTGCCCAACCTGGGTTCTGTAAGAACAGTGTGTGCATTTAATCTGTAAGCCATCACTTCCACCTCTATTGTTTTCCTATTTAATGTTGCATTTATTTCAGTTCAGATCTCTATCCTTGTCTTCTGTTTGTTGGCCTGGGTTTCAGTTGTTTTTGTTTTTGTCATTTCTTAAAGTAAAACATAAGGTTATTTGTCTGATAAATTTCTTCTTTGATCACAACCTAAAGTTGAAGACTAAAGGAATTTGGAACAATTCTAGTAAAGAATGTTAATGAAGACACTGAAATTATGGAAAGGAAATGAATAGAAATTCACAAGGCAACTGCTGGCAGGCTGTGCAGAGGTGTCTGGGTGTGGCCTCCCTTTCCTTGAACTTACCATGGAAAACAGTGGAGGAGCCCCTCATTTCTCCTTAACTAAGGCCACCTTTAGAAATTGTCCTCAGGAGACATGCAGGTTTATTGGTACATTCTATTGGAAAATTCAGATAATTTCATTTAATCCTTATGTTATCATAGGAACAATAAATAAATTACTGTAGGGTTTTTCCACCTTTGGAATCCAGACCTCCCTCCCTAGCCCCTTCACTCTCATTAGTATCTTCCCCTGTCCTCAGCACAAGAGAAAGGAACTCTGTGGAAGTGGAGATAACGGACATTTCTGGGGTTTCTGACAGTCTGAGCACTGGGTAGTCTCATGACAGAAGAAGGTGCACGTGAATGATCCCCAAAGATAGGTGTGTGTTCTTTCTTGGATAAGTACATATTATCTAGAAATTTCCTGTCCCCCATACCATCCATGAAGGTAGAAACTTAGTTTTGTTTTGGTTTTGTTCTGTTTTTTTCCTTGTTGCACAAAGCTGTGTTCTTTGCTTAGCTGAGACAATGAGATAGGCTGTTCTTATCTGACCACTACTTCAAACCCTGATGGAGAAGAAGTTGTTCTTTCCCCTCGGTCATCAGTAGATATCCTTGGGCACTGGGCAGATTCCAATGAACTGAGGCATTGCATTGGAACAACACCTGAGGCTCTTTCCCTTCGTTCCTTGATCACTCAGGCAATCTGTCCACACTGAGACCCTGTTCCTCCATCTGCCACTCACCACCAGCCTCATTGAACTACTCAACAAGGTCACTATGGGAAAACATTTCCACCAACAACAAAACTGTGCTCTTTCTATGCCTTAGGAAGAATACATTTATTTTTATTAGGTATCTGTGTATGTGCACAATGTGTTTGTGTGTGTGCACATGCTACAGCATGTAGAAGTCAAAGGGCAACTTTATGGAGTCAGTTCTCTCCCCTCCTTCCACTTCCACCTTATATGAGTTCCAGGGATTGAATCCATGGCACAAGGCTCATCAGGCAAGTCCCTTTAACCACTGAGCCATCTCACCAACCCTAGATCTATTTAATAACAAACAAACAAACAAGAGCAGTAAAATAAACAACCATTCATCAATGGAAGAATGGTTAATGAAAAATATAGTAAGTAAACACGATGAAATTTTATTCCACTGTAAGGAGAAACAAAACTATGAAATTTGCAGGTAAATAGATGGAACTGGAAAAATTATCCTGAGCAAGGTGACTCAAGCCTGAAAGACAAACCTGCATACTCTCTTTCATATGCAGATCCCAGCATCCATCCTTTAGGTTTGTGAGTTTAACTTGGAAAACTTGTGGAAGGCAGGAAATGGGCCTGAAGTTAAGAGCACATACTGCTTTTAAAGACAACCTGAATTTGTTCCCCAGTACCCATATCAAGCAGCTCACAACCACAACCACAAACTCCAGGGAGTTCAACACCCTCTTCTAACAGGCACCTGCACTCACATACACACATATGCATAATTAAAAATAAAATAAATATTTTAAAAACAATCCAGGGAACTAGTTGAGGATCATTAGAGTGAAAGATGGGTCAAGGGAGGTGGAACTGCAGAATGTAGGTGATATGAAGACAGAGAGCAGGGAATACCGGCAAGAGGGAAATGTTAACCAGGTGTGAGAGTAGAGGAATGAGGGAGGGGAGTAAAGGAGACAGGTAGTTCATCCAAATGATGTGTGCATTGAGAAGCCATGTGTAAAGTTGATAGCTGGCAAGAACACTAAAAAAGTATGAGAGTTAAGAATATGATGATCCAGTGCTCACCCTAGACACATAATACAGCCAATGGAATCATGATCTCATAGCAGCAGTAGACAGCTGTGACAGGCCTGCACGAGGCTGCCTCTGGCAGCAACCCATCATAGAGCAGGAAGTGGCCCATGTGCTCCCACCATTCCAAGCTGTGGGTTTCTAGTGGACTCTGAGGGAAGGACAGCCATTGTCTTCAAGTTCTGAGCCCAGTGGTGAGACCAGCATGTTCCAGTGGATAGTTCCAAACCAATAAAAACACATGGCCCTGGCTGAATTCAATGGGTCACAAAACAAAGCAAAAAGACCTGAATGTGGGAAAGGGATTTGTAGAAAGAAGCGTAGGAGTAATAAGGGCCACGGGGGATGGGGTGGGACAAGAGAGGGTGAGGGTGACAGTAGTGAGACTGCACTACAGCCAGGTGGTGGCACACCTTTAATGCCAGCCTCAAGCAGAGGCAGGAGGATCTCAGTGAGTGTGAGGCTAGACTGGTCAACAAAGCAAGTTCCAGGACAGTCAGAGCTGTTACACAGAGAAATCCTGTCTCAAAAGACCAAAGAGAAAAAAGAAAAGAAAAGAAAAAAAGAAAAGAATGCCATATATATGTATATATATATACACACAAATATATACACATACATACATACATATGTATATATACACATATATACATATATATATGAAAATACATAATACATATATACAAATGCATATCACCCAAGAAATTTAACAAAAGATTTTAATTTGGCAATTCTATTATTTTACTTACTTATTACCATTATTTATTTGTTCTGTTGGGGAGAGGAGAGCTTGCATGTCCTACTGCACAGTTGTGTTAGGAGACAGCTCGCAGGGGTCAGTTCTATACATCCACCATGTGGACTCTGAGACTTGAACTCAGGTCATCAGGCTTGATAGCAAGCACCTTACCCACGGAGCCATCTTGGTTGTTCCTCGGATCCACCTTTTAAATACACATGAGATATGCCAAAAACAGGTGGATAGATTTGTTTCTTCCCCCAGTGTGAGAATTTATTGAGTAACAGTAAATTCAGAAACTACATTCATTTTCATGGCTTTAGTTCACCAAGTACCCCTGAGTTCACTTGGCTGTTGTCAATAACATTTTCTTTTATTCTAATCTTAATCACTAACATTAACTATCAGATCATGCATGATACCTCTCTCTCTCTCTCTCTCTCTCTCTCTCTCTCCCCTCTCTCTTCCTCCCTCCCTCCCTTCCTCTCTCTCTCTCTCTCTCTCTCTCTCTCTCTCTCTCTCTCTCTCTGTATATGTGTGTTACCTCCCTCTCTTCACCCCCCTCCCTTGCCTGTGTGTGTGCGTGTGTGTGTGTGTGTGTGTGTGTGTGTGTGTGCGCGCGCGTGTGCGTGTGCGCGCGCGTGTGTGTGTGCGCGCGTGTGCGTGTGCGCGCGCGCGCGCACGCGCGATCCAGGATGGCTATAAAAGGGTTAGAAACTCTTACTGATCAAAGGGGTTGTACTGAAGACAGAAGCAAAGAGCTGAGGCACCAAAGGAAAAATCTTTGTAGGAGACCAGATAAGGACTTATACTGGCGAGGCATGGGACTGAATGTATGTGCACAGAGGTGGTTAACACATGGAACCTAAATGATGAAACTTTAAGGCCTTAATAGGATAGAGGTGCTCCCAGGGACACAGTTACCTGGTGTGTATCAGAAATCCTGAGAGGTGGAATAAATCAAGTCCAGAAGTTTTCTAGCCATTCTTTCTTCCCCCAAGTTATAAAGAAAAGAAATTAGAGTCGTTGATTTTTCTAGGACCAGGGTATGATTTTTCAATGACTTCCTCACTGTCCCACCCCTAATTCCTCTAAAGAAGCCAGCCTTCCCAGTGCATATAAATAGTGATACTTCCTGTCCCAATTTGAACCTTTCTGCCTTCCAAATGGGCAAGTCTTACTTAATGGGATGTCTCATCTTACTCTGTTGTTTGAGGGGTGAGTCCCAAGAGTCACCAGTGTGAGATATGTCCAGGATCCAGGAATGAGTGGGAACCCCCATGATGAAGGCCAGCTGTGGCAACCCAGCAGAAAGAACAGGCACTGTGTGCCCTGCCTTCCACTCACCCTGTATCAGGTCACCGGGACCTTAACCAAAGCCCTTTTGCTCGTAGGAGGAAATAGATGATTTACAAACAGACAGATTCCTAGAAGCTGTGAAATGGGGGCTGAAAAAATGATACTCTGCAGAGAGTATGACTTTTGTCTTTTTGCTTTTTCAACAGGTTTCTCTGCATCGTTTGCACATGAGGTTGACACACGTGAGTAGAAACGGGTGTGAAAATGAAGAAAAAGATGAAGGGAGAGTACAGGAGGAGTGGGGTGGGGTGGGCGCTCAAAGTAAACCACAAACAGACATCATCTCCAGATCCAGCAGCCTCTTCTGGCAGGAGAAAGCCAGGATGGAAGCTGTCTTTAGGGCTAACAAAGCAGTAGAGCAGCAACTGACAACCTAAGTACAAGAGCAAGGGACCAGAGAAGTGGGATGTGGAGTTGGCAGAAGCCAGGTGGCCCGATCCAGGGTAGCAACCTCCTGGACTTCAGAGGTCTGTTCTCATTGTCCAATCTGAAGTGAGACTATGGAGGACGTTCAACTGACACAAGACAGTGAAGTCAAAACCTTACGTGTGGGTACCCTTCCTTCTGGTCTATGCTGCATCCTTAGGGGTGGGAAGAAGAATCTGAGGGGAAGAGGATAAAGGGAAAAAAAATGGTACAAGACAGCATGAGCACCTTTGGGACAGTAGGGGGGAAAAACAACTCTCCATACACCAAGCTAGAATGCAGGATGAGCCTGAGGCGAGGGGAGCGCAAGGAGGAGGTAAATCTCAGAATGCGGGCTTGTTCTCTTTACCTCCCCTGAATAGCTGATAAAGTCCTCGTTGGTGAAAATAACAATGGTGAGTACCAAGAAACCCTAGCCGGACCATCTTGGCACTACGTTTCTCTTTTCATTCTGCCTCCCCGTTCCATCCCTGCCATCTTCCAGGCTGGAGCTTCTGAGGCCGTGAACTCCGGTCACCCTTCTGGTTTCACCCATTCTAGTAGCGGCACATGCCCATGCTTTGGTGGGGTTTGGGGCCGGGGACACGCCGGCAAAGCCTTCCAGTCCTAAGCATGCTTCGAACTGGAAGTGGGGGATGGGCTCTTTGCTAGTGCAATCATCGCTCATGTCTCTTTTCGAGTTGTGGAGATTGTGCAGTGTAGAATGTGCCACCTCCAGTTTCCCGGGGAAAAGTGCTCTAGAGGAAGAGGAATATGTACGGCCACAGCAGAAGAGGCCTGCATGTTTGGAAAGATCTTCAAAAGTAAGTGGTGGGGGAAGGAAGGAAGGATGGGGAAGAGGTAGCCGGATGTGTGGGCCTTGGGGGGGGGGGGGTGAGCACAGGAACTTCCGGTCACTATAGACAGCCTCACTCCCGAGGTAGCTGGTACTATCACTCCCAGAATTCACTATGATAAAGGCGAAATGGAGGTGGCTGCTGAAGCAAAGGCAACTGTAAGAAGCCTGGAGAGAACAGACGGGGGGGGGGGGGGGGGGGGGGGGCAGAATGCAGGTGACCGGATGGACATAATACTCACCCCCTGGAGAGCAGCTAGTTGGTAACAAGGAACAGCTCTCTGTGTACCTGCCCAGGCTTTTTCAAGAATGGCTCCAGGCTATGGAAACAGGGTGGGGAGGGTGGGAGGCGCTGTGGGGGGTGGGGGGGGGGGGGTTGTGTCAATGATATATGCCCTGGTTGCATCTCCTTGTGAATAAGGTTAGACAGGGTTTCTCTGGTTTCCTATCCTCAGTGATACCCAAGCCTTGTGATTCTCAGCAGAAACCTCCCGCTCTGGTTAATAACTGACACACTTCTCTCATGGCCTTCCTACCTCCAACAACGTCTTAAAACTGCGCCACGATAGTCCTTTCCTTTTAGGGAGCTACCACCTTTCAATGCCTTCATATCTGAATGATGGAGCATAAACTCCACATGGTGGTTTTTAGAGGCCAGCATGGGCTGCAGAGAAGCTGATTTACAGATGCCTTTCCTGGGTTTGCTGATCTGCTCTTCCCTCTTCTGCAGGGGATGGTACCCTCTGGTTAAACTTCATGGGCTGCCTAAAGAACTGTGCTAATGTGAAAAACATAAGGTGGGGTCCCTATCTGGTGGACTTCAGGTGCTGCCGGGGCTACGACATGTGCAACGAAAGGTTTTAGAAGTTCCTGGGCTTCTGTGCTCCAACATCTGGATGATGGGATGGCTTCTCCACAAGGACTTCCTGAGGACAACACTACATAGAACGACTTCAAACATATGGCGCTGCCATCTACGTGTAAGAGGAAAAGCACCCTTTTTCTAAAGCCCCTTCCTGTTCCAAAATCAATAAAAAGTGAACAAATAAAACCTTCTTACCAACATCAGCATGTGCTTGGGTTGTGTTACCAAAACCCACTGGATAACCAATTACTAAGGACAGAAAAAATTAAAATTCAAAAGACGGATGGATACTTCTTTTCCATTCTTCTATTCTGTGGCAGAATATATTAAATTTTTATTGCCGTGTAATAATTATACACAATAGTTGGCTTTGTTGTGACATTTTCTTCCACATATACAATGTATTCCGATCATTCTCACCCCATTACTATCTCTTGTCCTCCACATTGATCACCTTCTCAACTACCCCATGACTTCTATTTTCACATCTTATATATGTACAGCTCCATAAGTTTAATCAGTATCTTAGTTAGGGTTTACTATTGCCGTGAAGAAACACCATGACCATGACAACTCTTATAAAGAAAAAAACTTAATTGAGGGTGGCTGGCTTACACTTTCAGAGGTTCAGTCAATTATGATCATGAAGGGGAGCATGGCAGCCTCCTAGGCAGATGTGGTGCTGGGGCTGAGAGTGCACATCTTACAGGCAACCAGAAGTTAATTAACTGTCACGCTGAGAAAAAGAGACCTCAAAGCCCTCCTGCAAATTGACACACTTCCTCCAACAAGGCCATATCTACTCCAATAAAGTCACACCTCCTAATAGTGCCATTCCCTATGAGATTATGGGGGCCAATTACATCCAAACTACCACAATTGTGATTGCTAAGAGGAGCATCTTTGAAAGGTTATTTACAGACATGAAGAAAACATCTCTCCTTTTCCCAACAGCTGCTAAGCTTATGAATCCTCGAGAGGGATGGAGTCTTGTGAGATAAGCACAGCTGCCAGGGGTTCAAAGTGCAATAGTCATGTTGTCCTCAGAAAATAGCCTTCCACAGCACTCTACCCCAACCCTGAGCTCTTCCATTCTTCCCAACTTCTCCTCTGCCATGTTCCCTGAGCCTTGGAAATAGTAATACAGATGTCCTATTTGTGGTTCTCCTATGACAAGCTATGAATCTCAGCAGCTACCACTCCCCACTGCAAAAAGCAAGCTGCCCCACTGATCCATGGAGACCAACACAGTTATTTAGAAGGAGAGCTGACAGGTCCACTTACCATATCTGTTCATGTCGGTTTATAAGACTAACAGTTGTAGCTTCCTCATTAAGGCCTATAACCTTCCCCAATGTGACTGGATATTTTACTAATTCTTTCTCTGGTTTTCCTCCCTGCCTCTTATCCCACTTTAATTAAAGCATGTACCACTGGCTTCCTGAGAAAAAATGTACATGGTGAAAAAAAAAATCAGTGCTTGAACTTTTCCGGGATTTTGTTCATCACTACTTCCGCCAGGCTGAACAAAAGGTTAGAGTGTGGAAAGAGACCTGTGTTAGAGATGCAAAGAGAGAGGGGTCTTCTCCTTCTGTCTTTAGGGCTATGAACTGTTGACAAAGGATTGTGGGAGCAGTCTGTGGGGTTCTTGTGCATACAGTATCAGCCTATGGGAATTCATTATGTGCAACTTTGTTGTCATGTCCAGCAATACTGTTTCCCTACAGACATATACTCCTTCTGGCTCTTAACAATCTTTCTGGTCTCTCTTCTGTGATGATCCCTTAGCCTTGGGATCACTTAGAGTTGGACTTTCCAGTCTCTGCACATTGACAGATCGTGGGTTTCAGCATTAGTTGACATCAACAAACAAAAAGAAGCTTCTCTGACAAGGGTTGAGAGTTGCACAACCTATGGGTATAAAAGGAAGAACTTAGGGGCAATTTATTAATCAAGGTCCATTAATCAAGGGTTCCGAGATCTTTGTCTTCTTTATATGCAATTCTGGTATTAAAATTGACAATGGATATTGTTTTATGTGCAGTAACAATTTATATTCCTCCTTTGGATTACCTATGTAATTTATTTAATTGTTCACTGTTTATTATTTAATTGTGCAGTTAACCCCTTATATTAATTTATATGAAAGAACTTTGATATATTTAGGAGACAAACTATTTATCAGATAATCTTTTCCCATTGCATTCCTATGTTTTTTTTCCAAGAGAGTGGTTTTAATTTATCAAATATTTACTTTCATATGTGGTCAAGTCTATCACTCTTTTTAACTGATAGGTTAGTTAGAGAAGCTTCCTCCGCCATTAGGTTGTGTAGACACTGAAAAAATATTGATCTCTCACAGTGAGGACAGACTGAGAATAAACTTCAGGATTATACAGGTCTTGGATTAAACTCTGGCTCTGCCATTAGCTATTTGTAACAGATTGCATTTTCCAAAGATTGTTGTAACCAAATCTCCCATATCGCAGCTTTTCTCTAACTTCCTACCCTCTAGTGGAGGCAGGGAAGCAGTGTAGAACAGCAGACATGACTCCCAAGGCTGGGGCAACAGAAAAAAACAAAGGATACAATCCCCAGCTTCTAGTTTTCTTCTGTCTTTGGTCTTCCTCTGAGATTTTGGTCATCAGGGAAAAAAGACAAGCCCCAGGTTTACCTACAAAATTCTCACACAGTTCCAGTGAACACAACATGTGCTCACCAATGTATTACACAGCACTATACTATGGTTTCAATGTGAAATGTTCCCCCACAGGCTCAGATGTTTGATTATTTGGTCCCAGGCTGGTGGCCGGGTTTGGAGAGGCTGTGGAAACTGGTGTATAGGGCCTAGCCTGCCACTCACAGCTTTGAGGGTCAGTAGCTCACTCCTACTCCAGTACAGCCTGTGTTTCCTGACCTTCCCATATCTAAAAAGTTCAGGTTGAAGTCCCCTGTCACAGTGAATCCAACCATGCTTTCCTCACCATGAAACCCAAAACCAGGAGCCACAATAAACCTTGCCTTCCTTAAGCTGCTTCAGACAAGGACTGACTTGGTCAATGTGATGACAACAGTCATGACCAGAAAATGCAATACTTGTCTATTTATGTCACCACATTGCTTGTCTATCAATTTACCTGCATTATAGAAACAGTGAAAAGTATGTAAGACTATATAGCTACACACACACACACATATATATATATATATATATATATATATATATATATATAAGGTATTTAGAATTTGACAAGCATATATTAAAAACTAATAATGAGAGATGCAACAAACTGTTTAAAGTCAAAGTTTATTTGATTTTTTTCACAATTACAGCTTTAATACATGTGAAATTCATTTTGGATTCATGTATGAAGGTGTGTGAATTATTTGTTGGTCAATTGCAGATTCACAGGTTGCCAGCCCAAGTACAACTCTTAAGAGGATATCTGTAAAATAACCCCTGTGTAATTTCTAACACATGAAAGAGGAACATCTACCAAATAAAGAAGATGCTTAGTGTGGCATCATTTGGGGAAAGAGATTTTCAGCCTGGTTTTACCCTGTTCTTTTGCCCAAACTGCACACTAGAACTGGGGAGAATATCCCATGGTGGGTGACGTAAAAGAAAACATCCTCAAGGATGAGGACAATTTCATCCAGGTGATGAGGAATCCTACATCCAAGAGTCTCCTCTTTCATGAGCAATGTCCTCAGACACTGCACCCTGTTTCACTCAAGAGAAACAAAACAAACTTCATTTTCCAACCTGGCTCATCTTGTTTAAGAGCTCCATTCCGAATTTGGGGTTGTTTTCCAACTTAAAACTTAGAGAGAGAATAAGGGTTGGGTGTAGCTCAGTGGGTACTTGCTTAGTGTTCATCAAACCACACCCTCTAAAACCTAGAGAAAAATGAAGCAAAGAAGGGAAGGAGGAAAATGTTAATAAAAATGTGGTCTCAGTTACAGACTGGCTTTAGATTTGTCCCATTTATTTATTTGTCCCACAGACTTATCCATACCTTGGTCCAATAGTCTAGACATTCATTGGTTGAGAGTTAAGCAAGTAGATAAAGCAAATCCCGTTTGGCAGAGAGAAAATCTATACATAAGTAAGCTACTGAGCTCTCAAAAGTCAAAGATCCATGCAACTGGGTATATTGACCAGGACAGAGTCTTCACGACACTAAACTACCCATGTCTGCATAAAACCCAGTGCTGTGAGGCTCCTGTTCCTGATATCTGTTCATGAAGCACAGAGCAAGCTTACAACTCTTCATGCTCGGCAAAATCCAAGTTTGGCTTTGTTAAACATTGGTTCAGGATCTTTTTAAAGGTTATTTTGAAACTCACTGCCAAATAACACTTTTTCTACATTGACCTCTACAATCCTCGTGAGTTAAGGGTTAAAAGAGTCCAGATACATCAAAATTCCATGACACAAACTCAAACTCCCACATTACATTGGCTTTTCCAACCTGCTTGTCTATTCTGAAAAACTATTTCCATGGTTTCTGGTTTGGTTTTGGGGTTTGGGGTTCGTTAGGAGGGGCATTTGTTTTGTTTTGTGGTTTTTGTTTTGTGTTTTTTATCCATCCTTGACTATAAAGTCCAAATTGGGAATTCCCCAAAAATAACAACAACCACATTCTCCAACACAAGACAAGGAGAGGAAGTTCATTTAATTCCTCAAGTAGAACAATTTGTTCATTGGAGGCTTTATTGTGGCATAATATAGTTGAGAAGGCTCACAGGAACCCAGGAGCAGGGGCTGCAGTGGGCTTCCTAACCAGAGAAACTTTGTTAACCTCTGTCCATCTTGGCCCCTCGTGTGATGCTCCAGTGTCTGTGCTACTCTGATTTTGTTTATACCTTGGTATGTGATGCATGTGGTGTCTGCATATTTCTCCTCATACTGGTGTTAACGTCTACTCTTTCATTCTTTCTGCTACTCATAACACTATCTTATGGTGCCATACATTAATTATTCAAATATCATGTCCTAATTAACTTTGTCAGCTTAGCACAATCAATTAAGAAATTGCTTAGATCAGATTGCCTTGTGGACATGTCTCTGGGAGACAATCTTGATTATTCTTATTGACATAAGAGAGCCTAGACCACTGTGGGTAGTATCATTCCTAGGCAGGTGGTCTTGTATTGTATGAGACAGCTAGCAAGGCATAAGTCTGCAGATGAGCTATCAAGCATTGTACTTCTATGTTCCTGCCTCAAGGCTCCTGGCTTGAGTTCCTGCCCTGACTTCCCTCCCTGTTGACTAAGATTTGGAAGTATAAACCAGACAAGTCCTTTCCTCTCCTCAGTTGGTTTGGGTCAGGATGTTTTATCCCTGTAGCAGAAAGGAAACTAGAATGATATGCCTCATGCTCTCTCTGCAGATTCTGTTACCTTTAACTATGATAGAAACCCACTTCCACTTTTTCCTTCATTCCCATCAGAAGAAATTGACTAGTCAATTTGAACAAGACCTCAATCCCTAATCCAATCACCTGGTTCAACCCAGAGCCTTGATAATACAAACCAGATCCACACACACTGAACTATTTCTGCATCAATGACAACTTCCACAGATTCCTAAAGTTTTGTTGTTTAATCTTTCTGTTTGTTTGGGTTTTTCTCACTGGAGATTTTTCCCCATGAAATCTACTAGACAAAAATTTATCTCAGAACATCAGCAAATTGGGAAGCAGGGCCTACCCCTTCCCTATCTCCAGAGTCCATGGGTCAGAGTACTGAGCCAGGAAGTTTCAGAGCTAGTCCAAAGAGAACCCCAACTCAGAGGACTTGGTGCAGACCAGGCAGCATACTCACAGGTTTTTCTGTACAAAGTGGGGATATCATTCTGACCCAAGACTTTATGTTTTCATATAATGAGATCACTAATTCTGAGCCTACACATGATAAGCAGCATTATCAGCGAACCCAAATGCCCCACCAGATGTGAGAAAAAGAATTCGCAAAGACTTGCTTGGCAATTAGGCTAAGTTTCCAGCCCAATTTCTCCTATGACTGCTTCCCTTTTCAGTGCCGGATGACTTTCTCGCTGTTAGTTAGGAGAAGAGAGCAAATACAGACTTTGGGGCATGGGAATAGATGGTAAGTTGAAGAATGACCACAAATCCATAGGAAATTCAGAACTAGGGTCCCATTGGGAGATTGCAATAGTTACTACGTTTGCAACAGATGAGCTCTGTCCTCTTTTGAAAACTCAGGAAGTTGATGTCTTCACAGTTGGTCATACATGACAGTCTCGAATAATGATACATGCTCTGCCCTGAGGAAGTGAAAGAAGGAAAGAAATTTAAAGACTATTCTTTCTTTCTTTCTATATTCCTGGAAATAATTCATCTTCAAACTATCATAGCCTTCTCCTTCTCGTTGCTAGCCCACAGAAGGTATTTTATTACAGAACTGACCAGAGACATCAACTCCTCCATCACACAGTGTTATCTTAGGGAAAGGTCCATCTTTCCACCCCTGTACAAGACCACTCATTCAAAATCAACTCCACTGTCCCCCTCATCCTAAGCACAAAGAGCGCTACTATTTAGAAGGGAAGGTATGGTTAACTGCCCATCACTCTATTCCCCACGTTACCTTTACTTGTGAGTATGTAAATGTTCTCAGCAGCACAGGACTGTCTATGCTTCAGTGTGCAGGAACTCATGATGTCATAGCATAAGCCAAGATGATATTTCTTACATTTATAGCACATTGTTCCAAGATCTTTGAGATACAGAAAGAAGTGCTTGGTGATTATGGTCTCTGAGAAATTTTTTGCAATTAGATCCTTCTCTGTGGGAAGTTAAACTATTAATCCATTAGTTCTAACCTTGCCCAAATAGGACTCCCATAATAATTATGAGAGAGAGAAATGTTTTGTTTCGTTTTGTTTGAGACAAGGTCTTTTTTTTTTTTTTAGCTGAGAATCAAACCCAGGGCCTTGTGCTTGCTAAGCAAGCACTCTACCACTGAGCTAAATCCCCAACCCCCAAGGTCTCTTTATGTAGCCCTGGCTGTCCTGAAACTCTTCATGCAGTCTAGACTGACGTTGAACATACAGACATCCACCTGCCTCTGTCTCTCAAGTGCTGGGAATGTGAGACAGAAGCTTATAGACATAAAACTAATGTATACTATTTGAGGAAGTCAGAGTTCCTGTAGAATTTACCTATAGGGTTCAAGTCTAAACTGAATATTCTGTCAGTAATGGGTAAAAGGAAACAAAGGTATTTTACTTCTTTACTGATAGAAATAGAGGAAGTATACCAGGAGAAGACTGGACTCTCTGTATTCCATAGTAAATTGAAGGGAAGTTTTCTCCTAAACATGTCACAAATGAACTGTTTACCAAAACCTTTACACAAGCCACGGTCATACCTTCGGGTTCATAAAGGTGACCTACAAAGAGAAAGAAAGGCAGTCCCCATTGTCATAATTTCACAGACTTCCACAGCCCCACAGCCAGTTTTGGAAACCCCTCCTTTCCCAGCGTCTAGTCACTTCTTAAGTAACCACCAGTCTTCTTATTGCCAGGACTTACCCCAATACGGGGAGGACAGAAACACCATCCCCAGCACAAACAGAGCAAACATCGTGCAACCCCAGTCTTCAGCAGCTTCCTGTGGAAGACACTGGCTCTTTTCTCACTTGAGAGGAGTGGTTGACCTGTCCTTGGGCTGGTCATCTGAATTGCATCGTCATTAATTTTCCAGGACAGACAGTACCTCTCAGTTCCAGGATCAAGTCATTGTGCCTGACTCCCTCGGGACACACTCCTAGATCCTAAACGGAAAGTTGTGACCTCCCTGATTCACCACACCTGCTCCTGTTTCTGGGCTGTAGGTCTTGACAAATCCTGGAGTCGGTCTTTAAAGCTCCCTTTGTCCCATCCTTAAGGGAGAGTGACAGTGAACCTCAGCCATTCTCCCTGCTGACTTCCCTACCGCTGCAGACATTTCTGTTTCCACTGCCCTTGCCATGATCTAGCCATCTTTATCTCGACTGACCAGTAGCTTTATTGTTGGCTTCTTTGCCTCTACTTTTGCCCTTCATGGTGCTTTCTCCAGGTAGAAGCCAGAGAACCATTTATCAGTCACATGCTGCCAATCCAAACCCTCCAATGACTTCTCTCCATTTTTAGGAAAAGGGCATTCCCCAGGGAAATAAGTAACAGCTGCCTCTCCAATGTCTTTCCCAGCCATATTGACTCTTGCTGATTTAGGTCCCGACTCGGATGCCCCCAGACAGATACAACAGCATTACCTCAGCAGTCTGTGGAAAATAGCACCTCCAGCTTCCTCCCTGTCTCACCTCCTGGCCTTGCATATCTGTTTCTTCATGTCTTGGCTCCTTCACTAGGACAAAGCAAGAGTTTTGTTTTATTTAACATGACAACGCCATGCAGCTGGGGGCTTTGGATATAGAAAACATCTGATAAATATTTGTGAGATGAATGAGTGATAGCCTTGCCACATCCACTTTTGCATTCATAGCTCATTTTCCACAGAGCAAACAGGTTTATCGAATTGTTTTTCTTTTATTTTTGAGATTATAGCACAATTACATCATTTCCCCCTTCCCTTTGCTCCCTCCAAACTCTCACATATATTTCTCCTTGCTCTCTTTCAAATTCATGGCCTTTTTTTTTTCATCAATTGTTGTTACATGCATATTTGTATATGTTTATACATATATATTCCTAAATATAATCGACTCATTCTGTATAATGCTACTTGTATGTGTGTTTTCAGGGCTGAGCTTTTGATTTTGGATAAGTTGGTGTGCTCTTCTCTGGGAATGATTATTTCTCCCACTCTGAACATTTCTTCATTGCCTGTAATTCTTTATGTAGGGTTGCAGCCTCATGAGCTCTCCCCATCCACATTTGCATGTCTGTTGCTGTTGTCTTTGTTCAGCTCATGTTTAGACAGTCATGTTCATGACACTTTACACATGTAACTTCTAACATTCCTAGGAGACACAATCTCACAGCGAACTCCCTTTTCCTCTGGCCCTTATAATCTTTATGGCTCCTCTCTCTCAATGATCCTTGGGCCTTAAGTGTGGGGGTTAAATTATAGATACATCAATGGGACCGAACTCCACAAACTTTGCATTTTTAATTAGCTGTGGTTTTTGGTAATGGTCTCAATCTGTTGCAAAGAAAAGCTTCCTTAATGAGAGATGAGGACCTACACTTATCAGTGGGCATGGCGTATATTCAGGGATTACGCTAGTTTAGTAAAGTGGTAATTTTAGGTTCTCCTCCAAGATCCATGACTTCACTAGCCCTGGGTAGTTTCTAAACTTTCATTATCAGACATGATTTCCTTCTCTTTTAATGGGTCTTAAGTCCAAGTTAAGAGAGTTGTTGATTACCACCAAGACATGCATGCCATTAGTGCCCCCTTAAGGTTACTGTGGCCACACTAGTCGTTGTTGTGGTTCACAGGCATCATAGCTGGGTACAACTATTGACTGCTCCCCTCCTTTAGAAGCTTGCATGGTACCAAGAAAGCTAGTCCCCAGGGAGGAGGCATTCAGGTCAGATCAAACTCATGGGCCTCTGGGTCTTGTATCTGAAGAACATGATGTCTTCAGCCATAAGGACTTAACCTTCCAGTTCTGGGGAGGCAACTAAGGACAATAGTGACAGTCTTTATGTTTACAGAGTCTCTTGGTAAATCTGTCCAAACCCTAAAAAGAGAGCTTCTCCTGCCTAGGGCTGGAGTTTCTGTTAGGTTGTCTTTGTTCATTGAAGAGAGCATTGTCAGCCAAAATGAGAATGTTTTATTTAAACTATGTATGTATACTTATACAGTGACTTATATATATTATCGGTTTTTTAAGGTAAATAGTTTATAGTATGATTCCTTATGACTTTTTCAAATATCCTTACTGTTATTTTACCCTCCTTCTTCTACAATATCTTCTCCCCAATACTTAGATCCCCCTTTTATTCCATTTTCCCAATCAGATCACTTGTTCCCTACTATTCCCCTCTCTATGATTTGCCCATTCCCATACCCTAACAATGGTCCCTTTTCACTTTCCTGATAAAGAAATATGCAGATCAACAGATAAACATGAAATAGTAAGTTAGTCTAAGTGAAAATAGATACTTGAATTCTAAGAAGAATCTCTTCTTCAGTTAATTACACCTTTCAATAAAACAATGGCTAATAAGTTAAGTAGAACTCAATGGTGATTTTTTAAGTAAAAATCTAACTCTATTAGACCATGCCAGTTAAATATTATAACTAACACTTTGCAAGCAAGCACAAAGAAGGCAAGTCATCATGTTGCCTTTCTTGCTTAACCAGTCAAAAAAAAATGTTACTATAAATACAGCAGGTAAACTACTGAACTGACCAATCCAGAGCAAAACATACTGAATTTCAGTCTTCAACTGTACTAAACGCTCATCATTAGTATGGCACATTTTGATCCATGATGTGGCAAAATGTTAAGACAGGTCACTATTTGTTACAAAAACACATAGATACTGTTTTATACCATAAGCCAGGCATATGTCCACACACAAAGAAAGGTGTTCTTGGGAAGAATTTTCAAGAAATAGCCTGGAATGCACTGGGTAATGTAGTTGGAGTTTTCTCTAGTCCCGCAGCTGCTCAGACCCAAGTAAACACACAGAGACTTTTATTACTTATAAACTATATGCCAGTGGCAGGCTTCTTGCTAGCTAGATCTTACATCTTAAATTAACCCATTTCTATTCATCTATAAGTTGCCACATGGCTTGTGGCTTATCAGTACTTTACATCTTACTTCTCATGGCAGCAGTGGCAGGCAGCATCTCCTGACTCAGCCTTCCACTTCCCAGAATTCTCCTCTCTGCCTATCCCTCCTATACTATACTTCTTGCCTGGCTACTGGCCAATCAGTGTTTTATCAATCAATAATAGCAACACATTCACAGCATACAGAAAGATATCCCCAGCAGGGTAATATGAGGCTCTCCATGATGAGGTGTACTGGGTAAAATTGAAGAAAAGAATATCTTAAACTATCATCTAATGCCATGATAGCTCCCTGGTTCCCACAATGATAAAAGTAATGTACACAAAAAATAAAACTCACATTTCAGTCATGGCACCAATCTATTATGCTGGTGAGCATGAGAAATTAACATGATAATATTGGTATAGTTAAATGTTTCAGAAATATCTTATCCAAATGGGTAGCCAGTACCCCATGGTAAGTTATCCTATCCTTCACAATCATCTCAACACAACCATAACTGATCACACATTGAACCCTCATGTGAAATTTCTTACAAACTACTATCCAGTATATCTATGGATGGGAGAGGCCATCATAGACACATAGTTTCTGCCCACCTACTACATCTCTAAGTGGAAGACAATCAAATAGACCTATAAAATATGTCCACATGTTGGCATGTCCATAATTTTATAGATATTCACAGTAAAAGTCATGTGCTTCAGTGATTTTTTTCTTTTTCCTTTTTTTTTTTTTGTTTTATAAACAATACTATAATAGATTCTGAAGACAACACTTTTTAATGCTACAATAGTGGTCACAGGCTCCAGGGAATAATTACCACTGTTTGCCTGTCACCTATGAACTGATACTTTGCATCTTTGATTTTTCTACCAATTCTAAAGAGTCCCATAGGGTCATAGAATTGACCATGTCTCCATAGATGCTATAAGATTAATAAAGTTCCTGTACATTTTGGTTCTTTGTTAAATTTCCCTTAGCTTTTGTATACAACATTTATATTCAAACATTAACCCATTGGTGGTCGAACTCCTTAGTGGATGTCTTGTTGCCTGTGGGTATCCACTCTGGTTCCCTGATGACTCCTTCTTTTCCTCACTGCCCCTACCACTGGCTGTTTGTTTCCTGGCCACTTCAGGTTCCTGACAGAACACCAAAGAGCCCCACCTCATCTAACAGGGAACCTGAGGGATCAGAAATGGGAACAGAGAGGCGTAGAGAGGAGCTACTGAGCACAGTTCATGCCTACTGCTACTGCATGCCAGCCTTTCCTGGCTCTTGCTCACTCTCTCCAACATTTCTCTCTTAATAAAATAGCTGAATCCTAACAAAACACAGAAAGTGGTAACTGAAATAGGCCTTGTCAATAGTCTTCAAAACTTCTCTATTCTCTCATCAACTAAAGGCAAAATAGAAGCCTGTGATGTCTTTCTTCACTCTGTGCCTGCCTCCTTTTCTTCAGGTTATCTGCTTGCCTCTGTGCATAAGCATGTCAAACAGGGAATTAATCACTGTCTAGTCAATCAGGTCCAGGAACTGTGGAGCCTAGAGCAATCATCCACAAAGTTAAGGTTACACCTTGGAACAGGAGCAATCATCTTTGGAGAACCAGTCCATGTCCTCAAGCAATAGGTTCTTCTTAGATCAACTGAGCAGTGATCTAAGCCTGCCCAGTTAAGCAGTTTAAATTTGTTCCCTATTTAAAAATAAAAGTCATATCAGGACCACAAATAAAGTTCCATCACACCTTTCTAGTTGCTTCTACCAACATGGCCACATTTATTAAATCTCTTCTCTGTGTTCCTTGACACTATATTAGTGAACTTTAAAATCATCCTAAAAATGATTACACCCACACACATGTGCACACCATACCCATGTGTGTGCTCATTAATAGCCTTTGCATTTTTAGACTTCTATTGAAGCTGAACCTAGTGGGGCTGTCAGATTCAGGAATTTTGCCCAGAAACTCCAATTATACACTATTTACTAAAATGAATTTGGACTAATTTAAGAATTTCATTTATGTGATCATTCACTACAAGAGAGTGTATTACTGCCAGGCGGTGGTGGCGCATGCCTTTAGTCCCAGCACTTGGGAGGCAGAGGTGGGTGGATCTCTGAATTCGAGGCTAGCCTAGTCTACAACATGAATTCCAGGAAAGGCACAAAGCTACACCTGTCAAGAAAACCAAAAAAAAAAAAAAAAGACAGTGTATTACAATGCAATAATATAAAAAACATAAACACACATAGATAATGCATATATACACATAGCCAGGCATAGGGGTATTTTTTCTTTTTATTGAAAATAAATTATTTTCTCATACAATATATATTGACATATAGCTTTATAATTTCCCCTCCTTCTATTTCTCCTAATTCCTCCCTACCTCACCCCATTACCAGATCCTCTCCATTTATTTCTCTCATTAGACAAGAACAAGGCTTCTAAGAGATAACAGCCAAACACAACAAAATAAAATATAATATTATAAAACAAAACCCATCAGATCAAAGTTGGGCAGGACAGTTCAACAGAAGGAGTTCTAAGAGCAGGCACAAGAATCAGGGACCCACTTGTTTTCACACTTAGGTGTCCCATAAAAATACTAACCTAAAAGCTGTAATATATACACAGAGGACCTGGTGCAGACTTATGCTCGCTGCTTCGGTCTCTGTGAGTGAATGTGAGCCTTGTCAGTTGATTCAAAGGGCCTTCCTGGTATCCTCCATCCCCACTGGCTCTTATACTCTTCCACCTCCTCTTCTGAGGGGTTCCCTGAGCTCTGTAGGGAGGGATTTGGTAAAGACATCCCCTTTAGACTCTCTCTCCATGTCATGTCTGGCTGTGGGTCTCTGCATCTGTTCCCATCTGCTGCCAGAGGAAGCCTCTCTGATGATAACTGACTAAGGCATTAATTTTACATGGGGATATTTTAAACACAAAGATTTTGCAGTTCTTATTTATTTATCATTTGCCAGTCTTTACATTAGACTGTTGATCTTATTTTCTTCAGATCATTAAGTAATCCTTACTCTAACATCTGCACTTCTAAAGACAGAACTCTTAATACAAAGTAGAAATTTCAAATTTCAAAGACACCATGCCTAGGATAATTATAAGATTCCAAGCAGGATGAGAAAGCAACAATAGCTTTGTTCTTAAATTACCTTTTCTTTAGTTTCAAATTGGCCAAGGTAAGAATCTTTCAGGGAAAAAAAAAAAATGATGTCTTGAAAAGGAACACAGGTAACTTAATGCCACAAGTGAAATTTAAAATCATCCAAAAATGATTATACTCCAAACATATACACACATGTGCATATCACACCTATGTGTGTGCTCTCACATGTATGTAATCAGGCATGTCCCAAATGGTAATTTTATCACACAATAAGTTAAAAATGTAAAAATGAGGTTTGGCTACAAATTTTATTACTAAATTATTTTGAAGAATTCTAGGACAAGACTGAGTTTTCCTCCACACTGTTAAATACATAAAATGACACATAAATGATTACATGAAACAATTGCCATAAATACATATGACACCATTACTAAACAAATAGAAAACATTGCTAAACTCTTAATAGAAAAGACATGGAAAATTCAAATATCTGTATATTTAAGATGTAAGAAAGGCCTAGTGACTGCCAAAGGGTCAAGGGATGAAGTTTGTTGTATAGACTCGGGTTGATTTCTTTCCCATTTTAGTAGCTAAATAGCAAAGTGGGTATATCCTTCCTTCCTTTGGCCAAATTTCCAGCATCCATCTTATAATGAGGCCAGATGATGCTACAATAAAAATTAGACCTTTTTTCCTTTAGGATAAATTATTCCAATTTTCAAAGATTGATTGTAGTGGCATGCCTCAGGAATTGGATTTCCTAGGGGGAGTTACAAGAAAAAGGATTCTGGAATCAGTATAGTGATCCTCTCGCCTACATGCAAAATCCTCCAGAAGCCTGACAGGTTGAGTGTCTCCCAATTCTGTAATCCTACCAGATGTCATCATTGAACCAATCATATCCTAGCAGAGTTTTACAAACACTGGTTTGCACCCCCAACTCTCTTGGACCTATTCACCCCCAAGGTGGTCTGAGCCCATGGTTTTCTGTCTCTTCTTATGTCTTATCCTGAGAGAGTGGGAACAAGTTGATTTTTATGGGTTTCTTTGTCATTTATTTTACCTTTGTGGCATAACATCTCCCCCACTAAAAGGCTGTAAAAAGGCCCAAGCTACTAGGTTCTGAGAAGAGGCTTGCCTGAAAAAAAATGGGTCTGGTTTTGTGCTTTGTTTTTCAGATTGCCATCGAGGTTAAAATTGCAAATGGATACTATTTTTCTATACTTCATGTTCAAAGAAGTGTCTTACTACCCAATCATACTCTAAAGCAGTGGCTCTCAACCTGTGGATTGTGACCCTTTAGGAGGGTCAAGTGACCTTTTCACAGGGGTCATATATCAGATATTCTGCATATCAGATATTTATGATTCATAACAGTAGCAAAATTACTGTTATGAAGTAGCAACAAAACAATTTTATGGTCACCACAATATGAGGAACTATATTAAAGAGTTTCAGCATTAGGAGGGTTAAGAACCACTGCCCTAAAGCATTGGAGCTACCTAGTGAATGAGCAAGAAGGACATGCAAGCAGGCAGGCTATGGTGAACTAGAAATGAGCAAAGCGTAACCACACTGGATGATAGTAGGGATGTGCAGTGCCAAGTCAGGAGGAGCTCTGGAAAGGATGAGAAGGAAGATGGGAGATCAAGGCTCCAACAACAAGAAAAGGGTGGGCAAACATCAGTGTTTGGAGGATTCGGTGGCCTCAGACTTGGGACACTGATAACCATATCATGGTCACAGCATTATGGCTGCCACTGTCACGCCCCACCTGAGTGTGGGTGAACAGATATCAGAAGGTCTCACAACCAGATGTGCACTGTCAGGGGAAGGGGACATGACCCTACCACAAATGCCTCATAACCTCAGCCGAAGTCCAGAAACCATCATGGAAGGACAGTGGCAAAAGTCCCAGCACACCCCTGACCCCTATGGCTTCGTGGCACAGCAGGCCATGGAGAGGAGAGGAGGTGTGAGGCATAGACCAGACCTGACATGATGGGGCCATTTCCACCACTGCTGCTGCCACCACTACTCAGAGCCAACCAATAGGATGGCCACCCACATGCCTGGGTTTCCTGATACTGAATCCCCAAGACCTAGACTCTTGGACTATGACCAACAATAAGGACCCAGATAGTCCCCTTCCTTACCTTGTGCCTAAGCCCACCATCCCTGTGGGAAGGGAAGGTAAAAGTGGAAATCAAAGGCATACTGGCAGCTGAGAAAATAGTTCCAACTGGAGAAGAAAGAGAAAAAAAGCATTCCCCACTCCTTGCCTGGATGTGAGCAGTGCACAGTTTTGCTGTGTGTTTTGCCCTGCCCATGTCTACTACTTGGAGCAGCTTTTCTCAGTCACCCCAAGTCTGAACAGGAAGCTTAAGATATTAGAAACATAAATCTTACCTACTGAGTGGCTGGCTTGTGCTGAGTCCAGCCCGAACTTTGGACAGTCCTTGATATAGGGGAATGTAGATTGAGAAATAATAGATATGAAAAATAGAGATGTAGACATAAAAGAAAAAGACAGAGACACAGAATAGGCCTGGGAGGGCTCTGAGTCAATACCACAGTTGCCCCAAGTTTATTCTTCATGAGTTTTTTATATACCAGCAAGGGGAGAGGCAAAAGACCTTTCCCTTTCAAGGACATCCTGGTTCAAGGTAGAAAGTACAAACAAGTGTAAACACTTTCTTAATTCTCAAAACATCTAGTATCCATACCTGTGGTGGTATTGTGTTCCTCAAAATATTATGCACCCTAATAAACTTATCTGGGTTCAGAGAACAGAACAGCCACTAGATACAAAGGCTAGAAAATGGTGGCACTCACATCTTTAATCCTAGCATTCCAGAGGCAGAAATCTGTCTGGATCTCTGTGAGTTCAAGGCCACATTGGAAATAGCCAGGCATGGTGGCACACGCCTTTAATCCCAGAAAGTGAGCCTTTAATCCCAGGAAGTGAGGGCAGAAAGCAAAAAGGTATATAAGACATGAAAACCAGGAACTAGGCTGGTTAAGCATTCAGGCTTTCAAGAAGCAGTTCAACTGAGATTCATTTGGATGAGGACTGAGAGGCTTCCAGTCTGAGGAAACAGGATGAACTGAGGAACAGGTGAGATGAGGAAGCTGTTGCTTGTTCTGCTTCTCTGATCTTCCAGCATTCACCCCAATACCTAGCTCAAGTTTGTTTTTATTAATAAGAACTTTTAAGATTCGTGCTACACATACCTTATGGCAAATCATCCTGTAATCAGGCCTTGAAGTATAAGACACCTGGAAACCATGCCTTAGGTCAAAACATCCTATTATGCAGCCTTGTGGGGCAAAACAATCTTGAACTCTCTTAGATTATTGGAAAAGTCATTCATGACATGGACAGACAGACAACAACTTGGGTCCCTGAGGAGAGTTCAGGCCACAGCACAACATGTTAGAGGCCAGGGGGTCCCTTCTTATAGGTATCTGAAGAAGAGGGGTTTCATAGCATTAACCTGCAGTCAGGGTCTCTGATTCCCAACCAGGAATTGAGAAGGGAGAGGGGGGTACTGGATGTGGCTGCCATTAGCCCCCTTTAATATCAATTCACTTCCTCAGGTGAGAAACCCAGGCACCTGGAGGTCTTTTAACTAAAGATTGACAGCTATTTGTCCGTGTGCTTTTTCCAATCTTGGTCTCAACAATTCACACTCTTACAGTCCCTCCTCTTTCTCGACAATTGGACTCCTGGAGCTCCACCTGGGGCCTGGCTGAGGATCTCTGCATCCACTTCCATCAGTTATTGGATGAGAGTTCCAGGACGACTGTTAGGGTGTTTGGCCATCTGATCACCAGACTAGGTCAGATCAGGCTTTCTCTCGACCATTGCCAGCAGTCTACAGAGGATGTATCATTGTGGATTTCTGGGGACCTCTCCAGCACTCTGCCTATTTCCTGTTCTCATGTGGTCTTCATTTATCATGGTCTGTTATTCCTTGTTCTCCCTTTCTGTTCTTGATCCAGCTGGGATCTCCTGCTCCCTTAAGCTTTCTTTCCCTCAAACCTTGCCCTTCATTACTCCCACTGTCGTCCAGGTTGTTCATGGAGATCTCATCCATTTCTCTTGTCTTTCCTAGGGTCCCATTTTCTAAGTAGCCTCCCTGGAGTTGTGTAACAGTCTAGTCATCTTTGTTTTACATCTAGTATCCCACTATGAGTGAGTACATACCATGTTTGTCCTTCTGAGTCTGGGTTACCTCACTCAAGATGATTTTTTTCTAGATCCATCCATTTGCCTGCAAACCTCATGATGTCATTGTTTTTCTCTGCTGAGTAGTACTCCATTGTGTATATGTACCACATTTTCTTTATCCATTCTTCAGTTGAAGGGCATCTAGGTTGTTTCCAGGTTCTGGCTATTACAAACAATGCTGATATGAACATAGCTGGGCAAATGCCCTTGTGGTGTGATTGAGCATTCCTTGGAAGGCATCATGATCCCTGACCTCAAGCTCTACTATAGAGCTACAGTAATAAAAACAGCTTGGTACTGGCATAAAAACCGACATGTGGACCAATGGAATCGAATTGAAGACCCTGACATTAACCCCCACACCTATGAACATACAATTTTGACAAAGAAGCCCAAAAATGTACAATGGAAAAAAGAAAGCATGTTCAACAAATAGTGCTGGCATAACTGATGTCAACGTGTAGAAGGCTGCAAATAGATCCATATCTGTCACCATTTTGGTTTTTCGAGACAGGATTTCCCTGTGTAGCTTTGCACCATTCCTGGAACTCACTTTGTAGCCCAGGCTAGCCTCGAACTCACAGAGATCTGCCTGGCTCTGCCTCTGAGTGCTGGGATTAAAGGTGTGTGCCACCACCACCCAGCGATTTTTTGTTTGTTTGTTTGTTTTTGTTTTGTTATAATAAAACATTTTCAAAAGAAAAGAAAATTTACAAACTCTAGAATTTCTCCTAAAACTTACCCTCCCCTATCTGATTATCTTGTTTCTCCCCCCTCCCTCCCTTCCTTCTTTCCTTCCTTCCTGGGGATAAATTTAGGGCCTTTTCACATCTAGAAAAACATTGTTCCCTTGAGCTACATTTCTAGACCTGGATTTTCTAGAAATAGTGGGTTTTGATGTGTAGCCTAGGCTAGCCTGGAACTCATCACTCTCCTGTCTCAGCCTCCAAAGTCCTGGAACTATGATATGTGCACAACTCTTCTTAATGCCTCCACATAAATCTCTTTAATAGAAATGTTGAGAGCCTAGCTTGTCAGAAGTGTCATGGACCAGGCTCTGGCCCTAGCAATGATGATATAAGTGGAAGGGTGATGTTACAGTCCCCCACAGTACATGATCCCTGTCCTAAAAGGGCAGATTTCTGATAGGGGGAATCCAAGGCAAGAATCAGAAGTTCTAGGTTGAAGGTCCAGCTAGGTCACAGCTGTCTATCTCTTTCTCTGACCTCTCTCTTCCCCATAAGGAAATGGGCCAGATGAACTTGTTCATTGTTCTTTTCTCACATGTGGAGCAGTGTCTGTACTTTGAGTGTAAGAATAAGTCTCAAAGAGGTATTGAATTGTAGTGGTGAAAAGTGTGAACTCTAATTAGAGAGACTTACTGTAAGTACTAGCACTGTTAGTCACCAGGTGTGTAACCATGGGAATGACACTAGACCTCACCAAGCCTTAGTTTCCTCCTCTGTGAAGACAGGGTAAGAATGGCAATATCATAACAATTGTGCGGCCATCGTTTGGTAGCCACAGATTCCACATCCAGCCACATTGAAACATTGAAAGTTTTCAGAAAAAAAAAATTAGTTTTCCTTATTATCCCCTAAGCCATGCAGCATGCTATAAGCAACTGCATAAATGAAACTAGTCCAAACAGACATTTTGTCCCTCGATCTGACCTATCAGACAATAGGTTTTTGATATTGAAACAATGAACCCAAAAAAACTGGAGTCCCCTTCCCTTGAGACCATGCCAGGAGAAGAAGGCTAAAGTCTGATGCCATCAGAGAAGAGATTTCACACAGTTCTCAGAATTTGTCTGACCACTTACCAGGGTGGAAACCGAAGCCTACACAATAATGGGTCACTATTAGCTAGGGCCAAACCTTGACCTGGGCTGCTTAGGCATGCATATCTCTGGCCCTCTGTTTAAACTTTAATCTCACTTTAGGATCCCAAGATGGACTGGAAGAGCAACTGGATCTTTGTTCCTCTCCCCAATGTGGCTACACTGAATAAATCTCATTTTTTTTTTTTTACTTTTTACTATTAATTTGGCTGTTTTAATTCACCCCTGGAGGAGGAGTGGCCAAACCGGGATCCTTGGGGGACAGACTGTGACCCCAAGTTCAGTAGCAATAACTATTTATGTAGAATCATTTTACATTATATTATTATACTGTGATACAAGTACTATATTGTGAGGTACTTTAGCTAACCTAAATATGTTCTAAACAATACAGGAGTATATATATGCATAAGGTATATATAAATGCTACACAATTTTACATATTGAACAACACAGACTGTGGTATATATGGAGGTTCCTGGAGTCAATATACTCTTGATACTGGGGGACAACTATAATTAATATGATAAAGACTATATTGTAAAAAGAAGTAAACACAGTGGAAACATTAACAATTATCCATTGTCAATATTGTCTTCTGTTCTTGTGGGAATTCTGGGTTACCTTTGAGAGTGATGGAGCCTTCTTGACTATTGGCTTGGCTTATCCCAGTGGACTAGAATCCTGGAAACTTGCCAGTGACTTGCATTGCTCTTGGCTTGCAAATTTGAAGAATGAAATTTCCAGACCAGCAAGGGTGAATTTTACAAAGGTATTTTATTACAGAAAGGAAAAGGGCAGAGTTCCTGTAAGGTGGGAGGGGTATCCTAGAGGGGGATACCATGAGCCTCACTGCCCTGGGATAACAAGGTTTCCCTGGATGGAGGGATGGGGTAGGAGTGAGCTGGTCAGTGCAGTTTGTATTCAGGTGTCCAAGTGCCTCTGAGTTTCAGTCATATACTCAGTATGGTTTCCAGGGAAGGGGTACTCCTTTGCAGGGCAAGGGACAAGGGAAATCTAGATACACCCCCCTTTCTGCTATCCCTGGCTTCTGTCCCCTGGCAGAATCAGAGACATTTTGGCTTAAAGCCTTCAGGCACCCTGGGTCTCCAGCAAGTGCAAAGCTGCTCATAGGCTCAAAAACAATTTCTTAGCCAAGAAATTGTTCACATTTCAGGGTTCTTTTATCTTGAAACTACCTGGTCAACTTCAAGCTCCAGGTCTCAAGACTATAGAAACCACAGCCAATGAACTTGAGCTCTCAAAATAAACCTTGTGTGACTGGCTCCTCTTAGGCATGAATAATCGCCAACCCCTACTGGAGGAGAAAGGCTCTCTCTGGAGCCCAGCAGACCTCTGCTTGTAGCCCTTCATAGCTTTGCTCTGCACAAGACATCTGGGTCCAAATGGACAGACACTTCTTGCTGCTCTTCTCCCTCTTCTGCCTCGTTGTAGGTGAGTCCCAGACCTGAGGGATGAGCTCCAGTGCAGGATCCCCAGGGAGCTGCTGTGAATCTCCACAAGCACAGCCATGTCCATGTGGGTGGAGCTTTGACCATATTTGGAAGGGAAAGAAGGGAGATGCCTTCAGAATGCTCCTCTGCCTTCTCTCCCATCTTCTCGGTCTTTTCCAGCACTGTGCCACATCCTTCTGGGTGTGTAGGCCTAATTTTGTCACCCTTTCTGCTGCTGTCAAACCCCATAATCTAGATGCCAAGGAAGACTTCCTTAAAGCATCCGTTCTATTCACCAATCTATGTTGCTGAGGGAGCTGGTCATTCGATAATCTTATGATGTGCCCTAGTCCTAGATATTATGGCTAGCTTCTAAGAGCCATTTCAGGGAGCTTGTTACAAGCTGCTTAGAAGTGTATACCCTGGAATCAGACAGATTTTTCTGAATTTGTCAGTCACTGTCCTGAATTCTCTAACTTGACAAGTGGAGACAAAACCTTCTTACAATGATTTGTGAGATCAGAGTACAGTGCATTAAATTACTTCTAATTTGAAACAACATGGCCCTAATAAGATGGTCAAGAAATACTACATTCTTTCTAATTTTAGCACCATTGGGAGATTTTTAAACATTTTTTTAATGTGTGTGTACTTGTGTGTGCAGGCGTGTGTGTGTGTGTGTGTGTGTGTGTGTGTGTGTGTGTGTGTTGCACATACACGTGGTCAGGACAACTTTTGGAAGTAATTTCTCTCCTTCCATCATGTGGGTCCTAGAATTCGAACTCAAGTCAATCAGGCTTGACAGCAGCTAAACCAGCTGACCAGCCTCTGGAAAAAAATTTTTAACTGAACCCAATACGTCAATTATTCACTCTTACAGAACCTCCTAAAGGTCAATGGCCATTTTTAAGCTAGAAAAATAAACTGTGTAGAACTCACCTAAAACAATACCAGAACTTGTGGTGTGTGTTTATAATCCCAGTGCTAAAGAGGCAGAGACAGGCCAATTTCTGAAGCTCATTCAGCAGCCAGCTGAGCCAAATAGATGAGCCCTGAACCAGAGAAAGTTATCCAGAACGTAAAGGCTGAAATTGAGACCAGAATTCTTTCACTTACTCAGTAGCCTTTTCCTTCCATCACTAAAGGCAAAAGAGTTGATGAAAAGGAAAGTTCAACTGTCACTTCCTAAACACTCAACCATCAGTTCTTCATTTGCCCACCCACCCTTGGGAGGCTGCTCCACCCAGCTCTGCCATCTCCCTTCCCATCCCAAGTACCTGCCCTCACAGCAAGCTCTGTGCTCTCTCCAGAAGCAACATCACTGAAGTGTGTCACATGCCACCTTCGCATCCCGGCAGACCACTGCAGAAGAGGCTTTGGTGTTTGCAATGCTCAGAAGTACGAATCATGCATGAGCCTAAGGATCTACTTCAGTAAGTTTCAGGGCTGAGCAAAGTTGTGAGAAGCATGGGCATCTTTGACCCAGGCCATAGTACAAAGTGCTTTGAGCATGAAGGGTAGAGACCTATGAGGCAGGCAAAAGATGCAGGGCAGGTTGAAAATAGCTGGACAGATTTTTTTTTCTTTGGAGATACCAAAGCCATGTTTTTCTCACCTTCTAGCAGGAGAAGAAATGAAGCAAATGCATAGATTGAGTTGTCAGGGACCACAGGCCAACAAGTCAAGCTGGTGGCTTTCCAGCAATTTCTGCATTGGTGCTCTTGGGAAGGGGATTCTGGGAAACCATCCATAAGCCTGTCTGGTAAAGGCCAGGTATGGTCTGCCTTGGATACTGAAGTCACTGCTTAATGTCTTTGGTTCTTTCCTGTTGCAGGTAACACTCTCCAAATATCATACATGGTGTGTCAGAGATTCTGCAAGAATTTGACGTACAACTTTAACAATCGGACTTACATCCATAAATGTTGTGATGACGATTTTTGTAACTTCAGAATCTAAGATATACCCCTAGACCTCATTCCAGAAGGTCCAGATGTTCTTCTTCCTTTACACTTTACTAACCCTGCCTTTCTGCCCCATATGCATCGAGGATACTCCGCATCATCCTTCCTGGTTCCTTCAGCTTGGATCTCTCTTTGGGCAGAGGATGATGAGGGATCATGGTTTTAAACAATAGATTTTTTTCCCTATTACTAGAATTGGCATCTTTATCTACTTAAAAGACCTGTCCCAAGAAACTCTGCACAGTAAGATATGAAATGGGACCACCCTAGAACTCTCCACTAGCTTAGATAATTGAGGTGGACTAGAAAGCCTTCAATGGAAAACTCACAAATATTTTTAATTGAACATCTCATGAATCACCATGATGGTTAAGATAAAACAGAACGAAGTGGAGGTGGGCACTGAAGATTTTACTCTGTGAATGCAAAGTTTTTTCTCCTTTGGAGACAGTGTCCATTTCCAACTTAGTCATTCTGATTCTCTTAGCAACTAAAGTACATTCTCACGCATTTTCACAGGGCATTTCAAACACAGGACTTTTGCCCTCCGTGGCATTCCGAGATCAAATAAGGCCATGACTATTCCTCTATAGGCACATGTCAAAAGCACATTACATCACTTTTAGCCTCCATCCTTTCCTAACCTTTACCCATTCTTTTCCTCCTTTGCCAGCCATCTTTTCACCTTCTATGGCAACATGTACTCTCCCAGTAAGAGTGGGCTGTCCTTCAAATCTTCCCGTATGTCCCGGGGCCCCTGAGCAGGCAGCCTTCCAGGACTCCTCATCTGTGGTGCAAATTGGTCACACTCAGGAACATCTTTATCCTCCCCATAGGGTCCCCCATGAGCCTCAGGTCAACATGTAGAGCACAGTGGACCGAGGTCTTCAGGCCTCTACTACCTGTCTATAAATAGTACACCCACTTCACATAACTGTGTACAAGTGTGTTCTTTCTCGGGGGACCCACATAGGTAACCCATGCATAGTGATTATGAATGCAATGGGTACCAGGATGCAATGGGTACAATTACTCAACTGCTCTTTCCTACAGTTGGCATAGTGATGATCTTTGCTGTTCATCACAAGTGGGAGTCCTAGTTTGGGATCTTCTGTATGTTGTAACCCCTCCCTCTGGCATCTAGCATGAATATGACTTCTAAGAGCCTCACAATTACAGATACTTCTTTAGATTTCCAGACTAAATGTCAGTTGTCAAGTACTTAGCGACTATTCATGGGAATCCTTATATGTTTGAGAGCTATAACTAAATTTTGGGACCCATGGGTCCCAAACCATATTGCCCAAACAGAGTGTTAAAAACTTTATTAGTTTCTTCTATTCATCCAAAGTCTTTCTGTGCATTGCAAACCCTTCCTTCCCTCCACTGAGAAAGTCTTGGGGCTGTTGTCAAATAAAAAGGTTGTTGTTGGTCTCTATTCACACAAGAAGAGCTCATCCTTTCCAGAATGAGATATTTTTCTTTTGCTTTGAATTTGTATGTGCCCAATATCACTTAATATTTGATTTTTCAGTTTGAATTAAAATTCCTGCCGGGTGGTGGTGGCACATGCCTGTAATCCCAGCAAGTGGGAGGCAGAGGCAGGTGGATCTCTGTGAGTTCAAGGCCAGCCTGGTCTACAAAACAAGTTCCAGGACAGCCTCCAAAGCTACAGAGAAACTCTGTCTTGGGGGAAAAAAAAAAAGTCCTTTAAAGTGCCTAATAAAAACTTCCCTAACTTTTAGAATGAAAAAGCATAAGCTAGTCAGTCATTACATGACTTTCACTGCCTAAGAAATTGAGCTGTCCTAGAAACTGCAAATTGGGATGTCATCTTCTAGCCTTAAGCTGCCAGACACCTTAGGGGATAAGAAATTGGAGAGAAGAGCCTACAAAAATAAAAAAATAAATAAATATAATTTTTAAAAAAAACAGCTCTTGCAGAAGAACACTGACAGCATACTGGGTGCGCTCGTTCACACATCTGCTGGGCCACAGATGCACCTACAGCACATCTCAAGGAACAGACTGTGCATGCATTCACCCCGAGAGACAAAGCAGAGTCCTGACTACAGCCAGCACTGAAGTGGGGCGTGACAAGGTGACAGGGATGGGATTACAACAGTTGCTAAGGAAGCAAGAATTTGAAAGTGATAAACCCCACTCCCCACTTTTAACCATCTACTTTTTGCATTTTATGTATTGACTTAATGGGATTTTTGTATTTGCTTTGAGACGATCTCAACCTCTTGTGTGCACATGCTACCAAAATAAATGAATAAATAAAATTGAGAAAATTTCATGCATGGATGAAACTCCCACAAAATAATTGAAAAAATTGAAATAAATTTTCATTTGAGGGCTTCTCCTAGTTAGCTTCAGCTCATATAGTTATGTGAGGGAGTCTCAAATAATTGGGAGGTTGCATTGATCATATTGGCCTGTGGGCATGTCTGTAGGACATTTTCTTGATTGCCAGCTGATAAAGGAGATCCAAGCCCACTGTGGTCAGTGCCACCCCTGGGCAGATGGCCCTATATTGTGTAAGAAAGTTGCCCAAGCATGAGCCAGAGAGAGCAAGCCAGGAAGCAGTGTTCCTCCATAGTTTCTGCTTCAATTCCTGTTTGAGTTCTTGCTCCGATCTCCCTCAATGACAGATTGTGACTTAGAAGGACGAACCTTTTCCCTCCCAGCCAAACTAGAATATTTGATTTGTATTGGTTTATCCAATTTTCTGTTATTACTATGCATGGCTCTTTCCCTACAATACTCCATATCATCACAAACTCCAGAAGTGCACTTTTCCTATGTGAAAGTTATGACAAGTCTTTTTGAATATTTGTCATGAATTTTTTGTGCCATTTCAATTCTAACTTTTTCTTTTTTTAATTTTTTTATTATGTGTTTTAATTTTATACATCAGCCATGGGTTCCCCTGTCTTCCCCCCTCCTGCCCCCAACCCCACCTTCCCCCCATCCCCTCCCCTCCATTCCCATGTCCTCCAGGATCAAGGCACCCCTGGGGATTCATTTAAACCTGGTGGATTCAGTACAGGCAGGTCCAGTCCCCTCCTTCCGGGCTGAGCAAAGTGTCCCCGTGTAAGCCCAAGGTTTCAAACAGCCAGCTCGGGCACTAAGGACAGGTCCTGGTCCCACAGCCTGGGTGCTTCCCAAACAGATCAAGCTATTCAATTGTCTCAATTATCCAGAGGGCCTGATCTAGCTGGGGGCTCCACAGCCATTGGTTCATAATGCATGTGCTTTCTTTCGATTGGCTATTTGTCCCTGTGCTTTTTCTATATTGTCTTGTTTCCTTGAAAAATGTACTTAATGCAATCAGTCTCTGTGCTAAATAATATAAACTTATGTGTTTTATTGAAGTCTCGTCATCTTTAATACCACAAAGAACATTTTTGTTGACTATTTGAGAGTAATTGATGCCACAATTCTTTACAAGCCCTGAATTCTTCGGTATGTTTCCTAAGAACAAGAATATTTCCTCCATATCCACAAGGTGTTTATCACAATCACAAGATTATGACTGAAATGATGTCAAAGCATCTACTGGCTAAGATTTAACAATTTTTAAGTAACATTTCTTTAATAAAATATTTCAAACCACAATCACAATATCACACTTAGTTACCACATCTAACCAGTCCCTCCGGTCCAAAACAGTTTCACAATCTTTCTGTTTTCATGGTCTTGATATTTGAACATTTTTACAGTTCCTCAAATTGGATCAGTCCACAGTGTCTGCATGATTACATTCAGGTGGTGGATCTGCAATCAGGAACGTCACACAATGATGATCACAGAAGGCTATGTTCTTCTCTGTATCTCCCATCCACAGGCATGTGATTCTCTCTCATCACTGAAGATCTCAACTGATGACAAAGCGGTTTCTCTTCTCCAAAATCACTCATTTTGAAGAGGATCATAGAACAGATATCCACTACACTTAGGGCATCCTTGACTTTGACATTAGGGACTCCAATATGTACAATCTGTAGCAAGTGAGATCCATACTTGCCCACATGCTGCAAAGCTAATGCTGGTCAGAAGTGGTTCATGATATGAATGGAAGGGAGAACCCTAAACTTGTCTCAGCAGTGTCGAGCAGCAGACATTTGAACAGGCTGAAACATAACAGTCTCTAATTTCAACTCACCACACTTACCATCTACCAATATTTAGAGAATGGTTCCAATATTTAGAGAACTCAGAAAGCTGTTCATTTTTCAATGAGATAGCCAAAAATGTTTAATTATTTTAAGTATAAAGTATTCCTAAAAGTCAGTTAAGAAATAATAATGTTCAAAAACATATGCACATTGTAGAAGGCATGGGAGGTCCTTTGTGTTCATAGAAAAGCACTAGGGATGTTAAACACATAGGGTTGTTCCATCAAAGGAAAGGATATATAACCTGCCATCCCACCCTCCCTGCAGAAGGCTGAGAGCAGATGTGCTTAATAGCCTGGCAACCTTTGAGCTATCTGAGTGGCCAAGAGCACACCAGATCCTCCCCCAGACCCTTATTGCAAACTTGTTTTTCTCAGTCAATCAACAAATCCATCTATATGGAAGGTGTCACGTGAACTTTACATAGAGTTTTGATTTAGTCACTTTAGATCTTGTTAGCTTACTTGGTGCTTTATTGTGCACACAGGATTGAGTTAATTATCACCAGGGAGGTTTTCACCAAATTGTGCTGTGCTTAACTATGCCAAAAATAAACTATTCAGGGTCAGATTCTCTAAGTGTGAACCAACACAGCCTACTTAGTCCTGTTGAACCAAACTACCTTCTTACATTCCATCAATCATTACTCTGCCAACACTGGTGGTCACAGAGACCCCCACAGCACATGTAGACAAAGAATGAAGAAACCATTCAAAATAAGGGAAGTTCAAAACCCTGCACAAAAAGATTCAATTCTTAGATATGACAAGTGCAAACACTACAGCAAGAGTTGAACTTGATTTTCTACCTATCAGGCTCAGAAACATTGAAAAGTTTACAGTCTCTCACGTCACACAGGACCACACAAAGTACTGGGGAACATCTAAACTGCTAACTTCTGCTCAGGAAGCACTTAGGGATCATCTAGCAACATAAAAATTTAGGTGACTATAAACCTCTCACTTCTTTTTTTTTAAAGCATGCTTTCATTCTTTAGGATTTGTGATATGTATATAAGAATTTTGATCAAATCTGCTTCCATGCTTTCCCTCCAACCTCTGTCCAGTCTTCTCTTCCATCCCCACATCTCCCTCCTGACTTCATTTACTCATTTTTTTCTATTTAATAATTTATTAAGGGGTGCAGTGCAAATACAGACTCACTGATACAGAACAAGGAAGATGCCAGCGCTGATCCTGAGTTCAATTAATGAGGCTTGTATATGTATGAGGAGAGGGCCACCACTAGAGGGTGGGCCTCAGATCCACATTCCTGAAGAAGACTAATGCTCCCTTCCCTAGCAATCATCAATTACCAATAACTCCTCAGCTAGGGACAGGGCTTTGTGAGCCCCTCTCATTCTAATTGGAAATTTGAATTCCTTGATCTTATGCAAGTCTTGTGAATGTACCACAACCACAGTAAATTTATTCTCAATACCCATGTGGTAGCTCACAACCAACTGTAACTATAGTTCCAGAGGATGTGATGCCCTCTTCTAGTACATGTCATGCATATAAACTCACAAACACACATAAACATGAAATAGATGAATAAGTGACTAGACTTTTCACTAAAAGATAATTATTTAGAGAGCAGTTTATTGCTATGTCACTAACAACAAATAACACTAAAAACTAAATAGATTCTCCTCTAGGGCTCATGACTTACCCAACCACTGATTCTTGGACCAGGTAACATCACCAGATATGTGTTCCATCTTGTGGAGTGGGTCTTAAATGCACTGAGAATGATTGGTCACTCCGTGGCATTCAAAACTGTGTGCATATCTTGACACACTACTTATTATTGTAGCTCCTGGGGTTCACATCTGAGTAAAACTGCTGACAATTTCTCTCTCCCAGCATCATGTTAAGCACTTTCCAGCCCTGAGAAACCTAGCTATAGGGAGGAAGCCTCCAGCTGAGCATCAGCTTGATTTCTCTGTGTTCTGTGACCAAAGTGTGCAGTGTCTTCAGCAATATAGTGATACCATCAGATTCTAGTGGTGGGTTGAGAGCCATGGAAATATCCTGTGCTGTTTGGGGGTCTGAGATCTACTTTCAAATTAATCAGTAAATAAAGATACTTTATTGGATGTCTATACTTTTCCATATATTTACCCAAATGAAGCCATGATCTTCCTCATGTTAATAATAATTCCAGGACTATAGTTCTATGTGATTCAGATTGACATCATTACTGCCATGACTACCACTAAATAATCTTATTTGGTTTTCCATTGATAGTTTCCCATCATCTTAAAAATAAATGAAGTCATTGGTGTTCTGGGAGCTTTATGATCCAGACACTTGTACCATCAGTCCTAAGGATATGCCTGAAATTATTGGTAAAGCATATATTGTTATATGACTATATTTATATAATTTTATATACTAATATATATTCTTTATAAGATAGTATTTTAATATAGTATTCATAATATTATTAATATGATTGTGTTGATATTAATATAATATGTTATATATCACATTAATCATATTAATTAATATCAATGTGTTATTATGATACATTAATATTATTATGTTAATACTATTTTATTAATATAGTAATATGTTAGCACTGTATAATAAGATATTAATGTATGATAATATATACTAATATCAATATATTATATATTTGTAATAAATCAATATATAGTTATATATGTAAGCATTGGAATCCACTGGTCTTGCTAGCAGTTAAGACCATGTTTCTGTCAGCAAATATCAATACATGCATTATGGGCGTTTATGGAACTATCTTTCTTCTGCCTGAGGGCATTGTGTGGTCTGTTCATGTAAATTGGGACCCAGTGGTTCTGGGATAATTTTTAATATGTTTGTCTTTCCTAGATGGTCATCAGTTTTGCCACTACAAGTTCGTCACCCAGCAAGATATGTTTGGCCAAGAAAGGCATTTGAGACCCTGATCCAAAGTTGCCACATTTGCTTAGGGAGGGACTGGCCTTCTTGACCATTCTCTTGACTTCTGACTTGGTTGTTGCTGTTGTCGATTGTAGAATGTTTTGAACAGGTTTATTGTAACTAGACCAAAATGGTGGAAGGAAATAATTTTAACACGAGGCAACATGAGAGTCAGAATCTCATGGAAATCCAAGACAGGGTCAGAGTTCAGAAAAGCAGACCTGGAGGTCTGCACTGCCAAAGGCTGATGGTCTTCAGCTCACACTCAGCTGTGTGTGGCTGTCCATTCCTGCTTTCTCCCTCAGGGTCTCTCTCTCCTCCTGCTCATCACTCACCCTCATCACATCTACTTCCTGTTTCTTCTCTAGTTTGAACCTTTCCCTTCATTTCTCTTTTAAGATGATTTTTGTTTGCTGGGATCATTCTAGGTACAATGAGCATACACAGTAATTTCCCCAGGAATCATTTCATCTTGAGACCTTCCTGCCAGTATCTCCATTCTATCCACATGAACTAAATTGCCACACCCCAGTGGAGGAATCTGCATATTTCCCACCTGAAGTTAAACTCTAATCTCTAAATTATTATTATTGTAAGATTTGGACAAATCCTCTCTTACTAACACTTCAAGTGTTTTGAAAGTAATTTTTAGATCTAAATGTTATTCTACTTATATAAATATAACATGGTAAAAACTAATAAGCAATCACAAATGAGGAAATCAAAGAAGGACATTACTGCTATATCTGAAATAGTATTACAAATAAGTATATGATTATATGATTAAAACAGAGTCAGATCTGGAAACTCTACAACATAAGAGAGTTAACCTGTGAACAATGGAAATCTAAAGCGAGTGATACATGTACATGATGGAATATTATTTAGCTGTTAAAATGAAATTTGCAGGTAAATGGATGCAGCTGTGTTTATAAATTCCTCCAACCATTTTGTACTCAGCCTACCCACACACTCCATGTCATTTTATTACATCAGTCATAAGACACCAGTTCATATTGGAACAGAATCTCTTGTCTCTTCATTTTGCTTGTGTTGATTTTTTAACTGGATGAAATACACCTTAACTTTGCCTCTACATGGCATCCTTTCAGATATGATAAAGCCAAGGTAACAAAGCATTTGTGAGTGATGTAATAAGTCCCTTTCAGAGACCACAGTCTTCCTGACTTGCCTGTGCACTACATCTACCAAGGCCTTATTTCCTTACAGAGTATGGCAACAGGACCCGAGCCTAATACTTCATCTGTGGTCTGACAGCTCAGCTTCTCTCTGAGCGGGTAGAACAGTCTTGGGAAAAGAGACAAGAGATGGAAGGAAAGATGATGTCAGCCTTTTACGAGCTTAATTTATTATTCTTTTTCTGAGGAAGACAAAGATGATAATGATGACGGTGGCAGAGACTACCACCTAAAGGGAGGTATGACTGGATTGGCGTGCAGAAAGTAAGTTAGTGAGGGTTCCAGGATGTCACAGTTTCCTAGGAGCTGCCATTTTAGTACCAGCTGCCACCTTCTCAGCAAAGCCACACATACACAGATGGAAGAGCACGACTCTCTGACCACCTTTCTTTCTGCCTTCCCTGCAGAGTGCCAAAGTCGGTTTATGATCCCATAGCTTAGCTCGTTTGTGTTCCTTTTGTTCCTTGCCCCCTCTAGATGCTGGTTTCATGTGTTGAAGTCCCCCACTTTCTCTCCGTGTCTAGACTCATGCCCTGAACATATCAGATCATCGGGATCATGGCAGACAGATGAACGGCGTGACTGGATACAGGCAACCCAGGAAGTGTCAGAGAATGAACCAAAGATGTTCATAGTAGCTGACAGTCTCTAATTACAAGTTTACAGAATGAAATTCCTGGTCTTAGGTTTACAAATTCTTGTCACTACAGAGCAGATAGACAGTAGACATCACAGGTTTTTCTGTGGTGGGGAGAGGGTGAATAGAGGACCCACTTATCTGACAAGGTTCCCAGAACATGATCCATGTACCTACCATCCATTGCAATCCTTCATGTCATGCTGGCTAGGAAGGTACCCCACCACACCCACAGTTAGGACTGCAGCCCAGGTGTCCTCCCTGCCTACCCTGTGCCTCCATGGCTCAAAAGGTGAAAAGAACCATTACAGTTATAAGCAATCTCTGAGGCAGTTGTCAGGACTTAGAAACTTGTACATGAGTGATGAGGAAGAGAAAGAAGCACATATTTAACTATAGGGAACCATGGAGTTGGCCTGGCCTAGCTGCCTTGAGAGGCAGGAATCATAGTTTTTCTGGTTACAGTCCATGGCTCCTGGGACACAAGGTACCTGCCTGTTCCCGAAAGAGCCACACACTCCCTCAAGCAGTGGCAGGTTCAGGCTGCCCTCTGTTTCTCTCTATGTCCCCTCAGTAGCCAAGGAAGCGTGGGAGCTCAACACAATTGGTCTTAGACATTAATCTTGTAAACCCTGTAAAATTTGCAAACATCGTTTTATCCTGGCAACTACAGTTATATTGATCCTGGCAATTCTGTTTCTGATAAACCTATAAAAAGTCTGATTGTTCTCAATAAAATGTCACAGCCTCAGTCTTGATGTGGCCCTTCCAATAGGCCTGGTTTAATTCCTTGAAGCTGTATCAGGTGACCTTGGCCCAGTAAAGAGGCGTGGATGCTTACATTTAACAATGCCCAATTTAAGGATGAAAATTTAGACATTCACCAGAATGTAGCCCATTTATTCTGAGAATTCTCTCACAGTATTGTGGGTTTGGATTCTCTAACAGTATTGTGGGTTAGAAATGACTGACCTAGTCTTACTGATGAAGACCAAGGGGGTGTTAGAGATGATTTTTTTTTTTTATCAAGACAACAAAGGTGCACATCTGTCTGATTCAGCTGGATGTTATCTTTCCAGTCTAGCTCTGTATTTATGGTCTAGAACTGGTTCCCAGGCTTGGTCTGGATGGTCTCTACTCTAGAGACATTACAATAATAATGAGTGAGACACTATGAAGAGACTTCTCCATCAAATAAAAATGAATTCCTTTCTGTGAAGGATGATCCTAATTAGTCTTAACAATAAAAATCTGATGTCAGATATTGAGAGTGAAAGCTGAAAGATCAGAAAAGCAGACCAGCAGCTACTAGAAACTTCTTACCTCTATAAATCCTCAAATAGAATGGAGGCTGAGATCCTGCTCTACCCACCTTATATTTCTTGCCTCCACCTCCTTAGTGGTGGAATTAAAGGCATGCACCTCCTAAGTGCCAGGATCAAAGGCATGGGATCAAATGTAGGAGCTACCATCACCCAATTCTGTTTCTCTTTTAGACTGGTTCAGTCTCCTGTAGCCCAGGGTGGCCTTGAACTTCTGATCTTCCTGCTTCCTGCTTCTCCCAAGTACTGGGATTAAAGATGTGTGCCACCACTGCCTGGTCTCCATAGTAAACTAGTGGCTAGATAGCTCTACCCTCTGATCTCTAGGCAAGCTTTATTTGTCAGAACACAAACAAAATATCACACATTTCTTCCTAGCAGAGACAACATTTACTGGCAGAACCCTTTGAGACTAGAAGGCTCCATGAACCTGACTGGGCTCTAGAATTTACATGCCATTGTAGGAAAGAATTCCCATGCTGGTTTGGGGACCTCCTTTATGGGACTCACATTTGGAACATGTGACACTCAGCACAGTCCTAGGGGGTTGGACTAAAAGCATCATGCTCATTCCTCCCAACAAAAGACCCCTTATTGCAGCCTAGAAAGATGTCATGGGTGTCCAGTGATTAAATATGTTGATGTCCAGCTCCACCCAACCTCAGTCTATAGTTTGTCAAGACAACTCTGAATGTATTTCCCAGAATAAGGGTAAAGGAAATTTGGAACTATACCAATATTGTTAAGAAATAAATGAAAATGACCTTTACGTCACAAATTCTAAGAAATGAATTCATCCAGTTTTATTTCCCTACATATATCACTAGTCCGTGTCAACATGCACCATCATGGTTGATATGTTAATAAATGTGTGGTTCTGACTTTTGCATTTAATATATTATTGATAATTTTCTGTGTCAGTTAAAGAATTAAAGGCAGGAAAATCTTGAGTGCACCATGTGGACCTTCCCTTTGCACCGATTTCTAAACAGGATTGTTGCATAGGATTTGTTACACCAGCAAAAGGGACCCCAGGTCTGTGTCAACCTTGTTCTTCTATGCCAAAGCACAATGCAATAAGAGATCTGAGATAATAGAACTCTTGGCATTTGGGATTCTCAGGAGCCATATAGAATCCTGAGAAAAATCAAGTCTCAGAGTTAGGTGAGGTTATGTATACCTTGAATCCCTGCACTCAAGAGGCAGAGGCAAGTAGATCACTGTGGGTCCAAGGCCAGTCTGGTCTATACAGTGAGTTCTAGGATAGTCAGGGTTGCAGTGAGACCTTGTCATGACCAAAAAAAAAAAAAAATAGAATTCAGATGCTTCAGTCAGAGGCCACTTTTAGAGACAATTTGGGGAGAAGGGGACAGCAGCCCAAGGCCTATAGGTGACACTCTGGCACAGGAAAGGAAAGAAATTGGCAGTGGCTGATAGCTGTAGGAGTTGTCTGGAAAGGTCACACAGCTTCAATATAGTTTGCATGTTGGAGTGGGCAGGAAATGAAGAACAACTTCTTCTAGACAGCCTTTGAAGTTTGGGCTGAGGTTCAGGATGGGCTGAGTTCTCTCAGATAGCCTAGCAAACAGATTAGCTTAATTATCAGTCATGGGGAGAAGCCTGGAGCTGTTCCTCCGCAGCCCAGAATAATCAAAGGCACACTTGCAGGGCCATGGCCATCAGGGACCGCCACACATGTGTCCAGAGCCTTGCTTTCTTCCTTCATCTGTGGGCTTTCCTTCTTCTAGGGATGTTCTGGAAGTCTCTGAGAGCCATTCCTCTTAGAGGCAAGCTCTGAGGCTCAAGTAGTTTTCTTCTAGAACCCAGAAGCTCTGGTCCAAAAAGATTAAAAGAGAACCTGATCCCAGACTAAACCCAGAGTCAGGCAATTCCCAAGTTCAGACCACCGCACCAGGCCTGCCAGGCCTGCTGTGTTGTCCAAGGAGCATGCTCCTGTGCACTGCCATGGCATCCCCTCTAGGGAAGGGCTGGACGCTCTATTCAGCACTTCCCTTAGCAAGGGCCTAGCAGAGGGCTTCAGACTCAGACAATGAGCCTCATAACAAAGGAGCAGAGCCCCTAAACACTGCAATTCAGATATCCACAACAATTCTCCACATTAGTCTGCCTTGGCCACAATAGAACATCATGAATTGGCTGCTCAAACCACAGAAATCTATTTCCTTCTAGTTGGGGAATCTGGAAGTCCAAGATCAAGGGGCAGACAGGGTTGGCTTTTCTGAGGCTCCTTTTCTTGGCTTACAGATGCAAATCTCCAGTTTATATTCTCTTCTGTAGAGGTACTAGTCATTGAGTTAGGTGCTACCCATATGTCCCCATTTAGTCACAATGGCCTCTCTAAAGGCCCTATCCCCAAATATGGTCACTTTATAATATACTGGGATAAGAGCACAACATATAAATTCAGAGGACACAATAAAATAATTCAGTCCATAAGTGGGGCCATAGGAGAGCAAGGATTAGCATGACCCATCAAAGCAGCACAGATGTGCATGTAATAAGACAGCCTTTACTCTCAGAACTCATTGGAAGAAGTAGTTCTAAAAAAAAAATCCCCTCAAGTGGGATTTAAGAGACATAAACAGAAAACCAGAATCAGTATATTGACTTGCTCCTGGATGAAGCCACTGAGTATGGGAGGCAGTCAGCCTGAGGCAGAGGGAAACAGGCTCTCATCTAATTTTCCTAGATGAAAACAGAAATAGTGCAACCATTGTGAAATATAATTTAGCAATTTCTTACTAAATTAAAAATACTTTTAATCTTCCTCCTATGATCCAGACACCATGCTCCTTGACACAATGACTTATGGTTTATGCTGTGCACACATAGTTGTTACAGCAACTTTATTGATAATTGACAGAACTCAGAAACAGCAATAGCCTTCAGTAGAGGACTGGACAAATAAACACCAGATAAGGGTATATGGCAGCACCATGCTGTGTGCTTGGGTCCTGGACTACATAATGGGAACATGGGGACTCCTCTCCCTTGCTTCCTGACTTCAGATGCCATGGGCCCAGCTGTCTCCTGCTCTTGCTGCTGTGACTCCCTACTCTATGGACTGAACTCTGGGACTGTGATCCCAAATCAACTCCCTCTTTTAAGTTGCTTCTGTCAGGGCATTTGATCATAGCGACCACAAAGAAACTAATATGTTATCTTTAGCCACTGGGAAACTGAAAATGAAAACTATGTTAAGATGCCATTTCATCCCAATTAGATTTTGTTTTTAATTTTATGTCTATTGGTGTTTTGTCTGAACGTGTTTCTGTGAACCATACATGCCTGGTACCCAAGATGGCCAGAATCAGATCCCCTGGAACTGGAGTTACAGATGGTTGTGAGCTGCAATGTGGGTGATGTGACTTGAATCCCGGTCCTCTGGAAGAGCAGCTAATGCTTATAACTGCTGAGCCATCTCTCCAGCTGCCTTGTTGGGTTGGTTATCACTAAGAAAACAAAACAATAAGTGCTGACAAGGCTGCAGAGAAAAAAGAAACCCTTACACAATACATTTTTGTGTGTTGAATTATGAACTGCCAATTTGCTGGCAGTGTTTATCAGCTCTAGAAGTTTGGGGTGTAATCTTTAAGGGGGATTATAGAATGATGTCATCAGCAAGTAGGGATACTTTGACTTCATTGTTCTATTTCTATCCCCTTCATTTCCTTCTCTCATCGTATTCCTCTTAGCTAAGACTCTAAGTGCTGTGTTTGTCCTCAGTTTAGTTTTCTACAAAGCTTATCAGAGTTCACTTGTCACTAGTACTTGAGCTCTAGGAGTCCCAGTCTGTGACTAGTATCTTTCACTCTTCATTTTCGTTGATGAAGAAAGCTAATTTTGATATTGCCCAATTTATGGCTCTTTAAAGATTTGTGGTTCTCCTGTCTTCTCCTTTGATAATTTGCACAAATGTGAAAGCAGTGTTGTACTTCCAGGTGGACAAAGTTGCTAAGCAGACTACCAAAGGAACACAAGTCATGAACTCTCCTTAGCCGGGCATCCTAACAATGGAAGAGAATGCAGAGAGAAGTCAGCAGGCTGAGGAACAAGTAGGAGAATAAAGGAATGGAGATATTTATAGTAATGAAGTCAAATCTAGTCATCCTCCTAAGTAAACATTCTCCAAAGGAAAGAGATTTATCCTAGCATTGTGCTGTTCATGACACCCAGCATGGCCCCCATGAACAAGAGAAAGTTCTTATAATTTCTCATTCAAATATCATACTTACTTGTGGCCATTTTTTTAAAACAATATGATTCTCTCTATCTCAGGCAACTGCAAACTAATTCCAGAAATCATTTCTAAACAGACAGAGCAGAGTGACTGTACTCAGTATGAACAGAGGCACGGATTAAGTATTCTCAGATGTTCATCGTGTGCCTCCCTGGGGGATGTTCTCACTGTTCCCTTTTGTGGTATGTCCTTAGACTAGTCACCTGATGTTACAGATCATATGATCACTTTCCAGAAATGATGTTTCCAAGAACACAGAATCCCTATCTGATTTACCCATGCACTCCCAGGAGAGTGCTCACCCTAATTCCACAGCCATTAGAAAGCTGCTGCATAAAGTGCCCTATTGTATCTCTGTATTATTTATTGTAAAATTCTTCCTAAAGTTGAACCAAGTCTGCCCTCATCATGTCTACTCATTAGCTAATTTTCCAACTCAGTAAACTATCACTGACCATTTTACTAAATACGAGGCATCCTGTTAAACAAAGACACTGGCTGAGGACCTTACAGAATTTGAAACCATCTTAAAGAGATCACAATGTGTCAAGCATAGTTGGCTGTTGGGGACCAGAAGGGATTAGGATTAGAAAATATTACCATGGAAACCTCTCTTCAAAAAGAAGGACTTTGACCACTCAGTATTGGATAGACAGTTAAGGAGTATATTCCGGGGAAAAGACTAATCCTCCTTCTCTTGGCAGTCACTAGTTGCCTGTAGTTCTTTGTCATAGGTCCCCATGACATTTCCTCCTTCCGTGTTAGCATGTTTTCATTGTTTGAATCTTGTATAGGCAGCAATATTGTTGAGATTTCATTGGTACAAATTATCAGCCCTGAAATCAAATACACACAAGCAACACTAAAAGAACTCAGCAGATTTTATGTATATATGTGTAACAATAATAATAAAAGCAAAGGAGATGAGGTCTTGAATTCGATAGAGTGATGGGGAGGATGTAGAAGGGATTGGAGAGAGGAGAGGGAAGGGGGAATGATAGAACTATACTTTAATTAAAATAAAATTTAACAAATTGAGAGAAAAAGAGGACTTTGAAAGCTAATAAGAAAGTAGTTTAGTGGAAAGGACAGTGAAGGCACCAGAGGAAGAGCAAATGTCAACAGACAGAGGCTCTAAATCATGGGACAGACTGCTAAAGAAACTGGTGTTTGCTGCTGCATAAATGAAGACGATATGCATGTGTGAGTATACAGTAGGCCAGGGAGAGAGAGACACACCTTATTGCAGAGGGAGCATTTGGGCAAACAGAAGGGCCCACAGAGATGGTGTCATGACCTTGGTACTGAGAGTGCATAGTGGACAGTGTTTTACTTTCTTTCTGTTGTCACGATAAAGCATTCTCACTATGAATAAAGTCAACTTAGGGAAGAATGAGTTTATTTGGCTTACACTTTCATGATCCATCACTGAAGAAAATTGGGGCATGAACTCAAGGCAGGAATCTGGAGACAAGAGCCATGAAGGAACAATGCTTTCTGCTTTCTGGCTCACTCACTGGCTTTCTCTCTCTCTCTCTCTCTCTCTCTCTCTCTCTCTCTCTCTCTCTCTCTCTCTCTCTCTCTTTCCCTCTCTCTCCCCAACAATCCCCCACACAAAGACATGACTACAAACTAACCTGATAAAGACAATTATCAAATTGAGTCTTTTTCAAGTGATCTAGGCTGTGTTGAGTTGACAGTACTAAATAGGAAAAATTGCATAATGACTTCCAAGTATTTTTATAGCCCAATCTCTGTTATTGGGGAATGTTACTGTGTATGCCCCAAAAGGCTTTTACTATCTGATTATGGTAAGGACTGTGGGATGAAAGGTTATCATGTTTCATGTGGTTGGGCACCTAAATATGATCACAAATAACCTTATAAAAGAGAAGTAGGGGGCTGAAGACAAAGTTTAAAGGTAGAGAACTTGCCTAGCACATGCAAAACCATGTACTTGATTACCATAATCTGAGAGTGGGACCTGACTGTAGAATGAGGAATGTGATATAATGATGAAAGCAGATTTTGAAGTTATATGCTTTGAAGATGGAAAAATGGGTCACAAGTTATGGGATACTGGAGGAAAATATATTTTCTTCTTTAGTGTCTCCAGAAGGAAATAGCCTGTTGCTGACATTTTTATTGTGTCTTTATTTATAGCTCCATAAGCTTGTATGCCTCTGGAATGTTAAAAGAGTAATTCATGGTATCAAAAGTCACTGTTTGGAGTTTATTTTTACCATAGCAATAGAGCTCATATAAAGTATATAACTCTAAGAATATACCATTTAATTCCTGTTCACTGTGGTGCAGTTTCAGGAACTGGATTAAAAATTAATATTTTTCTCAAAGGTTGAGAAATACACCAAAATCCCACTAATAGGAATAAATGTATGATTTGTAAATTTATCTCAAATATAACTCTGTTGCAGACAATCATGGTTTCACATCCTCTGAGGCTTGCTAGCTGCTGTGCGACCTTAGGTACATTATTGAACCTTTCTGAGCTTATTATTTCATTTGAAGAAATGATAATTATTATCCATACTTCCCAGAGTTGTTTTTAGGATCCAGTATCTGAAGGGTGCAGAAGGGAAGGGAGAGAGCCTTGTCTGTTAAAGCCTTAGAACCTAATCCCCACAGAGGACAAGGCTAACAAGGAAACAGAAAAGACCTTCATGGTTATTGGTTTTAAATGAAGCCCAGACAATGGAGCTACACAAAGACAAGGTCACCTGGAAGAGAAAGGTATCATGACCTGGTAACAACTAGAATGGGGCGGAGAGAATGCACTCCACCAGAGATGGCATCCTTCATGAAGGAAGTAAATCTCCCTGAGAAGTTGGGGAGGCCACAATCACAAGAAAGAAATTCTAGAAGTTTGTTCTAGAATGTAGCTAGCTGAATGACTCAGAGTAAGGTTGGGACCGTGATATTTCATTTCCCTAGAGTCAGGGACATTGTGTGAGACAGGGCTGAGTGTGGTAGAGACATGGTCCTAGCTTTAATTCCAGAAGGGCCAGGGTAGGAAATACCCTGAAACTGTGCTCAGATCTCAAGAAGGAGCTCTCACTGGAAATGGCTCTGAGAAGAACCCTCATTTCTGCCTTCACCCCTGAACTTCCCAACCATAAGATTTGCTGGGAACCTGAGATATCCCAGACTTCCAGATATTCCAGACTTCCAGCATGATAAGCACTAGAACTTCCTAAGGAGGGAAGATGAAAATGTTGGAAGACAGCAGCCAGGGAGTCATGTGTAGACTCTCAGGCTCAAACCTCCTCCTTGCCTAGTCTCAAACTGGAGAGTTTTCCACCATTGGAATAAGCTGTTCGGGAAACCGTGTTACATGTCCCTTCTCTGGAAACCTTTGAATTCTGAGTCACTATTTCTGAATTCTAGAATGAGCAGACATTTTCCACTTATTATATAGAGAAAAGCTTTTGAAGGACCAGAAAACTACATCTCACACACTTGCACACAGAGAAGATGAGATAAGGGAGGGAAGCTCTGTGACTCAGCTGCAGCTAGACAGCTGGGCAGCCTGTACTTCCAATGTTACTATATATGCAGTTTCTCAAAAGTAAACAGAAAAGGGCATTTCCTCTTTGTGACAGTGTTGGAGATTTCTTCCTGTTCTCCAGCTTTATAAAGGGAGTGAGCAGCAGCCATCCTTTACAGTACTTCAAGCCACCTTCTACCATCCAACATGAATGCAGCGACAAAAATCACCACGCTGCTCATCGTGACCTTATCTCTTCTCTGCTCCGTGGAGAGTAAGTTTGCACCATGGGGAGGGGAGGGAGGTCTTAGGGGTGCTATTTTCTAAACCACTGTCCTCCAGTCTCACTCGGGCGTTGCAGCTCCCACCTGAAGACTGAGGTTCTGGGCATTAGAGAGATTATGAGATATACTAATCAAGAAGAGAACAGAAGAACCACAGAGAAACAAGACAGCAATTTTCAGACCTCCAGTTTTTGAGTTTTCATTTCCCTTTTCTTGGAACATTGTTATGCTACATTCTACACAACACTCCCTCCTTTCTCTTTCTTGTCTCTCACTACTTCTTCTCCACGTATTTTGCAGGTATTAGGTCAGCAGGAATCTTTACTTACCTGATCCACTGTGGGCTCTTCAAAGCTCAATACTACTCACACAGATCCCCTTCTGCTTCCAAAGCTCCAATTACAATTTATAGCTGAAAATAGCGACTCCTCAGGCAAATCTCTCTGGTGATCCTCCATCCCACATGAGTGAATGCACACTCAGCTCGAAAGTCAGCCTTGACACATAGTTCTCCCTCATGACTCAATGAAAAGTAATGTCTAATTCCTATTCATCTTACTTATTAAATGTACTGGAAGTACAGTGGTGTTTCTATTTTGTCCCCCTTTTAATTCTAAGAACCACTAAACCATAAAATATTAGAGAAAATGCAGGATTATTCTTTTACCAATTTGGAAAAGACATTTTTTTAACTACAACTCAAAAACCTAGAGTTTTTAGAAGAAAGACCAGATGAATTGGAAAGAGAGCAAGGAAGGCATATAGGAGGTCTTGAAGGGAGGAAAAGGAAGGGAGAAGTGATGTAATTCTATAATAATGTCAAAAATAAAAATAATATAAAGAAAGAAAAATTTAAAAATTCCTCATAGTAAAAAGCAAAAAGTCAATTCATGTTTTAGAAAAAAGGCTAATGTCCCTAATATATGACAATTCCAATAAAAGAATTTAAAAGTACAATAATAATCTAACAGAAAAATAAGTTAAAGACACCAAAAGTTCACCATACAGTAAATACAAACAGCTATTGTATATACAAAATTGTGCTCAGCCTCACTCCTTATATAGTAAGACAAGTACATATTAAACAACCCTATTGTCAACATGTAGAAACTGAACTACCATGTGCTAGTTGCAATGTAGATAAGAATTACCTAAAAATTGATAACAAGAGTACACATGGTTTCTTTTCCTTTAAAGTACATCTTGCAAATCTATCAAAATAATAATTTACTTTTATCCAGAAATTCTGCTTATATGAAATTATATTACAGATATAATCATATTCAAATGAAATTACATGATAACAACCTTATTATATTGTAATAAATAGTGTTCAGTGTTATTTCCTGTGGCAAGTAATATCAAAAAAGTAGAAACAGCTGGGCAGTGGTGGCACACGCCTTTAATCCCAGCACTCAGGAGTCAGAGCCAGGCGGATCTCTGTGAGTTCGAGGCCAGCCTGAGCTACCAAGTGAGTTCCAGGAAAGGCACAAAGCTACACAGAGAAACCTTGTCTCGAAAAAAAAAAGTAGAAACAAATGTACATAAGGAATTGATTAATTAAAGGATGCTACAAAGCTGCAATGGAATATTTTGCTTATATCATACATTGTTAAAAGGAAATCAAGATGCAGATTATGTACAGTGTATGGCCATCTCACTGTATTCTAAAAGGCAACTCACAACAAGTCTGCTCCTGATACCAAAAGCCATGAATGTTCAAGTCCCTGATATAAAATTTTGTAATATGTTTGCCCCTCACCTGTGCACATCTTCCTGTATGCTTTAAGTCATCATTGCTTATATATAAGTGAACAAACTCTTGGTTCATGCAAAGACAATTAGACTTGTCATTAGAGATTACTAGCAACATTTGTAAAGGCAGTTTTAGTAGAGCAGGGAGAGTGAAATACAGAAGACAGATGTTTCAAAACTGTCTTCGAAATTGGATGTAAGTCAATGGCATTCAAGGCCTTCTTGGCTTCATATAGATTCTTACTCGATAATCTTGGAATATGTGAGATGAAAGGTTGAACTAACATATTCCCTTTTCTCTCTATCAATATTACTTAATCCTAAAAGCTAAATTTGTCATAGTTTCTGATATCGTCTCCATGCCCTGCCTGTCCTGCCCTGTTATTACTTGATCACAGATAATCATGGATCATTTTGTTACTTGGTGACATTCTCTGAAAGAGAGAAAGTCGGTCTGAACTAGGTGGGATCATCAGCAAAGAATGTCACCTCAGCCTGCTCTGAACATTTCACTGTTATTCCAACCTCTATGTCCTCCCCAATAAGATCCTCCAACCTACATCTCCACATCTCCAATAATCAACTCCAAGTCCTGGGCTACAGAAGTCTTACCTTCTCAGCCCAATGGACTCTGTTGTTATACTCAAATTGCATCATACAATTCATCCAATTGATTATATATATATATCATATATATGTGTGTATAATATATATATATATATATATATAAATTTTGATTCTCATTGTTTTTATTTCATCTTCAAATATAAGTAGGTACTAACCAGGTAACAGAAATAATTTCACCATTATTTTAATCCACCCTGTTGCACAAATGGTAGATGGTCTTGTAATAAAAAAAAAAAAAAACCTAGAACCAGATATTGGTATAAATGCTGAAAGATCAAAGACACAAAGGAACAAGTCACTGCCACGTCTCACCTTGTCAACTCCACAAATCCTCTATTTGAATGCCTCTAAGTCCTCAGTCAAAAAGTCTTCAACTGAAAAGAGAGCTTCAGCGGAAAAGCCTTCAGTTCCTGTCTCCAGATGCCTTATAAACCTTTCTTCACCCAGCCATACCACTTCCTTCTTAGTGCTGGGATTAAAGGTATGTGACTCCAGGTATTGGGATTCAAGGTGAGTGCCACCACTGCCTGTTTAATCTAGTGGCTTGTTCTGTTCTCTGATCTTCAGGCAAATTTTATTAGGGTACACAATGTATCACCACATACCCCCTAGCTTAACTCACAAAGCTAGGTTGAATACTAGCTGATGGAGTAAATGGACAGTATAGTCTGTGTGTAACACTGAAGCCTCTCTTTGATCTTGTAATCACATGTTCCCATAGCCCTGCAGTTCATCCTAAATATCCTATTCTTTCCTTACTCAACAAATATAGGTCTGATCTGCAATGTCTGCGAGATCTCAAGAAATTCAAAATGTACTAAGGGCCGAAAGACATGCTTTGCCTTCCATGGTCAGTCATGCTCTAGCATAGCACACTACTCTGGTAAGTAGGGCTGATGCAGACTTCAAAAAAATGCCTTCAAAAGACTATTACTCCTACTAGTGCCTGGGATAAAGAACTTACCATTGTTGAGCCTTGCTGAGTGGTAAGGCAATGAGTAAAATGTCGGGAGGAAGGAAAAGAGGACTTTTTAATTCATCATTGAGGGGCTTGGCATCCAGAGTCAGAGTCCACATGGGAGTGTGACCCCAAGGAGCCAGGGGAGGGGATCCAGTGTGAAGGGGTTTTCCTCTTGGCAGTGACTTTTAGGAAGTTGTGTGAAGATAATCTTGTCCAGCATGTATAACGAGCGTCTCATTTTTAGAAGGAAACCATCTGTACTCACAACAGTTATGTATGCCTAACTGCCGTCGAAGAGGGATCGAGGAAGAAGGGAAAATGACTTATGTAATGTGCTGTTACAAAAACATGTGTAATAATTTCTAGACCGAAAAGAGTATCATGAAGAAGATCATCTTCTGTTCAAGATCCAAAATTACATGCCAAGCAATATGAAGAACTTGCTTTCCTACATCGTTTCCACACTGGCCTGAGATCCCTGAGATGGCCAACAGGGGCTGTGTCTTCATTTCAATGAAGGGTTCCTGCGACCATACCATTGGACCCTTAAAATCATGACCATTGCAAAATGATCCCATACTTACCATGTTATTTTACTCTTCCAGTTTTGCAATGTCTAGCCCTGTAATAGCCTCCCAAGGACTTCCATTTTAATATCTGGAATCTGTGAATGCTGCTGTGGGTGGCAAAACAGACAATAACAATTTGACTAAGAATCTTATTAATGGGAGGTTATTTTTGGATTGTCAGGGTGGATCCTAATCACAAGTACAAATGTCCTTATAATAAGAGGTGGGTGGTAAGTTGACTATAGAAGAGGAAATGATTGTATGATGGTGGAAGCAGTAATTAGAGTGATGTCCCTTGAAGATAAAAGGTTCATGAGCCAAGAAATACAGAAGGTCACTAGAAGCTGAGAAGGACAATGAAATTAATGTTCTTCGGTGCCATGTTGCTACTTGATTTTATCCCCCATAAGATTTATTTCTGAGTTAGGTGTGTAGTCATGTATCAGCTCAAAAATAGGAAGTTAAAACAATCCTAATAAGTGTCTAGGAATTAAAAGAATCGGTAATCCTGACTTACTCAAGGGGCAATATGGAATTCTTTGTTTCAGACTTAGGGTAACCTGCAAGAAGAAAGGAGTCTTAGTTTGGGTTTCTTTTCCTCTGAAGAGACACCCTGACCACAGCAACTCTTTTAAAGGAAAAACAAAACATTTAATTTGAGTGACTTGAATTTTCAGAAGTGTAGCCCATTATCATCATGGCGCAACATGGTGGCAAGCAGGCAGACCTGGAGCTGGAACAGGAGCTGAGAGTCCTTATATCTTGACTCCCAGACAACAGGAAGTGGTCTGACTCACTGTGTGTAGCTTGAGCATAGAAGACCTCAAGACCACCCCTACAGTGACCCACTTCCTCCAACAAGTCCATACCTACTCCAACAAAGCTACACCTCCTAATAGTGCCACTCCTTTTTGGGGGTCTTTTTCTTTCAAACTATCACACAAGGAGTAACTGCTATGACTAAATGAAAGGTTAGTCCTTAACATTCAGCCTCACTACATGCTGCAGGTAATCCTTTGGATATGACTTCAGTGGTAACCTACAACTTTCTAAAGCAATCAAACATATGTTCTAACAGATTAACTTATATTTTCTCAGTAGTTCATATACTGACTGCACCTTTCTAGCTCTCCTGGTTGTTAGTTTCTGTGCACATAGTTTTGGTTTGCTTTTATTATGTTAGTGTTTTTATATTCAGGCCCCTAATCTATTGTGGGAAGTCACAATATGCTGTTGAGGAAAAATATCCATTATTATTTTCCTAATATGCTTTGCTATACAAAGAAGTTATTTTTTTATTTGTGATATTGCTTTATATTATACTAAAAAAGAAAAATTCTCTGCTCTCTCTTACATACACAAAATTTCTGATATCAAAGGTATGAGATTCTCCACACAAATGAATCCTCTGCATATTCAAAGGACACTGGCAGAGTGTCCTACAATTTAACTCAACTCTGACATAAACTGCCAGCTCCTGTTCCTACAGGGTGTGAGCTAAGTCACTTCTGCACACAAGTGCATTCTTGTTCACCAGCTCAGTAGTACCCCAACCTCCTTTTGTTGAGAATCTTAATACAAGATTCATAGTTCATTGGTTATTTTAATTAAGTCATCAAATGTTGGAAATTAATTCAACCTCCAGTCCCTCTCCTATCTTCCCAGAGATTGAGGAGGGAGGAAGGAGGCTGAGTTCTAACTCTCAATCACACTGATTGGTTTCCCCATGACGAATCCCAATTCTGCAGTTATTTAAGTGATTCCCCCAAAATCATCTCCTCAGTGTGTCTGAAGTCTGATATGAATGGTGAAAGACACAGAGATGTTTCAGGAGCTAAGAACAAAAGGCCAAATACTATAACACCAAGTGTTCCTGTTATTTTTACCACTTAGAAAATCACAAGGATTTTAGTGCCAGAAGCCATGTGCAAATACAAAATAAACTGCTATTCAACTTATGGTAGGAAACACCCCCATCTCACCCACTGTACACTGGAAATATCATGCAGATAAAACTAAATTTAATATAATTAACCTGAGCAACTTAGCTCAGCAACACAGTACATTATAGGGTGTCCAACATTTACCTTCTGAGTGTGGTGCTAACGGGGGGGGGGGGGCTATAATCCCCTGCTACTGTTCAGTATTACAAAACAGCATTAACCTTTGTGTCATTGACCCAGAAAAAAATATTCAAAATTCAATATTTGAAGTCTACCAAATGGCATCCTCTGACTTGGAGCAATGATGTATGAGAAACTATTTGCATAGATTTTCTGTTGTTGTCATGAGACAAGTCACTCTACTTAGTTGTCTGTTCTATGATCTGAAGGTGTCAAAATTCATATGTTGAAACCTAGTTTTCAATACCCTAACAGTTGAGGAGGTGACTATGCCTTAAGGGTGGGGGTTCGTGAATAGGAATGGTGACCTTATAAGAAAATCCAGAGGAGCTTTCTGCCCTTTTCAACATGGCATAATTCAGCAAGAAGGCACCACTTGAGAAGAAAGTAAGCAGGGAGAAGCTTTGAAACCTGACTGTGCCTTCATCTTTGGCACAGTCTCCAGAATTCAAAGCAACAAATGTATGTTGTTTATATTACATATGCTCTGATGTTCCTGTGACAGCAACCCAAACTGTTTAAGATAATTTCATTTTTGAATTACTACTATACCACTTTATCACTAGGGTTGTGAGGGTGTCTTCTATGTTTGATAAGAAATGCCCACTCACTGTGACATTTGTGTACTGTCTGTCAGTTCCAGGGTTTCTGTGACAACATGCATGATAGAAACTTGAGGGTGAAAAGATTTGCTTTGGCTCCCAGTTTCAGAGGCTTTGGTCCACGGTCCCTTGGCTCTACTGACCATCTAAAGCACAGCATCATGGCAACATAAGTAATGGGGTAGCAGAGATCTGTTTACCTCATTGGAGACCAGAAGCAGAGCAAAAGACAGGAAGAGTCATGATTCAAGTTATCCCCAGGGACCTGCCCCTGCTAACCTAGTCTCCAGAACCTCCCAAATAGCACTATCAGCAGTGTACCTAGGTTTTAAACTGTCTTTGTAAGACACTTCCTATCCAAATCATAACAGTTTCCTGTCCATTATTGCTGTCTTCTTAATTACAGGGAATTGGAGGCCTAACAGATACATTTCCTCTAGGGAGGAATAACTAACATGAAAGCCTTTTGAAAAAGTCCTATAGGAACTTATTAATGTAGACGCTTTTTTAAAATACATGTGTGCATACAGTCGAGTTTTCTCTGGTCCTTGGCTGCCCAATGTGTTGGCTCAAGTTTCCAACTAAAACCTGAGAAATTTTAATAAGATATTCTAAAACGGAGCCAAAACCAGCTTCCTACTTCATGTCTCATGTGGGCCACAAGACTGTGCAGCATTTGGGCTTGTGCACAGCATGGAAGATTCCCACTTCAGTACACAGAGGTATTTCCAAACTGCGCAGCACACTGCATAATGGATTTAGCCTTTGCTTATATAGACAAAAAAGGATTTATGAGCCAGCTGCATGCTACCTGATGGCAGCATGGACCCCAGAGTTGGCAGAGTAAGTGTGACTCTCCTGGGTACCTCCACCATGTTGGGAAGCTGAGGTGGGTGGAGTCAGCAGCCAGGGCTGCTGCTTTAATCTTAGCCACACTGCAGTTTGCAATGATTAGAAAAGGATTATAGATAAACGAAGACAGATTCAGACGGAATCAACCTCTAAATGGTTTACATTATATGTAAAAATGTACATAGGCTTGGAAGAGAGAGGAAAAGGAGGATAGACAGATTAAAAAAAGATAATTTTAAAAAATAAAGTCTTTAAAGAGACAATAAAAATAAGCCACATAAAGATGGAAGTCATACAGAGAATCTGGATTATACTGTCTTAGGGATTTTTAACTGCAGAAAGACATTTGATTGTAAAGGCCACTCAGTTAACCCAATATGTACATTTTAAAGGTATCTTGACGTCAAAATTCATGTCTAAGGATATGTTGCTTTGGAAAAGAGGTTCTGCTTTTCTTTCCACAGAAGATGAAAAGCTATGGATTCTTTCCAGGTTAATATGGTTCCATCAAGGAAGACACCCTGAGAGGTCTCCAGATGATTGAACACCCAGAACAGCTTCAAGGCAACTGGCTCAGAGAATACAGCATCACAGACTACTCCAGTCAGGACTTGATCTTAATCTTAAAATTTTTCTTTTATGTGCCATAAGAATACCAGGGCCCCCAATCAGCAGGAAGTCGCCTAGAAAACTATGCCCACATTCCCAAAAAATGGATTGTGGATGTTTGTCCTTGTTTAGGGGTTGGTTATAAATTGTTATTGATCACAGTCAATCTCTTTCTAAAAGATATGATATAGAAAAGCCGTATATAGATATGATAGGATGAAAGGGTAGATCATTGAATCTACTTTTAAAGAACAACTTGTTTAAAATGTTTTACATTGCTATGGATTTTAGTTTATTGATACAAATTTAAAGTTAATTTTGTTATTATATATATATTTCTACTCCAAGGTATTATGTTTATGCAACTCATTTAAAATTGTAATGTGTAATTAAGAAATACAGATTAATAATTAGTCATCTATGATAATCACACATAGTCATGTTAGTTAACTTTTCTAGGTACACATAGATATATTTCAATTGGGTAAGTAATCTTCAAACACTTCAAAGACCTACAGAATATGACATTTAAAATATTTTAAAAACTTAGACTTTCTGGACAATTAGACACATCTGCTCCTGGAAGCACTGACTTACTTCAAAGAGGAATATGGGCATCAAAAACATCAATGGAGTTTATCATCTTCTTAGTACAAAATGGCCTGCTAGACAAAGAACTGCTCTTGCCTGAACTGCTTGACAATATGTTACATAGACTGGATATGCAGAACCCATGGAAAAATGACCACTCAATTTTGCCAAAACAAGGTGACATGGTCCTTCAGGTTCCTGCTTCACAGAGGAGACTGCCAGACATTCTACAGGACAAAAGGAAAAGCAACTGAGAAGCTCTAGGCCTATTGGCTTATGTTGGATGCCTCAACGTTTCAGAGGAACTTTAGGTGACCAGGCTGCCAGCTGCTCTGGCTATTCTTGCAAGAATTTTGGAAATTGCTTGCTTGTATTTTCTGTATTCTCAAGCATTTATTACAATCAATGTGAGTCTATTAAATGAGTAACAGAATTTATTAAGATATAAATTGAAGAAATACACTCACAAATACAGAATGGAGTAGACAGCAGATCTGATCTGACCGGGAGTGAATCCACCTCGCATGCAGGAACAGGGAGAAGGGGAATGTGACCCTTCTCCAACTCCTTCTAAGAGGTCACATACAATGGCAGGAAGTACTGCCTCCTTTGGGCCATATAGCCCAAGGTCATGGGTGGAGTAAATACCACTACAGGTATTATTATGTTCCTTCTCAGGTCTTTGATGGAGTTAAAGACTGGATAGTTATAATTATAATTTCCCTTGGTTATGATAAAAGACAAATTAGATATGAAACATTAGACTCACAAATATGGAGCAACATGCCAGTAGACCAGTAAAGCAACAGAACACGTGGCAAAACATAGATTAATAGAAATGGGTTAATTTAAGATATAAGAGCTATCTAGCAAGAGGCCTGCCATAGGCCATACAGTTTTATTTATAGCCAATGGGAGCAACATATATTCACAACATACAGAAAGATATCCCACAGCATGTGCAGAGAGAGAGAGAGAAACAGAGGCAGAGTTTAAATGGAGTTGTGAGTTGTCCTACAATGCTATAATGGGCCAACAATGCCCTACTAGACACAACAGACTAACAAATAAAAATACAGATAAACAAGGAGGCAGGGTGATTATATACAGCTGAACAAAGAGGCAGGTTTAGCTAATCTCATAGGAGCATCTCTGTTCGGGAGCAGTCTTCCGGCTGTAAATATCCTGGGAGAGAAAGCTATGGTGGAGATTGTCTGCACACACTATCAGCATCGACATATGGACCAGAGAAAAGACCACCATCCTTCTGAGACTCACCCTGAGTGTCTCAGTCAGTGTTCTGTTGCTGCAAAGAGACACCTGGGTGTTCCCAATGTCATCACAAGGAAGGAGGACAGTGTGAGAGTTGACACTCTGTAAAGAAGTGCAACCTTTGCCGGGTTTGAAAATAATGAGAAACCATTGACTTAATTGTCTTAAGCCATCAAGATTGCAGAAGCAGTCACTGATTCCTTCCTTTTACTGTGCAGATGCACAGTGCCATCTCCTGGAAACTCTGGCCCCTACAATTCTGCCGCACAGAAACTTCAGAAAGGGTGGGGGGAGAAATGGTAGAGTGAATTGTGATAAATTTCTTACTGCATCTTGTAGATGGTATTTTACTTGGGGAGAAAAGAGTGTCTTTGTAGAGATGATTAACTGGGTAAGCCTTTAATGTAATAATAAATGTCCTTAAAATGTTTAGAAAGAACACCCATCTTTTTGACAGACCTGGAGATCGTCTGCTGATAAACTTTGCGATACAGATGCAGAATAGTATTCTAATCAACCTCTCCCTCCCCCTCCCTCCCTCCCTTTCTCACCACCTCTCTATCAGCCCTGGGTGTCATAACAAGGACCTGTCACAAGTTAGACGACTTCTCTAGCACTAGCATTTTACTGCACCCCCAGCTCTGTTCTGGTACGCTTTTTACTAGCTCAGAGGTTCTCAGCCTGTGGGTCACAACCCCTTTGGGGGTCGAATGACCATTTCACAGGGGTCGCATATCAGATAGTCTGCATATCAGATATTTATATTAAGATTCATAACAGTAGAGAAATTACAGTTATGAAGTAGCAACAGAAATAATTTTATGGTTGGGTGTCACCCCAACATGAGGAACTGTATTAAAGGGTCACAGCATTGGGAAGGTGGGGAACCATTGGATTAGCTGATTGTAAAGTCCAAGACTCAATAGGGACATAGAGACAAAACATTTGTAATTCATTTGCAGTGAAGAGGCACTTAAAAAAGTGTCAAATGTGGGTGAAAATAAAAAGTAGAGACAGATACACACAGTCTACACAGAGACAAAAGTTATGTGAAAACAGCCAAAACAGGCTTCACTGATACTCTGAGAACCAGGACCGCTCCAGCAGAGTGAGGATAGGGCAAGAAGGGATTCTCCTCTACCGCCCAGGAAGGGAGCCCAGGGAGTTAGGCCATGCCAGGAATGTTCTTCCCTATAACCACAGGAGGGAGCCTTTTAGATTGTGAGAAAAGAAAATTTATCTTTTTGCACTAAGTTAGCAGCTATTTCTCTAGCTTCTCTGCCCTTACATGAATTTATTGTGCAGATGCCCAGTTCATCACACTGGACACTGTGGTTCTTAAACTCTGTGGTTCAAGGTCCCCCTCCAATGAATCTACCCTGTTTGTCAAGGTCCCAGTATTCCCTAGAAATAATCCTCATTATAAAACCTTTCATACAAGTTAAAAATTGTATTCTCTGCCCCCTCACTCTCTTTGGAACCAAAGGCCTAAAGAAGGCAACCATCTATATAATGAGATCTGGTGCCCTCTTCTGGTGTGCAAGCATGCATGCAGATAGAATACTGTATACATAATAAATAAATAAATCTTTTAAAAAAATAAGACACAACCCCTTTGTCATCTCTCATGGGGTCTTACTGTTCTCTCTCCAAAAATACTCTTCTTTGTGAATAACCCATATCTTTCTCTCTGGAAGGCCAGAGAGCAAAGTGAGGCTTGTAGCCTGAACTGATCACATGCTTCCCAAACAGAGGACAGTTCTGTGTAGCACATTCCGAGTAATAGTGCCTGCATGTGCACTGGCTTACCAGTCAGGTTCCCTTGGAGCTAGGCAGGAGCATAGACAAAACTGGACTTCTCATTTTCTCCAGAATAACCAGGGTAAACTGAATTCTGTAGGTGATGAAGGTCCCTGCACTTCGGACCTGTTATTTCCTTGAGATATGGAAGTAAACTGGGGAGAACAATGACATAATAATTATATTATATAATAATTATTGATTTGTAGACATATTGTAAACCAACAGATCTTGGATGTAAGATAAAATATCAGTAGATTGATAAATAGAATCAGTTACTTCAAATGCATCTCATTAGCCAAAAAAGCAGGAGATCCAAAGTATCAGTATGTCAGCACAAATTTTTGACACACTGAATTTGGTCAAGCTCGTAAATTTTGTTCTGTGTCTTCAGGAAATGTATAATGGTGTTCTCAAGCAGTCAACACAAGGCATGAATCTTTGTGAAGTGTGAATTTTCTAATTAAGTCTTAGATGCTTTTTCTAAACATAATTCCAAAAAAGTTTTGGAATTTTTTTTTTAATTTTATGTATGAAGGAACTCTAATCAGTCCAAGCATGGCAAACATGGCTCTGGCAGGCCTTGCCCTTCTCCTTCATTTCCTCTGCCTTGCTAAAAACCGTTAGATTACATTTCTAAAGCTAGTCTCCAAGGTCTATTCCCTTATTTGGCCACTTCCTCCTCCTCAGGCTGACTAAGTCCAGCAAAGTCCCCCCTTTTGGCTCACCTAATTAACATGCCCAATTAAAATTAAACACTTCATCCTAACATGAGTTTTCCCCTTTTGCTTTTATTAACTGTCATTTGCCTATGGGCCATGTCTTTCTCCTTTCTATCCAGAGACAGTCCTCTGTCCCTCTGGGGCAAATATCCCTTCCCCACTCCCTGTTCCTTTCCTCATCCTCTCTCTCCTCTCCTGTCTTTGCCTTCTATCCCTGCCCTCTGTCACTCTGGGGCAAATCAATCTCCTTTGTGTTGAGAACTTGCTCTTGGAGTGTCCTGAGTTGATAGAGTCCCTACAATGTATATATGTGCATGTGAGTGTGTGTACCAGTAAGTGAGGGTGCCTGAGGAGTCCAGAGAGGGTGCTGGAGTTATAGGTAGTTGTAAGCTGCCCATTGTGGGTGCTGGGAACCAAACCCAGGTCGTCTCAAGAGGAGCACGTGCTTTTTTTTTTTTCAAGACAGGCTTTCTCTGGCTATCCTAGCTATCCTGGAACTCACTCTGTAGACCAGATTGGCCTTGAAATCAGAGATCTTCCACTTGAGTGCTGAGATTAAAGGCATGTGCCACCACTGCCCAGCCAGTATGTGCTTGTGACCACTGACCCATCGCTATGGCCCTATAACATGATTCTCATAGGATAACGCTTTGCTTAAACTATCAAATGTAAATTTCATTACAAACTATATTATATAGTGCACGTTATCACTGAATGAACTTCTATTTAAAAAATTATATGGCTTCACTTATATTTTCCAAATAAATACTTCTGTAAAGAAAACATAAATATGAAAAACCAAAAAAAAATAAAGAAAACAGAACCCAAACAAAGGAAAAATTATGGATGAAGGAAGATTAGTCAACAAAATGTGAGCATATCACTGCTTTTTATTTTTTCAAGGAAAATTATAAGCACTTTGCTTAGTATTTAAGAAATGTGTGCATGCATTTAACGACTGTCATTTGAAAAGGTACCACATGTAGTAACATGTTGCCAGATTTGGTGGGTATCAAAGGCCATAAGGACAAAGTAACAGATCTGAAAAGTAAATTTGTCTTCTCAACAACAACAATCTTAAAAAAGGAGTTCCAATTTAAATTCTAATTATACCAAATCTAATTATTCAATTCAGATTATAAAAATTAGTTGTGTAGTAGCATATTCAACAGCAAGAAAATCAAGCCATACTGATGGTGAATTTATTAAGCAATGTACAGGAAGCATAATAGATATAACATTTTATTTAAAAGGCTATATAAAAAGAGGGAATATTGTAAACAAACCAACAAAAAAGGTTCTCTCACCAGACAATAGCCAGGTGAATTGAAGAAGATGGAAAATCTATCCAACACCATTTGGAGAGTAGATCACCATTTGGTGATAGATTAAAGTACTGACTACAGGTGCTGCTTAAGTTTCCTTTTTTACAGAGTCATTGATGATTAATACAATGTCACTAGAGAAAATGACTTTTTAGTGCCATTGAAAGACACAGCTAGAGGTTGGAGAGATGGTTCTGAAGTTACCAGCACATATTGCTTTTGCAGAAGACCTGAGTTCTGTTCCCAGCAACCTGCACACAGCCACCTGTATTTCCAGCTCCCAGGTATCTGACCTCTGTGGACATCTGCACTCATGTGAACATACCCACACAAAGACACATAATTTAAAAATAAAAAAATTTATACAAATCATAAGAAATATTTTGTAATGACTTTCTTTGTCCATTATCAACATGTCTGTGGTAGAGTTACTGTTGATGCTCTAACAACAGAAGGAAAAACAGAGAAATTCATAAAATTAACAGATGATACAATTGCCAGCCAAAATTAATATTTACTGAAGTATCACTTCATAGCACAAAAAATTATGCACAAAAGCATTCTAAGTGAATAATTCTGCACAAATTGTCAATAATATTATGAATTTCATAAAGCCAAGGGTTTAAATCATCACCAACCCAGGAAGTCTTTCAAAGGGTTGATAAGCACTATGGCAATATCATCTACTTTCCAAAAGTAAGACAGATAAGCTTAGGCCAAATGTTAAACAGATTTTATGATTTGTGACATGTTTTCAAGTCATTCATGGTATCACAAAGCTTGTAGAATTTGACAATGAAAACTGACTTACATATTTATCATTGCTGGTGATTTTAACCACTCATTTAAAATACTAATCTTCAAGGCAAAACCAACATATCAATACAACATTTCAAGTCATAACAGTGTTTTGAAACTGAAATTATAACAAGTTTAAATTAAGACATAATTTTATGCATTTCATTATGCTGACTCAACATAGTCCCCAAACAGTGAAAAGTATGCAGTGTGTTTTCCAATTTGGTAAAAGAATATGAGACTGGATTTCAAGATGTCTGGAGAAATAATATTTTGGTATGAAAGACCCTGAGCCTTCAGGTCTACTGCCCCCCTTGGGAATGAGGAACTAAAACCTATTCTAAAAGCAGAATTGCTAAACCATTGTTCAACCACACTTAAGATTTCTGTTAAGATATGTTGCTCAACCACAGTTAAGATAATTACTGTGTTGCAGGAAAAACAACTGTAACCTTTGCCCACGACCTGGTGAGTAAACCCCCCAAGAAGTTCTTGGAAAAACCTCAACTGAACCTAAGGTAACCTTTAAAGTAACCAATCCTGTAGAGCCCCACAATCTTATGTGAAGCTTGTGGTTTTGGCCTATAAAAATTGTACGTGACTGCAGTTCAGGGCTTCTCTTACTCTGTGGAGAGGAGACAGCCCGTTTGTACAAACGCCTGAATAAACCCTCTTACTGCTTGCATCAACTGGACTGGAGTCTGGGTTCTTGGGGCACCCACCTGAGAAGGTAGTACCCTGAGTCTGGGGTCTATCATAGACCGGGGCACGTCTGCCTCCCCCACAGGTCCAATAACCAGATACAGGTCCTGTACAGGCACAAAATACAGATGCCGAATCGACCAGACAATGGACAAACACAGAACACAAAACACAGTTCAAGCTCGTTCTTACCTCCAACCAACCCCAGAGTGGGGGTCTGGGGTCACCCCCCAAAATCCCAGTCACTAATGTTTTAGCCATCTTTTGGTGTAGGACCATTTTATCCTCGAGTCTCCAGGCCCCATCTTTTTCATTGTACTGTGCCCCTATCTGTTGGACAATGTCCAGGTCTTCATCTGAGTATTCATACTCAGTGGGTTGTAGCTGTTCTTCAGACATCTGGAAGGCGAGTACCTGCTCTCCCAGGGCAGCGGCCTTGGCTGTCTCATCCGCCATCCTATTTCCCCAAGCCACAGGTTCATCTTTCTGGTGGCCCGGGCAGTGAATAATACTCAGTCTTTTGGGCAAGTGAAGGGCCTCTAGGAGATCCAGGATCTCTTGTTTGTTTTTAATGTCCTTACCAGCAGAGGTCAGCAACCCTCTTCTCCAATATATTTCCCCATGGACATGTGCAGTGGCAAATGCATACCGGCTATCAGTATAAATATTAACTGTCCTACCTTGAGCTGCTTTTAGAGCCTGCATGAAGGCTACCAGTTCAGCTCACTGGGTTGAGGTTCCAGGTGCCAAGGCCATCGCCCAGATCACTGTGGTGCCATCCACCATGGCCGCTCCTGCCCTTCGTTCACCCTGGTATAGAAAACTGCTTCCATCCGTGTACCAGGTGTAGTCTGCATCCGGGAGTGGCTGGTCTGTTAAATCTTCCTGTGTGCCATGGGTTTCAGCCAGCACTTGATGGCAGTTGTGCTGTACTGCAGCCTCCGTGCCCCCCCTCCCCCGACTCGGGGAGCAGGATGGCTGGGTTGAGGGAGGTGACTGTTTTAGTTCCTCATTCCCAAGGCGGCTGGGGGTAAGACCTGAAGGCTCAGGGTCTTTCAGGTATATTTGCAACTACATTTTCAGTCAACACAAATATGTTCCCTGCCCATTTTCCAATTGAATTCATATAGCTGCAACCTGACAGTCAACTTTTAAAATGTGTTCCTGACATCAAGACAGACATCCCTTACTTTATCATCTCACCTTATCCACGTCACCACTTGCTGGCAGTATCTGCATTTGTAAGCAACTGTTTTCAAGAATGAAGTACATGAAAAGTAAAGCTAGAAGCAAAATCTCAGATCGCAGAGAACTGAGGCACTCCTGTCAAAACAGATGTGGATGCAGACATTTCTCAATACAATTTCAAATATCCCACTCATTTTATGTTATATTCTTTTACTTACACAATGAAAAAAAATCTTTAAAAATCAATGGAGTTTTATTACTTAAATACATTCATTTTCTTTATTGGTGTTCACAAACTCAGGAACTGTTCAATAATTTTAAACAAGTATGCAAACAGGGAGTCATATAATTTGGATTATGTAGGGAGTGTTTGCTTATTTGTGGTGATAACAATTACACCCCAATCCTTTTTTTTTCTCTCATTAGCTTACATTAGTGTATGCAATGAGTAGCCTGAGATCATTCTTTATTCAATGTAGTCCAGAGAAGCCAAAAGTTCAGATGCTCCTATGCTTTGTGTTCTAGATGTTCAATGACATGAGAAGCTGAGGAATTTCAAAGTGGGTCAAATTTCAGCAATTTGAAGGCAATTAGAGAGGCTTGGACAGCGCCACTTTGAGATCTTCAGCAGCAGTTAACTCTGCAGTTCACACACGATTGAGCCTGTATGAAAATGAGTATTCAGAGACCAGTAATGCCTGGGAAGCACTCACAAACCTAAGCAGAGCACCTGTGTGGCCTGGACAGGTGTCTCCATGATGGGTAAGGTGATCTGCTGACGTCCCACACAACCTAAGTCAGAAGCTCATTTTTTAGTAAAAGGGGGGACCTGTAGGGTCCTGGCCCCCGTTTTGGGTAACTGTTGCCTTGCTTGCTGACCTTGACCTTGATATCCTCCCTATGCTAATTCCCTGCCGGGTTCCACCCTCCTGAATGCTTAAGGGAAGTTCCTTGTCTGTGTATCCTGCATAATAGGTGTTAACAGCTTAGATGCAAGATTGTAAAACATCAGTATTGAACTTCTGCCCTCCAGGGTTCTCCCATTGTGCTGTAAGCCTGTATTTAAGACCTCCTCCCTCCTTCAATAAATGGCATTCAGCATTCAAATAAATAAATAAATAAAAATTAGAGAGCCTTGGTAGAAAAAGTGGCAAAGAACTGAGCAATAAAGAGGCACAAGATTTGGGAGGAGATAAGAGAACATTCTAGATTGGGAAGTCACCATGAAACTCAAAGTTAAATAACCCAAGAGCTTTGGGAACACTGAACAAACAAAACTGGCTAAAGAGAATGGCTCATAGAAAGAGACCCTGAGAAATAAGGTTGAAAAGACATTGTGAGTTGTCTTGGTCATGGGGGTCCCTTCAAGTGTCACAGCCAGGAGGGAAATGATCCATGAGGTAAGGAGGAAACTTGGTTCAGCATGAGTTAGCCTGCCTGGCTAGTTCAAACTAGTCTGACCCTGAGCAGTTTACTTTTTTACATATTTGAAAACAGTAAAACTTTGGGGGAAAGTTTCTTCACGACAATTATCAAAACAAAGCTTAAATCATGGCAGAGTACATTTCTTTAGCAAAGCAACTACCACCTCTTCCACAATGGATTCTATTGACTGAGAAACAATGCTCAAGATAAGGGTCTAGGGAGGAAGGGTTTGTAATAAGCATAATAGCAAAGCTTTTTTGCAAAGTACATGGGACCTCTTTCATAACGATGGGTTGTACTGACTGAAAAACAATGCTCAAGCATCTGGGGGATTCAGATGGAGGCTAGCTCCACAAAATAGCAGAAGATCACCAGGTTAATAAACAACATCCATGCCAGCCTTCTTGGTGAACAGGTATCAATTTCTTGCATTGAAGAAAAAAGTCTCAACAGTGCTATTTGTAAGCATATGAACTTCCTGCTGTCTATACTTGGTCACTGTTCTATTCCTGTGAAGAGACACCATTGTCGCGCCCGCCTCAACCAGCAAGGATGACGCAACACCGGAGCTCTTCTTTAAGCAGTTTATGCAGGACCTTGTTAACAGCAAAGTCTCTCCCCGGGCAAACCTCTCCCAGCCCTTAAGTAGGCCTGGGCTACCAACCCCAGACAGCCACGTGGGCACTATCTATAGGTCCACACATATGCAAGCGGCACACAAATCCAGCCCTACCCAAAATAAGGAGCTGTTTATCACAAAGAGCACTCACCGTCAGGAAGGCAGAAGGCGGAAGCCAGCACCATCTTTAAGGTGCGGCTACACGCAGCTCACTACAGTTCCCCCTTTTTGTTTTGCAGAGCAACAGGCAAGAGTAGAGGTCTGATCTCTGTTAAAATGGAACATGTACTAATGTTTGTCCAGGCGTCGTCCACCCAGAGAACACTAGACCCGTCCGATACCCTTTTCACAGAGGTGGGAGTTAGGGTACCAACCCATATGCAATCAAACATGCCCTTCTTGAAGTCAGCGCATCTTAGCCTCAAGTGCAGTGTGCAAGCCTCGCATCCTGTGCCTAAATATCTTTTAAAGTAGCCAGCCAGGTTTGGGGAGACTGTCCTGCTTTAATGGCTATAAAGGCTTGGATAATCATGGCTGCATTGCGACGCTGTGAGATACTAATACGACAAATGCACCACAAGCATACTAGGGAGGCAAGCACCAGTAAGCCTATCATAGATCCTAATCCTGCCCATTCTTTGAGGTGATTCATGGCAGTTGCAATCCAGGAAGACAATCCCTCAGCCAGTCCAGCATCCACTCAGTTGAGTTGACAGTTACAACTGCCATCCGCAGCCGCTCCAGGAGGCCATCAAAGTCACTGGACCAATTTCCTGTAAGATATCTGAATAATTGTTTAGAAAAATTGGCAGCATAGGTAAAATTTTCATACTGAACACTTGTTACACACAACCCAGGAAATCTCCATTCACAACCTAATTGGGCTAGTTGCCACAAAATTTCAAGCTGCTCTTGTACCAAATCTATTCTTTGATTGACCACCATTAAGCCTCCTTTTATTTGTCCATCAATTCCTGTTTGTGCTTCCAACGCTTGTGCTACTGAGGCAGATAAACTATTTAAGGTCTGAGCTGTTTGGACGGTATGGCTCATGGCCACAGCCGCAACCATAGCTGCCGTGGCTGTTAGGGCAACTGCCGTGACAATGGCTGCTGTAATGCCAAAATCCCTTTTATACCTAAAGAGGCTCATGGTGTTAGGAGCATCCACCGGCACTGGGACCCATTGGGGAACACGGGCCATAAGAGCAAGATTATACTGAGAAGCATTCCAACATTGAGTATAAAAACAAGTATCATTATTGCAATTTCTTAAGCTTATATTGCTAACTATAAACATAAAAGGGGGATACACACAGATAGGGGTAGAAGGATAGTGAATGGTTGAAGCTAATTCTTGTATCACCCCATAGCATCTTTTACTTACATTAAGCGGATCATATGCCCTCTCTCCAAAACCTATTTGAGAATGATTGCTTGCACAAGAAAGGTTTCCTACTCCATAACTGCCACCATTAATCATAACTAGAGGGGAAACATCTAAACAGCTACCATTAATCCCACAAAGCAACCAAGAATCGAAGGGATTAAAATTTTCTTCTTGTTGTACAAAACCTTGTATATATCTCTCAGGCCCAGCCACATCAGGGGAGAAAGTGAACTTCCCTGAGTTCTCAGCCCATCTAGTCCCTCTAGATTGACACCCTGTCCAAGGCCAAGTCTCGCCCTCATAAGTGCCCCAACAATAGGGGGCCAACTTGGGTTGACGAGTTAAGAGGCTGAGTCCACGGCCAAGATCCATTAAACCAAACTGCATTGACGTATAATTTTGAATTATGGTAGTAATATTATCGTTATTATTTGTAGAACTGTTCTGTCGACCAAAAGTCTTCCTACCATCAAACCATCCAGTAGAAAACCTGGACAATGTTATTCAAGAAGTGTTTATCTGTTCTCTTATTGTGAAACACAATATTCCTTCTTCCCCAAATGACCTATTCTCCCCAATGGGGGCTTGCTCAGCATCTAACGGGAGGAAAGGTTGGTTTAACTTTTGATTGGTGGTGAAAAGGCGAGGAAATACTTGGGCATCATGACGGATCGGCATCGGCTTCGGAAACACCGATAGGATCCCCCATCTCTGTTCTGTTGTCGCCATCCTGGTCAGATTGAGGACGATCAGGCTCAGGATCCCCAGTAGCCTCTTTTGCTCCCGCTCCTTTTCCACATGGCTTTGAGCCTTTCTCACCAGTCATTCAGGCACCCAGATCAGATCTTGCTGATCCTGTGGGAAAACACAAACAGAACCTCGTGCCCACGTCAGCACGGGATCGGGTCTATGCCAAACACCCGTCAAGGCATCTTTCCATTTCACCATTCCTTTAGAAGGACTGTGCTGACAATGATGCCTGTCCACAGCAGAACAATTGGAAGCATCCAAGTTCAAAAAATTCAGGGTAAATGGTGCAAGAGAGAGTCTGTCCTTAGGGGTACGGCCATAGCCTATTCCCCCTTTTTGTTTTTGAAGCAATTCCTTCAAGGAGCAATGAGCACGCTCCACATTGCCTTGACCCTGCGGATTATATGGTAGGCCATGTACAAGTTGCACATTCATCAGTTGACAGAAGGAGGCGAACTTCTGTCTGGTATATGCAGGACCATTGTCTGTTTTTAACTGTTGAGGCTTACCCCATGCTGTCCAAGCTTCTAAGCAATGAGCAATGACATGAGAGGCTTTCTCTCCTGCCATTGGGGTGGCATGAATGATTCCAGAGCAGGTATCAGCAGATACTTGTACGTATTTGACAGGTCCAAATTCAGAGATGTGTGTAACATCCATTTGCCATATTTTTAGGGGGAGCAAACCATGAGGGTTAACTCCTAATCCAGAAGGATGCTGAAAAATGACACATTGAGGACAATCTAGTACCACCTTTAGTGCATCAGCACGTGAGATAGAAAACTTTTGTTGTAATGTCCTAGCATTAACATGAAATTCTTTATGGAAAGCATGTGCTCGTTGTATGGCAGAAGCCACAAACATCCACTCCTGTCTAGTACACTGGTCCACTATATCATTGCCTTTAGCTAATGGACCTGGCAGACTGGTATGTGCGCGGATGTGCTGCACAAAAAAGGAATTCTTACGCTGCCAGATCAGTTTCTGTAATTGGCCAAACAATGAGCTAACAGGACTAGAAGATTTGATGGGCCCCGCACATTCAAGGCTTTTCAAGGCATTAACAACATAACTAGAATCTGACACTAAATTAAATGTAAACGGACAAGCCTTAAAGACCTCAAGAACTATTGAAAGCTCCACCTGCTGGGGTGCACCTGGTAAGAATTGATGCTTTACAGGTTCAGTAGAATCCACCATATAAGCACCACAGTCCGTCTTAGACCCATCCGTAAATATAACATTGGCTCCTGGAATGGGCTGGGAAGCAGTTACTTTAGGAAAAACTACAGGTTGTTCTTTAAAGAAAGTTAATAGTGGATGTTTAGGATAATGGTAATCTATGTGTCCTGGATAGGTACAACACAGTATTGCCCAATCATGTATAGTAGCACATAATATCTTGACTTGAGTAGAATTATAAGGAACAATTAGCGTTTGCGGTGATTTTCCAAAATATTGTAAACACTGCTGAATACTCTGCTGTGCAAGTAATGCTACAGCAGTAGGATAATATTCAATTGATTTTGTAGGTGAGATTTTAGCATAAATCCATAATAAGGGTCCTTTTTGCCATAAAATCCCCGTAGGTTGTAACAGGGTAGGCAGAATGCACAGGGTAATATCATCATTATTTTGTACTCTTTGAAGAAAAGCCCTTTGTAACCTATCCTCTATTTTTGTTAAGGCTTCTCGGGCTTCATTGGTTAGTTGCCTCGGTGAATCCAAAGCTGCATCTCCAACTAGAATATCATATAATGGTTTTAATTCATAATTGGCCATTCCCAAACTTTCTCTTATACAATTTATATCTCCTAATAATTTCTGAAATTTATTCAATGTGCAAAGATGATCCTTCCTTAATTCTACTTTCTGTGGCATGATATGATAATTAGTTATTTTAGAGCCAAGATAATTGACAACTTTGTTCAGTTGTACCTTTTCAGGGGTGATACAGAGTCCCTTTTGTTTTAGCAGTTCTACAAGTGAGCTATATGCTGCTTGAAGAATGCTCTCCTCTTTAGCTGCCAACAATATGTCATCCATATAATGGAGGCATCTCAGGCCAGGAAAACGTGCTTTCAAGGGTTCTAAAGCATTAGCTACAAACAGCTGACACATAGTAGGACTATTGGCCATGCCTTGTGGCAATACAACCCATTGATATCTTTTATCAGGTTCCTCATGATTAATGGATGGTAAAGTGAAAGCGAATCTCTCACTATCTTTGCTATTCAGCGGATGGAAAAGAAGCAGTCCTTAATATCTACCACAATAATAGGCCAATTTTCAGGCAAGGCTGACAGCAATGGGAGACCACATTGTACAGATCCCATAATTCTCATTTGCTCAATTATAGCTCTAAGATCATGTAACAATCTCCATTTTCCTGATTTCTTCTTGATGACAAATATGGTGTATTCCAGGAAGAAAGGGAAGGTTTAATGTGCCCTTCCTCCAATTGCTCTTTCACTAATTGGCGTGCAGCATGTAATTTCTCGGAGGAGAGTGGCCACTGAGGAACCCACACTGGCTCCTCTGTTATCCAAGATATGGGAATACCCTCCTCAGCGGCCCCTAGGAAAAACCCAATCCTTGTTTGGGCTTCCTTGGTACTGCTTGTATCAGCTCCTTTCTGCCTTGTAAAAATTTTCCTAAGCCAAATTATATTTTTCATGATATTTTGAGATTCTTTGGAATATTCATTACTCAATTTAAAGCCCATGGATTTCATAAGATCCCTCCCCCAAAGGGACACTGGAAGTTCAAGAACATAGGGCTGTAAAACGCCAGAGTGGCCTTCTACATCTTGTCAATTCAACAAATTTGCACTAATATTAGGAGCACTAGCATAACCTAATCCTTGTAGTTTTTGTGTAGAAACCTGTATAGGCCAACCTCGAGGCCAATCTTTGCTAGCTATGATACTACGATCTGCTCCAGTATCCAGAAGTCCCATTATCTTGGTGCCATTAATGGTTAACCATAATGTAGGTCTCTGATCTAAGTCTAAAGATAAAAATGTTAAATCTGTCCCTGAGGATCCGAATCCCTTGCTTCCTCTTTCTTTGTCATAGGCTGGGTAAGAATCATGTAAGCTGAGTAACAGGATAAGTTGTGTAATTCTGTCTCCCGGGGAAATGGCAGTAATTCCTTTTGGTGATTCAACCATGATTTTAACTATACCTGTATAATCTGAGTCAATTATCCCAGGATGGATTCGCAATCCCCTTAATGTAGTAGATGATCTCCCTATTAACAATCCCACTGTCCCAGGGTCAAGGGGGCCTTGAAAATCAGACTCCACTACTTGCACCCCCATTTGTGGGGTCAATATGAGTCTGGTGGTGGCACGGAGGTCCAATCCTGCTGAACCTGCAGTGGCTCGCCGCCGTGTTTGGGATGTCTGAGGGTCGGCCACTGCTCTTGATTCCTTTCCTGTCTCTGATCCTCCACTGCCTCATATATTTGTGGGCCCTGAGGCCGGGGCCCCCGCTGTCCGTTTTTTGGAAGAGTATTATTCCCCAGAGGTTGTCCATTAATGTCCTTAATTGACCTGCATTCGCTCGCCCAATGTTTTCCTTTCTTACACTTAGGACACAGTTCCGGGACAGGGCGTTGGCCACCTCCTGGTCTCTGGTTACTTCCCCCTTGATTACTTTCTCCTTGGGGGCAGTTACGTCTCATATGCCCCATTTTACCACATTGGAAGCAGGTCCCAGTGCCACCTGCTCTCTTCTGACTAATTTGTAAAACTGCAGCAGCCAGCCCAGCATTGGTTACTGGTCCCCCTAATTCCCTGCACACTTTCATCCAAACCTCCAATCCTTTAGTTTTGTAAGGTGTAATGGCAGCTCTACATTCCTTAGTGTACTGCTCATAAACCAACTGCTTAATTAGTGGCATGGCTGCATCAGGATCACCAAATATCTTTCCAGCTGCATCCACTAGGCGAGCTACGAAGTCTGAGAAGGGTTCCATGGGTCCTTGGACAATTTTAGTGAGATTACCACTAACTTCTCCTCTATTGGGTAATGCCTTCCAAGCTCTGGTAGCAATGTTGTTAATTTGCTCATAAACCTGGATAGGATACCCATTTTGCTGATTTGCAAATCTACCTTGCCCAAGCAACATATCCATATCCCAAGCAGCTTGGCCTCCACCAGAAGCCCTGTTAGCTGCAGCCTGTTCACTAGCGAACTCTATCAGAAAGGCCTTCCAATCTAAATACTGACCAGAACTTAAACAGGCTCGTGCAAGGTTCATCCAGTCTGACGGAGTCATGGCATATCTATGCAGAGCTTCCAACTGAGCTACTGTAAAGGAAGCTGTAATACCATATGTCTGGACAGATTCTGCTAATGATTTAATAATCTTGAAATCTAGAGGTTCATGATATCTCTGATTCTGAGGATTCTGAAATACTGGGAATGCAACTTGCATTTCTGTTCTAACTTCTCTCCATACTCTAGGATTAAAAGACACTCCGCCCTCTGCCCCCATTGCTCCAGGATATGGAGGGGGAGCAGAAGGGACCACGCTCTCATGGCCCTCTTCTAACTGTTTGAATCCTCTTCTCTCTTTTCTTTTCTTTCTAACCTTCACTCGTTGCAATGACTCACAAACGGATTCAACATCCTCATCATCTAAGACAGAGTCGGAGAGATCGGAAGCAGCCCAGTCTTCCAACTCAGAAAGGCTAGGATATAAACTTGTATGTTTCTTCTCATCTTCTGCCTCTTTATTCTTTACCGACCCTGCCTTTTCAGATACTGCCTTCTCTGAGGTTGCCTTTTCTGATCTTTCTTCCTGCAGTATTTCCAGAGCAGTTTGGCCATTCTCAACTGCCTCACTGCATCTCTGATCTTCTAAACACCCTCTTATTAATTTCCAGACTGGTCTAACCCCATGCTTAAGTGTGACTTGCTCTGCGGCAAAGTCTAGGTCTCGTCCCAATTTCTCCCAGGAAGACACTGTAAGACTTCCCGAAATTGCAAACCAAGGAGCAACAATATCACATTCTTCCAGGAATCTTTCTAGGGTACTTTTCCTTATTTTCAATTTCTTAGAGAGAAGCAGCTCACTAAGAGCCAGAAAAATTGGGTGCGAGGAAGAAGCGCCCATCTTAGTATATCCTTTCTTCCTCAATTTTAGAGGTTTCTCAGAGCCTTTACCAAGCAGCCCCAGCCTTCTGGTTTCACTTTCTTACTTTGTTTCCTGATTTCCCATCCGCTAAGGTCGCGGCTCTACTGTCCCGCTCCCCCTTTATTTACAGGTGAGAGCAAAAAACCCGCTTTTGTCGCGGATCCCCAATTTACCTGAGGACTTACCGGTATACCCCCTGACTGCAGAAAGTTCTGAGCCCCAAAGAGAGACGTGGACATTCCCCATACGGGCCACCACTTGTCGCGCCTGCCTCGACCAGCAAGGATGACACAACACCGGAGCTCTTCTTTAAGCAGTTTATTCAGGACCTTGTTAACAGCAATGTCTCTCCCCGGGCAAGCCTCTCCCAGCCCTTAAGTAGGCCTGGGCTACCAACCCCAGACAGCCATATGGGCACTATCTATAGGTCCACGCATATGCAAGCAGCACACAAATCCAGCCCTACCCAAAATAAGGAGCTGTTTATCACAAAGAGCACTTGCCGTCGGGAAGGCAGAAGGCGGAAGCCAGCGCCATCTTTAAGGTGCGGCTACACACAGCTCACTACACACCATGACCACAGCAACTCTTATAAAAGAAAGCATTTAATTGGGGCTTGGTTACAGTGTCAGAGGTTAGTCCATTATAGTCATGGTAGGGAACACGGTGGCATGAAAGCTGACAGAATGATGGAGAAGTAGCTGAAAGAGGCATCCTGATCTGTAGGTAAAGAGAGAAATACTGGGCCTGGAATAGGCTTTTGAAACCTCAAAGCCCATCCCCACTGACACATTTCCTTCAGTAAGATCACAGCTACTCCAACAAGGCCATACCTCCTAATCCTTCCCAAATAGTGCCACTCCCTGGTGACTAAGCATTCAAATATATGAGCCTTTCCTATTCAGCCCCGCTTTGGTCCAGATTACACAGGGTCCAGGGACAGAGTTTACGCTGCGGATACGTAAGCAGAGTGACTTGATTATCATTTTAGGAAACCTCACCTGGCAATGGTTTTGAGGACAGATTGATCCATATAAGATAAAAAAGAAAAAGGCATGGAGCCATTATCTAATGAGAATAAAGGGTAAATAGAGCACACCATTGCAGATGAATTTCTAAATGGTCTTGTTAACAGAAAACATGGAGCCAGAGATAGGGGTGAAAACCTGAAAGAAATCAGAGGAGTTAGAACAGCTACATGCTAAACTTGAAAGGACCCAGCAGACGCCATAACAGGCTGCTCAGTCTTCTCTCAGAGATCAGGCCTCAATTTTGGTTTCCTGAGACTTGAGCAAGCAGTTTCCGGGAGGGCCGTGAACAAAAGACACAGTCCTTGCAGTAGCTCCCTTTCTGCACATACTCTGACTGCTCAAGGTTCAGCCAGTTGTTTACTGTCTGGGACCTCTCACCAACTTAGAGCTCCGTGCATGGGTCAATGTGAACGTGTGAGGCCAGCCAGCCTCCATGGCAACTCGCAACTCAAGGACAGAGCCTGGGCCACCAAGTCAGCCCCCACAGTCTGTATTGCTAGGCCAGCCAGCCCCCATGGCAGTTCAAAGGCAAAGCTTGGGAGTTGTCCATGCCGCCCCTTAATGATCACTGTAACCCCCAACCAGTAAATTCAAAGGCTACATACCCTTCACCCAATCATATGATATACAGGTTTGTACCACCCTGCTTGTGGTCTTTCCCTTTAAAAACCCCTCACCCTGCTGGGCGGTGGTGGCACACGCCTCTAATCCCAGCACTGGGAGGCAGAGCCAGGCAGATCTCTGTGAGTTCAAGGCCAACCTGGGCTACAGGGTGAGTTCCAGGAAAGGAGCAAAGCTACACAGAGAAACCCTGTCTCAAAAAACAAAAAACCAACAAACCAAAAAAAACCTCACCCTGAGAGATCAGGGCCATCCTCCTCCACGCACTGTGTTGAGTGTTGGACAAGGACCAAGCCTGGGCTTGCTTGTTACCCTGCGTGTTTTGCATTAGTGGTCTTGCGGGGAGTCTTGAGATGTGACCACAAAAACCTCACCTCACTAACTCCAAAGCTTCCAAAACTGAGCTACTTCCTGTCTACCCATGCCTATGTGCCTTGCTGTTCTGTCATCTGATTTGCTCTCTCTGTCCAGTTACATCACTTCCTCTTCCTGCCCAGCTCTGACACTTCTTGTCTGCCTGTACAGACCTCCAGACCTCCATGGTTAACTAGTGTTGGAATTTAAGGCATGTGCCACCATGCCTGGCTCTATTCCCAGTGTGGCCTTGAACTCACATAGATCCAGACAGATCCCAGCCTCCCAAGTGATAGGATTAAAGGAGTGTGCTAACATTGCATGACTTTTGTGTTTACTTACAATGGCTGGCTTTTTCCTCTGATCTCCAGGCAAGCTTTATGTATTAGAGCACAAATAAAATATCACCACACACTATATCTATGTGTTGAGTTATTTGGTAGAGACTACGCTAATATGCATTTTCTCACTTACTGATCACTTCAGGTTTATCAAGCTTACAAAAAGAAGATCATTGAGTAGAAAAAAAATTTTCCCTCAGTTCTCACACATCACCTAACATACTTCTTTTATTGTTTTATTTATAGGAGAGTTTTGTCTGCTGTATGTCTCTGCACCATGTGTATGCCTGGTGCCTATGGAGGTCAGAAGGCATTAGATTCCCTGGGCCTGGAGTTACAGACGGTTGAAAGCTGACACATGGACACTAGGAATCGAACCTGAGTCCTCTGCTAGAGCAACAAGTGCTCTGAACCACTGAGTCAATTCTCCATCGACCCAACAAAATTTTTTTAATGTAACTGCTTACTCTCCCAGTTATATCCCAAGGTATCTTCTGGATGTGTAGCATCCCCTAAGCCCAGTGTCTTGAAGGACTGGTCCCCAGTGAGTGACTCTACTCACTGGAAGGTGATTACATCAGAGGACTCCAACCTCATCAGTTGATTAACCCAGTAAAGGTTCATAATTTGGTGGCATTATTAGGAGGTGGGGCCTGATTAGAGGAAGTAGGTAAACAGGGTATGCCCCAGCCCCTTCTTATCTGCCTCTCCACCTCTCTGCTTCCTAGTTGCCATAAGATGAGAAGCTCTGTTCTGCCTAACCATCATCCCCAGGAACAGCAGAGCTAAGTGAGCATGAACTCAATCTTTGAAAGACAATAAATCTTTCCTCCATTTAAATTTCTCTGTTAAGTCACAGAAACAGAATACTGACTAACATCTCAAATTCAACATGCTCAAAACTTAACTCTACCTCACCCAAGATTATCTTTTTCCAGTATCTCTTGTCTGAGAAAACAGCATTCCCCAGGCAGTTGGTGGCACATGCCTTTAATCCCAGCATTCGGGAGGCAGAGCCTGGTAGATCTCCCTGAGTTCCAGGCCAGCCTGGTCTACAGAGCAAGTTCCAGGACAGGCACCAAAACTACACAGAGAAACCCTGCCTCAAACAAAAACAAAAACAAAACAACAAAATAACAAAAAACAAAAAGCAGCATTCAGCTGTACAAACCAGAGACCTATAAACCAATAGAGCACACCTGCTCTCTCATACCTCAGCCTCAGCAAATCTATGCTCTGGTCATAGACACAAAATACAACTATCTGTCCCGTTCTTAATATCTTGGCCATGACCATCCTCGCCTAAATTACCACAGCGTACAACTGGAATATGCACTTATCTCCCATTTAGATTTTACATAGAATTGTGCACTCCTTTAATCCAATGCAGAGAAAATAATTCCAAGTAAGCCTGAGTATTTCACAGCACACCCCAATTCTGTTTCAGACACCCATTTCCCATAGCTCTTTGTATAAAATCAGAATCCCTCCCATTGGCCTCCATGACCTCTTAATTTCATCTCTACCGTCTACCTTTTTCCTAGTTCTCATTCAGTTTCTCAAGGCTAAGACTCCCATATGCCTAGATCTTTGCATACCCTTTCCACTCCCGATAACATACCTTTCATTTCATCTCTCCCTCCCCTCCTTGCACTCATCTTCCATTTCCTGGTTTGTGACATAATATTGTGTATCCTTGTTATTAGAAGTTCTCTATGAAAAATTTGCCACCCGTTAGTGCTGACAGACCATAATTTTAATTTGTGATTCATCAATGTCAATTATACCTAAATACAATAAGTTGTGTCTTTTGGTTTTGGTCCCAAGGATTAAACCCAGAATCCTGTACATGCTAGGTGAGTGCTCTACTAGGAGCTACATCTCCAGCCGCTTGTGTTCTGAGACACAGTCTCCTTATGTAACCCAGGCTTGCCTCCAAGTCAAGATCCTGCATTCTCAGTCTCCCACTTGCTGGGATTTTTATTCAGTTATCAAACCACCAAAACATACCACAGTAAATTGCACGAGTGCCCAATAAATATGTACTGGATAAACTATCAAATACAGGACTGAGCAAGACAACTGCAGTTGCTGACTGTTGAGATCACTGGTGGCTATCAAAGGTAGTTTACAGAATTCAGAAGCAATCGAGCGAGAGCGAGGGGCGAATGAACAGGCAAGGTGACAAGAGAACGCTGCTTGTCTTCATTCTGCTGTTGTCTGTACCGTTATTCCTCTAGACTGAGAAGACCAAGAAGAAAAAATGGAAAAAGACCAAGAGAGGACATACTCTGAGAACCACCGTTAAGAGGATTGCTAAAGTGTCAACAAAGGGGTAAGGTAAGCAAAGATATCATAAGGGTTGGTCAACTTAAGCGTGACCATGTAATGAGTTGAATATACTGAAGTCTATAAATAAAGATGCTTGTGGGCTAAAATCAACTACACCTACTTGGGGGAGCAAACAAGAGAACTGTGTCCAAAGGTAAAGAAGACCCTCACTAGAGGGATTCATCAGAAGCCTGTAACTGGGCTCCTTTAAAAAGTATCGGGGCTGAAGAGATGGTTCAGCAGCTAAGAGCACTGGCTGCTCTTCCTGGGGTCCTGAGTTCAATTCCCAGCAACTGCATGGTGGCTCACAACCATCTCTAAAGAGATCTGGTGCCCTCTTCTGGCCTGCAGACAGAACACTGTATACATAATAAATAAATCTTAAAAAAAAAAAAAAGTAAAATATAAGGAGGGAAATGGAGATGTTTCTAGAATAAAAGAAACGTAAGGTCATGTATGAACCATAGGACCATGGTTAAGTTTATCTTCATTTGCCGGCAGGTGGGCACAGGCCAACATTTGCAATACTAGTGGAGACGGAGAGAAGGAGATCTTGAGATGAAGGCCAGCTACACCGCACATTCCTAGCTTGAGGGATAGGGATAAAGCTGAATGTCAAAAGTAGGCAAAAAAAAATAAATCATCTACCCTTGTTTGAGACATGTTAACTGGAGGTTCTATACCAAAGAAAAATCCATACAAGTATAACATAAAGACAAGATATTTGTTCCTGAGGAAAGAATGTATGCACTAAAGTAGTGTTATGTTTCAATCAAGGGGCAGTCGCTAAAAAAAAAAAAAAAATCCCCAGTCTACTTCTGCCATTATCTCGATGTTATTAAAAAACAAAAAACAAACAAACAAAAAAAACCCTCAAGTGCCTCAGAGGTAGAACAAGGAAGGCCCTTGAAAAAAAAGTGAGTTAGGTAGAAGATAGGATAAAGAGTTACGCATTCTAGATTTTAAGAAATAAAATTTAGGGGCTGGAGAGATGGCTCAGAGGTTAAGAGCACTGGCTGTTCTTCCAGAGGTCCTGAGTTCAATTCCCAGCAACCACATGGTGGCTCACAACCATCTGTAATGAGATCTGGCGCCCTCTTCTGTATACATAATAAATAAATAAATCTTAAAAAAAAAAAAAAAAAAGAAAGAAAGAAAAGAAAAAGAGCTGGGCGGTGGTAGCACACACCTTTAATCCCAGCACTCAGGTGGCTCTCTGTGAGTTCGAGGCCAGCCTGGTCTACAAAGCAAGTTCCAGGACAGCTAGGACTGTTACACAGAGAAATCCTGTCTTAAAAAATAAAAGAGAGAGAGAGAGAAAGAAAAAGAGGAGCTTAATATTTGTGTTATCTGATTATTTGTGTTGGGAAATACAACCGAGGATCTGGCCAAAACACTTTAGATTTGATGCATACCAGTGACCAGAATGTTGAACATAATATGGGAGGCTCTTTTCCAATCTTATCCTCGGCAATTCCCAAAGCACTGGGGTTCCTTTTTTTTTTTTTTTTCAGGCACATACTCAAAAAAAATTTTTTTTAAAACGTCTGGTAAATACTTTTTATTTTGTCAAGGGTACGCTCGGATAAAGAGGGTAATAACAGCGCATTCTGGGAGAGAGCACGCCGTGCGGGAGAGATGCGGCGGGCATTGGTCCAGACGTCGTACAGCGGGTTGCACAGGAGGCCTACGTGTGAGCCGGGCCAGCTGCGCCCCAGAACCTTCCCCTGCGCTCACCTCCGACGCCGCCGACTGCGGCCACGGGCGGCTGGGGCACCGAGCAGGACCAGCCCCTTGTCCCTCCGCCAAACTAACGCCCGGGGAACCAAGACCAAGGCTTCCGCGCCACTGCCCGGCGGGTTCCCACTTCAGCTCCACGCCCCAAACCCCGCTTCCGGGCCCGCGGGGGAGGGCCGAAAGAAAACGTGCACCAATCTTTCTGTAGGCGTGGAGGACGTCTGGCCTCTAAGCCAATCAGAGAGCGGGTGGGCGGAGCCAAGGGCGTGGGCTGGCTCCGGGATTTAAACTTGAACGGCCGACCGTTAACGACTGCGTGGAGCGAGGGTGGTTTGTACGCCTGCGTGAGTGGGAAGCGGTGGTCCGCAGTGAGTGGCGACCAGACGACTAAACCCGCAGCAGCAGCAGCAGCAGCAGCAGCAGCAGCAGCAGCAGCAGCGACAGGGGCTGGTGACGTACGCGCAGCCCGGCGGTGGAGAGACACGTCCTGGGACAGGGTGCGGCGGCGGCCCGAGCCCCTTCCCTGGACCGCTGTGGGTGGATTCGCGATCTCCTCCCTGGCCCGGCACTTGCGTTCAAGGTAAATCCCGGGGTGCGCTGCCTGGGGCGTCCTTAGCCGGCCACCGGGACAGAGGCCGCCAAGTCCCTCCAGGTCACAATGTGCACTGTGCGCCACTTTCGCCCGGAGGCCGGCCGAGCGCTGGAGCTGACAGAGCCCTTGGAGTCATCTGGAGGCTGGGGACCGGTCCCCTGGGGAAGGAAGGAGCGGAGCTCTCGGCACGCCCACGGCCAGATGGTGCTGCGGCTGTCCTCATTGTTCTAAGAGCAGGGAAGTCGTCTCACGTTTGGGTTGCACCTTTCGTGGGCTCTTGCCTACAACCAGCCCTCCGTATCGTTTGCTTAGGATTTAAGGATAACGGGTAAAACTGAAGGAACGGCTCTTAACAGTGCCCTTTCAGGTTTGTTAGGTTTTTCAATAGGCAGTGCTGATGAACGTGAATAAATAGAAATCAGCACGCTAACGAGTGTGTCCAGGTAGTAAGTTTTTCTAGAGAGCAGTTTGTCATTTGACTTGAAGGTTAAATTGCACCATAATTTCAGTTATATCCGCATCCGGGAATTTAAGAGTTAAAAATACCACCCTCCAAATCCTTTCAGCTGTAACTAGGTAACTGCTTAAGTTGTGGTTTTTGGGTGGGGGGGTGTTGTTTGGGGTTTTTTTGTTTGGTTGTTTTTTTTTTTTTTTTTTAAGAAAAAATAGGTATTTTGGTCAATATTAACGATAATTATTCACAACATATAAGATGGTAGTTTAGCTTGTGTGTGACTCTCTAGCTTGTGAGATTGTCGTGTTTTAGTAGAAACCAAAGGAATTGAACATAACCTATAGACCTTATGAAAATTTGCATTTCACTCTGTAAAGCATCAACACATTTAAGGGGTAAAATGTCAGAGACATAATTTGAACACAAAGGAACAACACTTTAACGATGTCTAGTAAACACGCCATTAAAAATCCTCATGACTTTAGTGTCTAAAATTCAATTAAACTTCAAAACATATTGAAATAATTCTCCCTTCTAAATGTAGAAAGTAAACTTTAAGCCCGTCTTTACGTTTTTCCAACATCAGTCCTTACCTTGGAGTTTATATAAATAATACCTTAGTAGTTTTGCAAAAATAAATTTGGGGGCTTCTCATTTGCTTCTCTGATGACTGCCTACCAAACATAAGGTCACTGAATCCATTCTCTTTTAGATTCCTAGGCAGGCAACCTCTTGATCTAAACCTTGAAGTCTTGCTTCTATAGACTCTGAAGTAGAACACCTTTTACTTAGGGCTTTGGAAGTGACTTTTTAAATAGGTACTATTTCTTAAATTCTGTTTTTCTTTTCTAGGTTTTTCCTTTTTGTTAACTCAAATATTGCCAGACAAGGCAAACCAAAATAAGGTAAGAAACTGCTCTATCAGAGGACCAGAGTTGGGATCCCAGCACCCAGTGGATGGCTCACAACTGCCCAATTCCAGCTCCACAGAAGGTTAAGATGCCTTCTTCCAACTTCTGTGGACACCCATGTGATGCACACATACAAATGTTTAAGACGTATAAATTAAAGAACAAAGCAATCCTTTTTAGACGGTTACATTGACAAGAAATCCTAAATCTCTTAGTATGCTGTTCTGCTCCTCTGCTAGGTTGTAAAAGCTACTATTAGGTTGCACCACTTCTGCCCAAATCACCTCACTTTCAAACTACTTATCTTCTAAAATTCCCCAAGTCTGTGATTATATACTCCACCCCAGGACTCTAGCACTTAGACATCACCAGATTACTGTGGATACTGTTTCTAACTGTCCTTGAGTTCCTTAATCCCTGTGTGTTTTGAGTCTTGAACAGAAGAACAGACTAGTTACTGGTTGATTGGGTTTTATAAACATGTCTAGTAAGTGTGAATAACACTATTGCAGGGGCAGTTACTAAAGTAGGCATTTTTAAGTTCATTTGCTAAGGTATGAGTCAAGAATTTTGTATGTCTGAATATTAGTAGTGCTTTTGCTGCATAATTCTCTGGCTTTTAAAACTTCTTAGTGGCCCCTAATGTATGAATGTGACACACTGACTTACCTAAATTTAACCTTTTGTCACTCTGTAGTCATCCTAAGTATATGTTCATTCCCAACTCTTAAAGGACTTGTATTTTCTACCAGACTTCAAAGCTTTTTCTTGTTTGGTTGTTGAGAAGTTTCTTATAGCCCAGCTGGCCTTGAACTCCTGATCCTGCATCCACCCAAAGGCTAGGATTTAGTGCCATCTGGCACTAAACCCATCTATCCAATCTTTAATTGATGGAATTTAATAAGAAAGTAAGACACTTTGGCAAAGATCTTTCAGATCAGTGGTTATGACATTTACCTTGGAATAACAAATGATATTTGTGGGATCAGGATTTAATGAATTTAAACACAAAGCACAGATTTCCAGAGGCTTATATAGCTCACAAGTGCTTTTTACTTCTCTTATTTCAAAATTCTTTTGGACAGGGATTAGAGAAAATTTAGACCCTTTACTGTTTAAGACTTGTTAGGTCTTTTTAAGAGCCAGTCATTAGAATTTTAGCTGATTGTTGCTTCTTAGATCCTGGTAGAAACCCTAGCTTGCTGGGATTATACAGTACTGTTAATCTCTGCATCTATTATACAGACCTTCTTTGTTGGATTCTCTAAAACAGTATTTTCTTCTTCTGTGTCGGCACAGTCCCTTTTGGCCTTTGTTTCTTCCTTGTGGAGTAAATGTGGGTGATCAATGCGTCCTCTCTGTACAAAATGCTGGATCCGGGATTCCAGTCCTTGGCATTTAGGGCGATCCATGAGGGGCTTATATGTACGCATTTTCACTCCTTCTACAAAAGCACTAGTTTGCTTTATGACAGAGGGCTTAATGTTTCTCCATTCTGTTGCTTCATCCATCTTTGTTCCTGCCCCACATGTTATCATGACAGAGTCTAGTCCTTGTAGCATACTATACAGCATGTGGGTCTTAACAGCATGATTAGCCCATAGCTGTTGTAGGTGGGTAACATTGAACTCCTGAACCTCTTGATCATAAATCCATTTGGTATTCTCAAATTTACAGTCATACAAGACTAGAGGAAATTCAACAGCCATGCTAAAGAGAAACAAGTGAGAATGCACAGCAGTTAGCCAATAGTTCTTTTTTATAATACTGAGCTTTAGTTGAGATTAAGAGGACAGGGAAGATCTACTAATGTCAATGGTTAGGAACATCTAAGAATACACCACTGTCTTAATCTGGAGCAACTTTATAACTGCTTCTTAAAAGGAAGGAAAAAGAACAATGATCAATTTGCATGGTATTAAGAGGCAATAAATTATCAAGATGTGGGTTGATAAGAAAGGAAGACACTGGCTTCCCATCATACCATAAAACTTAAAGCACATTATTTATCCAGACTTGTTCAGGACATTCTCACAACCTAGGAATGAACTACTGATGTCGCTGTTAGCCACACCCCGTTCACAAAAGAAAAACCTCTTTGCTACCTTTCCTATAGTTTCAGAAGCTGGGAATTAGAAGCCTGGTCCAAATATCTATTTCCTTACTAATGGGATAGAACAATGAGAAAACTAGTAGATAGCAAGCACCCCTCTTACATGTTCATAACATTCTTCAAATCAGAAGTTTGTGAAAGGAGCTGGGGAGATGACTCAGTGGTTAAGAGCACTGACTATTCTTCCAGAGGACCTGGGTTCAATTCCCAGTACCCACATAGTAGGCCACAACATTCTGTAACTCTGGTTCCAAAATATCTGACATTTTTTTGTGGTTACCAGGCACACAAGTTGGTGTACAGGCATACATGCAGTCAAAACACCAAACACCTATACACATAAAATAAAATCTTCTAAAAGTATACAGTTTAATGAAGACAGAATCAGTGGTTGAGTTTTTTCAAAATCATGAAGGATGTACTAGTTTGGTTTAACTTACCTATATTGAGGTTTCTGAGGATTTTTCTCTATGTTTAGCAATTCATCAATAATATCTGGCTTCTCCATTCCTTGGCCAATCAGAAAGAGGATAGCCATCATACACCGAACTTGATGATACAGGAATGCCTGGCCAATCACTTCAAATTGACATAACTGGAAAGGTTCTTGCCTTCTCTCCTCACCCAGGCTCTGAGCCACTAGTTGTACTTGTGCAGACAGAATAGTCCTCTGAAAATTAATCACTCCATTGGCCACATCCATTTTACACAAGTTTCTGAAATCATGAGTGCCAACATACTTCTGAGCTGCGTAATTCATGGTTACAATATCTAAATCAGCACGAGGGAAAAAATAACGGTAAGTCCGCTCAAGACAGCTAAACCTAGCACTGAAGCTAGGCTCTACAGGAGCCCAGGCCAATACTCGGATGTCTGCAGGGAGCACCCGATTGAGAATGTGGGTATAACGGATCTCTTTAGCAACATCATCGGCTTCATCTTTTAAATTAGAATCATCTGAATCCCTGCCCCTTGGAAACTGAGAACGTAGGTCCAAAGAAATCACCTGTGGAATTAGAGAAAGCAACTATTTCAGAGATGATATCAAGACTCAGTGTGTACACTCGGATTTCCTGTTATTACTTGCTTTAAGAAACAAGGCACTGGCCCTTACCTGACCAAAGGCACTAACTCCTTTGTCCGTTCGACCACACCGGTGATAGTTGGATGTTTGTCTGTTTTCTACTAGTCGAGTCTTGGTTAAAGCCTCAAACAGTTTCTCTTCAATGGTATTGCTTGTGTTTTCCTGACTGGCAAAGCCCTGGTATCCCCAGCCTAGGTAGGCTATTTTTAGAGCTACATGTCTTCGGCCATGAGCACTGAAATCAAATGCACGCTTAGCTTTTCCAGACCCTAAAGAATTTTCTCTAATGTTTGAGTCTTTGATACTGTTGGCCTGTTCTTTCTTAAGTCTTTTCACCTCCTGCTCCAGATCCTTTACTCTGCTTAGGAGTTTCTCAATCTGGTTTCTGTCTGTGTTTTCAGCCATGACAACCATCTGAAGAAATCATGGAGGTCCACCCTGTGGGAAAAGAGTGAAGAAACACAATCAGTTTCAGTGCTGGTTCCTTTGGATAGGACAGTATAACATGATTAAACAGCATTGAAGCTGGGCATGGTAGTGCAGTCTTATGGTCCCAGTACTTGGGAGGCACACACAGGAAGACCACAAGTTCCAGGCCAGCCAGAGGTTCAGAACAAGATACCTCACGAAAACAAAAAACACTTAAGATTTAATTTGATGTTAGAAGTGTATGTTCTGCTTGCCCATGGTGCCCAAAGACACCAGTTTTATTATTATGGATTCATCACTGGTTTTTTGGTTTTGGTTTTGGTTTTTGGTTTTTGGTTTTTGGTTTTGGAGCCTGTCCAGGAACTTACTCTGTACCCCAGGCTGGCCTTGAACTCACAGAGATCTGCCTGCTTCTGTCTAGGATTAAAGGCATGTGCCACCACCACCCAGCTCATCGCTGTTCTTTTACATTTATTTTATCTGGCCACTTTCACAAAAGAAAAGTGAAAAATTCACCTTATTTTTTTAAAATTTAGGGAAATGCCTCAATTTCATTTCTCTATTCCTTACTAACCAAGATGAGGATTCATGTAGACCAGTTTTCTCCCTATAACATTTCCTCTTGATTTCTCAGTACATTTGTCCAGTATTTTTAATAGTAAGAATTATTTATATGGGCTACTTATGACTGCTTCTGTTTCTATTGTCTTATATTTCAAGTAAGTGGCCTATATATTGTTATCTAATGTTCTGTTTTGTTTTAAAGGTGGCACAATAGAAGCTATCTTAATTGAAGAAATACAATCAATGATTATATTTCACATTGGAAGTAGAACGTGGAGACAAATTTTTCTTACTTTAAGCAGTTGTAATGGCAGAAAAAAGGTATTACTGGCTTTTTTATAAACAATTTCATGTGTTCATAAAAGATTTCTATAACGGTTATACAAGAGTTAGTCTGACATAATTTGGATCTGGGAGTTGAAATTTCTGGTGTATTTCAGTAACCAAAGGGCAACAATACCAGTCTCAACACCGAGGTGGTTCTAACTAATCTGTAACTTGTAGTTACTTGGTTAGCATTTCTATATTCATTCTAAGGCCAATTATGACTAAGTGGAGTTTATTTATGATAGATTAAACATTTAAATCTTATAAGTGGCACTAATATTACTAGCAGAAATATGGAAAAGTGCCTTATATTATTAAATTATCATAAAAAGCCTACAGAGGCAGGGACGATGACACACGGACTGATAACACTAGGAATTCTAATACTAGAACCTCTTGTATTATTCTAGGCAGTCACTCAGTCACTAAGCTATATTCCTTGGGGAAAGGCATTGCTAACTAACACAAGTTCAAGTGTTTGAGAACAGTTAATTGTGGAATGGTCTACAAGGATGGGAAAGTTTGATGGTATACCACTGTGGATGGAGTGGAAAACTCACTTATCCTTTAAAACTATAAGCATGTATTTTTCAATTTGAAGAGAAAAAAAAGTAGGGAAGCAAAGTAGCAGACAATTGATAACTACCTTCAATCCAGTCAGGAAATCAACCACTGCGTGTTCTGGTAGTTGATTTGGATAGTTATTTTTATTAGGACAGATTTGTCTTAGAGTATATGTATACACATGTGTGTTGTATGTGTGCACACCCCATCATGCTGCTTCTTTGATGTCTGATTCCGACTGCTAAGGTACAGTTACAGCTCTGGTACTTACCAACTGTGTACTTTTGGGCAAGTTAACTTCTTGCAGCTTCCTGTGAAAAAGAATCCTAAAATGCAAGAATTATATGGATTAATAACCATATGAGAGTAATGCCATATACATAAAGCATCCTCTAAACATGTTGTTATTGTTCACCAAGCATCATGCTCAATTACATGTAGTCTCAAGCTTTCCATATGCCAGAACTCAGCCCACATCACAGGAGCCACATGTGACAAAGCAATAGGCAGTGAAAGAAAACAGTAGACATGAGAGCAAGTAATAGATACATCTCTACCATAACTATTGAATTTATTATTGCTTTGTACTTTCAATTGACTATAAAACTGAGACAAGAATGGGCAATTAATGAGGTGGAAACTGACTAGTGTTATCTTTTATAGACAGCCTTATAATGTAGAAGAAGCAATGGAACAACTGATAAGACCCGGTGGACAAAAATGGGCCAATATGGATCCAGAAGAACGGATGTTAGCTGCTGCTACAGCTTTTACACATATCTGTGCAGGGCAGGGCGAAGGAGATATTAGGAGAGAAGCCAAGGCTAGCCAGTATGATCCCTACAGTAAAGCCTCTGTGACACCAGGAAAGAGACCTGCTCTTCCTGTGCAACTGCACTACCCACATATAAGAAGCCGCGTCACTTCATCAACTGTTTCAGAGGCTTCCCAAAAATGCAGAAAGCCAGTGATGAAGAGAAAGGTTCTGCGCAGAAAGCCAGATGGGGAAGTACTAGTGACAGATGAGTCTATTATCAGTGAATCCGAATCGGGTACAGAAAGTGACTTGGACCTCTGGAACTTAAGACACAGGCTGATGAACCTACAATTTCAAGAAGGCACAGAATCCCCAAGTGATGCTTCACAAAAATATAACCTACCACATGAGTACCAAGGAATTTCACAAGAAGATCATCAGCTCATTTGCTATCTACGAAGAGAAGAAATGGGACCTCCTGTTTATGAACAAGACTTGATTGTTGCCAGCAGACCCAAGTCCTTTATTCTCCCCAGGCTGGATCAGTTAAGCCGAAACCGGGGCAAGATAGACCGGGTGGCCAGATATTTTGAGTACAAAAGGGACTGGGATTCAATGCGGTTTCCTGGTGAAGATCATAGGAAGGAGCTTCGCTGGAGTGTCCGAGGACAAATGCTTTCCAGAACAGAACCCCAGGCCAAGCCTCAACATGTTTATGTTCCAAACAATTACCTAGTACCAACTGAGAAGAAAAGGTCTGCCCTTCGGTGGGGTGTGCGTTGTGACCTTGCAAATGGTGTCATACCCAAGAAGCTTCCTTTCCCTCTTTCTCCTTCTTAAGATTTTTTTAACCTGTCTCCTTCCATGGAATTTAGGACAATCCAATTCTTTATCTCTCTCTCCTTTTAAGTACAACTGACTTGAAAAGCCCACAGAACATAGGGGAAGGATTTCACTGGTCCTTCCTAATTTTTTCTATGTCACATTAAGTATCCATACACCACTTAAATTTCTAAGTTGATATTCTCAAATGCAACAATTGAGGGAGGGGACTACCTGAAATGTGGATTTTGTCAAAGTAGTCAGTGCCATTTTGAAAAGACTTACAAACTGCGGTGTTTTGTTTTGGCTCCCCCGCCCCCATTTGTGGGCATTAAGCTCAACTATTAAAGAATTTGGAAAATGATGAGTTTGAACCTTGTTTTAAGTACTTCCCAATATAAAGACCTCAGCTCTAGGTCATGATTCTTCCTGTGATCATCTAATGATATTCAAAGTTTCTGTAACCTGACATGAAGACACAAAAATGAACAAACTTGTCTTGATACTGATCAAAATACTAGTCCTGTTTTTTGCTAGAACTTACATTCTTGATAATCTTAATAATCTAGTAAGGAGTACCTTAAGAAAAAAACAATCAGAGTTGTCTATTTCAAGCACTAGATTTAGGCCTGAAAGCTGACAGAAGAATGCTTGTTCAAGAAGGAAAAACACTATAAACATGAATAGTCCTAGCTGCTAAATTACTAGCTGCTAAAACATCCTCTGAACAATATTTGAGGCTATAGATAGAATACATTTACCCAGTACCATCCATAACTAGACATGTTATTAGGAACTCAGCTACATGTTGTGGATACATTGACAAGTAAAAACTGCAAACTCCAATGGTATATCTGAGCCAGGACAATGCCACAAATGCCTGGAAATACAAATTATGTTGTAACTCAAACAGCAAGATCTGTCATAAATGCAGAGCACAAGGAATAGTTAACTCTAGGTGCAGGGTTAAAAGTATGACAGCTTTTTCAAAATAGTCGATTAAAAAAAAAAAAATTCCTTTCTCTGGACCTCAAAGTTCAAACTGCCAAAATAAAAGGGTTTTCAAGGTAAGTATCCCAGTTTAGCTCTATCTAAGCATGAGAAGATCAACGCAGTCATGAGGCATATTTGTTTTAAAAGGGACGACCCCAAGACTCTTGGCCCAGCACACTAGGTTTATCAGTGAAATTCAGAAGGTAGACAGGTATGCAACGGTGACCAAATACCCACAAAGGGAATTCCTGGGTGCACTAAGCATCCATCCTAAAATAGCCTCAAAGGCATGAAACTTTGAAGTTTAAAGGGGGGGGGGGGGGAGAGGTGGATACACATTTCCCCTTGATAAAGGGTTCAAGACGCGCTACGATCATTAACTCTGAAAAGTATTGCGTAAAGCAAAGCCCAAAATAAACTGCTAGTTTCCGCCACGCCTTTCTCCCACACCACCTTTACTGGGCTACTACTATTGTTTGTATTTGAGCAATTCTGGTGCAGCAGAGGCCCTCTAAGCCAGCTGCAGAATCTAAGCCCCGCTGGTGGGACTTTCTTAGTTCCAAGAAGTCCCAGGCACGACACCACATGCGTTGTCCTAAGTCCCACTTCACACACTTAAAGCCTTTAAGTACCGGGCTAGGAGGTAGTCATTTAGTCTCCCTGCATTTGCTCATTCCTCTAAATGACTCAAAGCAGCCCACCGGGGAGACTCAACACTTACCTTCCGGTCACCGGCTCGCGACCACGCGACTAGCCGGAAGCTACGGCTTCGTGTCTCCAGTAAGCATGCGCGGCCTCACAGAAGGCGCGCCTGTGGTTCTGGGAAATGTAGTTCCGAGATCCGGGTGCCGGCCTTAAGCCCAAACCCACCGTAAGCACAGGTTTCCGATGCAGCCCTGTTTTCACCCCAAGGCACAATCAATACAAGAACAAATGACTAAATTACAATTCTGGTCTAAAATAAAAAGGTTTTAAATGCTAGCTATCCTATATGAAAACTAAGAGATTGAAGATCGTGTCCCAATTTTGCACATCATTCAATTAACGGAAATTTAATTGAGAATCAAAAGCGTTTACTATTAGGATGTTAAATGTAAAGGCTAAAGGGAAATGCTATAGCCTGTGACAGTACAGGGCAAAGGAGCGCTGCTTCAGCACCACGGAGAGATCATGGCGACAGTTTTGTTGCTTTTCTATTTTTTCCGATTCTAGAAACGTTGCCACGACTCTTAAAATTCCAGTCGAAAAACAGAAAATCCTGGTTCTTGGTCCATACTTAGCATAAGGGATCTACCCCCAAAATGTGCAATATATATGTAGGTAGTGGTGGTCGAGGTTGCTTTAACAAGGGGCCACGCCTTAGAATAAAAATTAAAATACGTGTATGCGTGGGCACATCAGAAATACCCAGGACTGAGACAGATGTCTGCACTTGAACTCTGCTTTCTTTCCGAACCTCCAGCCGAGCCCATCAGTGTCCTGTGCAATCATCAGTGTCCTTTGATGCCCAGATGGAGCTGTCCGGGGAGATACAAGCCCGAGAGCCTGCAGCGCGGTATGGGTACCGCCTCCGTGCCCAGTTTCTCTCTGCGGTGCTGATGGCCCGGCTGGCCAAACGGAAAGCTCGCGGCTGCCCCGCACCGCTGCGCCCCGCACCTCTCTCTCCCTCCGCCCGCCCCGCGCTGGGCCCGCGCCTGCGCAGTGCGCCGCGCCACGGGTGGTCGCGAGGCGGACGCGGGTCCCGGAGCCTAACCATTGGCCACTGAGCGGAGCCGGCGCTTCCCCGCGCGGGGGTGGCAGCACGTGCCGGGGGCGAGAGCGGAGACCGCAGCTATGGCGTCGTTACTGTGGGGAGGCGACGCTGGGGCGGCAGAGAGCGAGCGGCTGAACAGCCACGTAACCGCCGCCGAGCAGGGGAGGGCCACGGGCGGGAGCTAGAACAAGGACTCCCGAGGGAAGTCCCCCGGGAGGGGGAGCGCCCCTCTGGCGTTTGGAGTGGGGTGTCAAGTGATGGGGGAGGTGTGGGCAGGGGTGGAAGGGCCACGGCAAAGGAGACTCCCAGAGGGAGGGCACACCTTTGATTGGGAAGGGCGAAGACCCCTGGAAATCCAGAGAACGCAGCTGCTAGCTATCCAGATAGAGAACGCAGCTGCTAGTCCTAGCTAGCTAGCTCTCTGAGTTTTCTCCTCTCCTGATTTTGACCATTTAGCAGGTTTCCCTTCTTTGTGGTCACCTTTCCCTTGTAGGTGTTGTAAACCAACCACCTTTCACCCAGGTACTGGCCATATTCTGACTAAGAGATCTCTAGAAGAGACTGGAAACTCCCATCTTTTTTATAGCATAGCTCATACAGTGGACAGATTAATGGATTCGCTAATCCTTAACATTGCAAAGGAAGGAGTTTGGGGTGGTCTTCCCTGCCCCTGCTGTAGGATAGCACCAGGCTTCTGCTTGATGTCTTGCTTCCTAACCTTGGTTGAAATTTGTGCCTTTCAATAGTTTTCAAATCTCGTCCACCCCAGGAAGAACCTCCGTGGTATTAGGAGTACCACAGTTCCAAACATAGGTGAGTGCTGTTTGGCTAAAGCAGACCGGCTTGATTAAAGAGCTTTGCTTTCAGCCTGTATCTGCCAGCTGAAATAGCTTTGGCTCCTTTAATTTACATACAAGATCCTCCACCACCTTCCCAATCACTCCACTCTTCCTGGAGATAACTCTGTTTGCATACACTAAAACCTGTGAGAAATTTTGAGAGTGCGCTGTATTTTTTTTTCAACGTTTTTCTTTACATTTATTATTTCTCTCTTGCCCTTTTAGACGGCTCTCTTAACACCGAAGAAGATGATGAAGAAGACGATGTAGGTAAGAGACGTTTGTTTGCATGTTCTTTCTAACATTGCTTGGTTTATCATCCCTTTAACAATAGTAATGAGTGGGAGTGCATTGGGAAAGCACTATCTTTGCTTTATTTTTGAGTGAATACAATCAGGCAAAAATATTAAATTAGGAGGGGGTATATTTCTTTAGACGAAATGGAAACTGCAAGGAATGGGCTAAGAATCTTCACTTTTTGCAAAGAATTAGGTCCTGTCATGATTAGATGTTGGTTTGCTCAAGGTCAGGGATTGGTGCAACAGAGCATAAGAAACTGGACCTTTGTGAAAGAGGGAATTCTCAGTGCTGTGGCATTCCTTCTAGAACTTTCTTTTAGAAGAAAAATGAGAGTAAGTGGCAGCTGTTTTGTATATTTCTACCGAATGTGAGAAAACAGTTAATTAGATGCCATTTAGGAGGCTTGATGTCCCCTTTTGTTTGTGCTTTTCTAGTGGATTTGGCAGCCAACTCACTCTTAAACAAGTTAATCCGTCAGTCCTTAGTAGAATCCAGCCACCGAGTAGAAGTCTTACAAAAGGATCCCAGCTCTCCACTCTACTCGGTGAAAACATTTGAAGAACTACGGCTGTGAGTATCTTAACTCTCAGTATGTAAGAATGCTTATGCTAGCAAGAACTAACTACTTCACTTTGGAATGACCTAGGTCACACACATCTGAGTATGTCTCTGAGGGTGTTTCCCATGGGGTTTAGGTGAGGAGGAACGAGCATCTGCTTGTGGGTGGGTGGCACTGTCTCATGGCCTGGGGTCTCTGAGTAAAACGTAGGACAGGAGAAAGCAAGCGAGTGTTAGCATTGTCTCTCTGTTTTCTGACAGCAGACACAGTGAGACCAGCAACCTCACACTCTCACCATTGTGGGCTCTACCCCTTCTTAAACCATGAGCTCAAATCCTTCTGAAGCTGCTTCTCTTGAGCACTGTGTCATAGGAAAGTGATAATGCTTAATTGCAAAGTGGCTTACCTCAGAAGTGTACCTTTCAAGTGTGCATTTCTGAAGGCTGCTGGTACACGTACTAATGAGGCTGCTGACCAGCAGAGGCTTTACAAGTTTGAGAATTTTTATTTACTTACTTACTTACTTACTTACTTATTTATTTAGCTATCTATCTATGTACCCATCTATTTATTTATTATTTTACAGAAAGGAAGAGTTACTAAAAGGGATTTATGCAATGGGATTTAACAGACCATCCAAAATCCAAGAGATGGCCCTCCCTATGATGCTCGCACATCCGTGAGTTTACAGGGTAGTGGTCTTCCAAGTTGGTTACTTTTGGTTTCTTCTATTTATGCCCAGGATCTTATATTCAATTTATACCCAGCCCGCTTCTCTTTTTCACAGTCCCCAGAACCTCATAGCACAAAGCCAGTCGGGAACTGGAAAAACAGCCGCCTTTGTCTTAGCAATGCTAAGCAGAGTGAATGCCTTGGAATTGTTTCCACAGGTAAGGAAGAGCTCTGGTGGAAATAATTGTAACTGTGATGCCAACAGTGTTTCAGCAATGCCTGGTCTTTCTGCACATATATGATTACCGCAGTAAAATGAAGAATAGGCATTCCTTCATAAAATCCTAGAGTGTTGGGGAGAGTACAGGGCTAGTACCAAGTAATACATAGCCCCAACCTTGGAGTCCAGCTACCTCCAGTTCCTGCCTGGCCACCACTGCCCGCCTAGCTGAGTGCCCGGGGCCAGTTAGTAAATCTCCCTGGGTCTGTTTTCTCTCTGCAAAGTCAGCACTCGAAAGGCATGGATCATCATCGATCTCTTCACGCTCGACTCCTCATACCCAGTGCAGCCTGCATTGTAGAGACAATTCCTTAAGCATTGAATGATAAATGAATGTGTGAGTGTTTTCCCCCTAAAGTCATCCTGTGATTCAGTGAAACCACCTACACTTTCATCACTGTGCTTGGAATAAGTAAGCACATAATGATGGTGGCTGCTGGCTGGAGGGTCAGAAGGGCATACAGTTCACTCCTTTATCAGAAACTCTTGGGGGCAAAGTGCTGTGGGATGGTCTGTATGTCAAATGTGTCGCTCTGATTGGTTAAAATAAATAAAATGCTGATTGGCCAATAGCCAGGCAGGAAGGATAGGGTAGGCGGGACAAGGAAAAGAGAATGCTGGGAAGTGAAGGCTGGAGGGGGAGATACCGCCATGAGAAGAAAGTTGTAAAGTAATGGTAAGCCACGAGCCACTTGGCAAAGTATAGATGAATAGAAATGGGTTAATTTAAGATAAAAGAAACAGACAACAAGAAGCCTGCCATGGCCATACAGTTTGTAAACAATATAAGTCTCTATGTATTTACTTGGTTGGGTCTGAGTGACTGTGGGACTGGCAGGTAAGAGAGATTTGTCCTGACTGTGGGCAGGCAGGAAAACTCTAACTACAGCAAAGTGTCTTCCTGAGGTCACAGAGTGACTGGTAGAGGCACCCAGCTCACAGTTCTAGCCTCATTTCTTTTCACAAAAAAGAATCTGGTCCTGTTTTCCTCTTTCCTCCAAAGGACACTTAGAAAGTTCTTTCCCGGGCTGACTTCCCATATATGCTAAAAGCCTTTCCCAGTCAGCTGCCAGTGAGTCCTAGAAATGTGATGGGGGCCAAGACAGGAAGTGTGCTTTCCACATAGTGTCACTGAAATTTATATTGAAACTGTGGTATCCATTCAATTATTCAAGAGAGCCATACTTGAGCCTATGTTATGGAAATGTGTATTTCTTTGTATATTTGTATTTATATACTTTGGTAGCTGCCTTCTCTACCATAGACCCTGCACATGAACACATTAAATAATCACTAGTTTTGTTGGGAATCTCCCCCTGGATCTGCCTTCTCCAGACCCCACCCAAAGAAAGCACACCAAGCAGTGGATCCTTCCCCCAGAGGGTAGTTAAGGCTCCTCCTCGGGAGCAGCCATGTGGTTCTCCCGCTTCCCCTGAGACCACCCGGAATGCTTTGCTTGGATTAAACCTGGATCTAGTAGGTCTTGCCTATTGCATTGGTGGAGTCACCAGTCCCTCAGGATACTTTTCTTGTCACGTTCCTTCTATCAGAATCTTCATTCTAGGGTCACTACTTCTACAGGAGATGAACTAGCAAATGGGCGTGGGGAGGTATTATTCTGGCAGGACTCTGCATTTATAATGTGGATTAAGCAAAGCATGCTGGAGACAGGCAGATAGACTCTTAAGAGCAAGTAAGAGGTGATAGGTATTGTACAAGCTATGGTTTATCTTGCCTTCTTCATGGATTCCCAGCTCCCTATAGCCCTTTCTCTCTCCAACAAAAGACAGTGACCAGTAACTTGTGTTTCTAAATAGCCCTGTAGAGAGGAATATATAAAGTAACTATTTCTTCTCCCTTCAGCTCCAACCCCTCTCCCCAGTATTCACCTCAAACCTATCAGCTATTTATCAACTGTCAAATTATATTCAATTTAAAATGTTTCATTCAGCTAATATCTTCAGTGACATTTCTATGCCTCTTCCCATACAACTTTTGATTGTGGTTCAAATTTGAGCAGTGGCTTGTATGAACCTTCCCCCTCCCCTTTTGTGTCTCACAGTGCCTCTGCCTGGCTCCTACCTATGAACTGGCTCTGCAGACTGGCCGTGTGGTTGAGAGGATGGGGAAATTCTGTGTGGATGTTGAAGTGATGTATGCCATTCGAGGAAATCGAAGTATGTACCAGTCAGCCTGTCTTGGCTATTTGTTAAATCCTGGCTTCACACCTAACTTCCCTGCTTTCTCATCTCTAAAGTGGGGGGAAATATTTTAAATGATAAGTGGTCCAGACTTAAGCACTGGTGAAGTCTGGACACAGCAAACAGTTCATTATTTCCACACCTTATAAGAGGATGCCCTTTTTATAGTCTGCTTTTTGAGACTTGCTGGTTTTGTGCCAAACAAATTTAATTGGAGATTTTTCTTTAAAATACTACATGCTTATCATGGAAACTGAAACTTTAAAGGATGAAGATTAGGAGTTGGAAGTCTGCTCTTCTTTGCCCCAGGAAAAGGACAGGAAGCCAGTGTTTGCTCTTCCTTGGGCCCATGCAGATACATCTGCACATCTGTTTCATTGAGTGCTCACATAATGGAAGCATGTCACACCACCCTCTCTCTGACTGACTTCACAGCATCCCATATTTTTTACCTCAAGACTATTATTGAATGTTTTGTTGATTCCCTTTTGGAAAGGCTTTGTGGTTTAGAGGGTTTATTTTTGTTTTGGGGTACTGAAGATAGACACTGGGGCCTTGTGCATGCCAGCTGAGTGCTCTCATCCAGTGTACCCCAGTTCTTGTAGCTGAAATGGATCTCTCAGCTCATGCAGTGGCAGGCTGACCATGAGCCTCCCCGCTACCGCACTCTCCAGAGCACCTAGTGTTCCCTGCCTGTCCTGCCACGCCTCACCAGTTTCCCCACAGCCACACTGTTATTTCCACAGGAAAGTCGGAATGTGGTTTTGTTTGTTTGTTTTGCTTTTGGTTTGGTTTGGGTTTTTTTTTGTTATTGTTGTTGGTTGTTTGGTTTGGTTTTGGGGTGTTCTTTTTTTGGGGGGTTGTTTTGTTTTGTTTTTGTTATTTGAGACAGTGCCTTACTTTGTTGCCCTGGATGGTCTTGAACTATGTAAGCAAGTGATCATCTCACTTCAGTTTCCTGAGTAGCAGGGCCTACAGGATGCCACCATATCCATTTTATCTAAGTATAGCTTTTTAAATGACCACGGAGCACAATCAAATATATAGGGCTATTATTACCATAAACCTAAAAGTCTGAAATCCATCCTAAAATTCTGCAGAATCTAAATACACTCTTGACCCGCAGGGTTTGCCCTTGAAAAGTGATGCTGTGCTATGCTCTTGCCACCGAGCACCACGTCACATCACCCTGGCCTGTCTCCTGTCACAGTGAGTCCAGCTGTTTTGATCTACAGGAACACTTAAAACCCTTTTCTCCACAGTTCCTCGGGGCACTGAAATCACCAAACAGATTATAATTGGTACTCCTGGGACTGTCCTAGATTGGTGCTTCAAGCGAAAATTGATTGATTTGACTAAGATCCGTGTATTTGTCCTGGATGAAGCAGATGTGATGATTGACACCCAAGGATTCTCAGATCAGAGTATTCGTATCCAAAGGTAACCTTCACGTTCATCCGTACCTCCTGGATTTTCAGTCTAAATGATCAGTTTTGTTTCTCTGCCCTTCCGAATTACTTCCATGGCTTAATTTCTGCTATTGTCACCTCCAGACTGACTTTGGGTTTGTCTTAGTCTCACCGGCTCAGGGCCCCCTCAGACTGCTGTAATGCCTGCCTTCACTGGGCGTGCTTCTCTGCTATATGTTTGCAGTGCAGATTTACAGGTGAAGTTTCCATCCTGGGTTGCACAAGGTTTGCCAATCATGTTTTATATCCTAGCAGAATCCTGAAGGAATCTGCTGAAGGCTGCCTTCAGGATGTGATGGTCATTGGGCTAGAATAGAAAACACGTGGTGTTGGAGCAGGTCTTGTCCTGACTCCACTTCTAGTGTGTAAGTAAATTATACCATTTCCCCAGATTTCTCTAACTAATCACCCAAAGGGCTTCTGATAACACATTTCTGGGCCCTTCCTCACACTCACTGCATTGAGATTTGGGGAGGGAAGTTAAGAATCTGCCTTGCACTTTTTTTTTCTTTCTTTTTTAATAAAGTTAAGGTGGTGGTGCATGCCTTAAATCTCAATACTCAGGAGGCACAGGCAGGTGGATCCTCTCTGTGAGTTGGAGGCCAGCCTGATCTACAAAGCAAGTTCCAGGACAGCCAGGGCTGTTACACAGAGAAACCGTGTCTCAAGGGGGGAAAGTGCTGTTTACTCACCTTTAAATTCAGTAGTATTGAAAGTCATGATGAGGGAGACAGAAGTCCCTGCCCGCTCAGTCCTCAGAACATGCCTGTCTTTTCTGACGCCAACTCTGCTCACATTACTGTTTCCTGATGGAAAGTCATCGTCTCCTTACTTCTCAGTGTAGAAAGTAGCCCTGAATTCTTTTAAACTACTACCCATGCCTGCTCTCTACCCTCTCTCAGTGGTTAAATCCTAAGAGTTTGATTATGCCAACACGGTTTATGTCATTCCGAGTATACATGCACATGTAGGCACACACTGTTGGCTGCTGGTCCAGTAGTGTAGTTATTATTGTGTTTTTATTACACAACTTTTCCTTGACTATTGTCTTTTTCCCATGCATTAGCCCTGTGTAGGGATCTTTAGCTTTTCCCTAACTATTCCGTCAGATGTGTCATATGCAAGACATTTCTTCACATAGTCAATCATGTTTTTTGTGTTTATAATTTTTAATATTTCTTTTATTTTGAGATTATAATATAATTATATTATTTCCTCCTTTCCTCCCTCCAAACCACCCCATTTAGCCTTCTTTGCTCTCTTTCAAATTCATGGCTTCTTTTTAAAAAATTATTATTACATGCATATATGTATGTGTTTGTACAAGTATTCCTCAGTAAAACCTGCTTGGTCTGTATAATGTTATTTGTATGTGTGTTTTCAGGGCTGACCATTTGGTACTAGGCAACCAATTGGTGTGCTCTGCCCTAGGGAAGACTTTTTCCTGCTCCCAACATTGCTTATGACCTCTAGTATTTTGTGTAGGGTTGAAGCCCACAGTACATACAGTCCTCACCCCAGGAAACTTTCTCTTTGCAACAGACAGAGACCATTATAGAAAACCACAACTGATCAAATGGAGAGTTGTAGAGCTAAGACTCATTAGCTACATCTACAAAAATCTCCCCCACATAAGGCTCAGGGATCATTGAGGACGAGGGGAGACTGTAAGAGCCCAAGGAACAGGTAGTCTACTGTGATACCGTGTAATGTCAAAGGCTCCAGCCATAAAGTGTCACTGACATGGCTGCCTGAACATGAGCTGAGCAAGGACAGCAGCAGTAGTCATGCCAGAGTGGATGGAGAACGTCCATGAGGCCTCGAATATGTTTTAGTCATTGACTTCTGTTTATCCAGGAGGTCTCTCCAGGTCCCCTCCTGCCTGCCTGAGTGTCCAGCCCTGATGTGTACTTTAATCATGGCTGTGCTGTTGCTCCTTTGCTGCTTTGCATCTCCCAGTCCCTGGGTTCCTGTGTAATTTCCTGAATGTGCTGGGTTGTATTTTCTGATCTCCTTTAAAGTGCGTAAGAAGTTGTGGGTTGATTTTGCTTTTTAGCTTATATGTGTCTCAAAATGTTTTTACTGTCTTGTAAGTCTGGTCTCTGTTGCATAGGAGTCCTGTATTGAAAAACCATTCTTCCTCCCAATTTCAGGTGCATTGTTGAAAAACAGTTTTCCCTGGGTAACTTTATGTGTAATCAGTACTGTGAGCTTCTGCTTCTGTGGCTAAGAGGTTGGACGTCACCCTGCTCCCCTAGACCTTGATCTTAGCCTACCATTGGGGTCTCCTGCTGCTTCCAGATCCTGATAGTTCTCACTGGAGTTTGTTAAATTTATTATCAAACCTTGTGCCTGCAAGTTCTGGAAATTCTCTGAAGTTGCTTCTTTTCCTAGAGAGAGCCAGTCTAGGACATAGTCATCGCAAACAAGAAGTACTAAAAAAGGAAATAATTATACACATGTTACTAAAAAGCAAGGGTTGCTATTTCTGTTTCCTGGTGATCCATTCTCTATTCTCTTTCTCACTGTGTTTCCATTTTGGAGAAAGACATCTGTTTTCATTTATTGTACATCTTTCCAGAGACACCAACAGTGTAGTCACCATATGAGTACATATCTTCCTAGTTAAAGGTCTTTCTAAGTGCAAACTTTAAACTTAAAAGTGGCCCAAAACTTCAAAAATGAAAGTCTCAATATCATGGTCAGACATTACATGTCTTTTAAAATGTCAGGTGCAAAATATGCAAGACATGTAGCTGCTAGGACCAATTTTGTTTTGTCTGATAGAGAATTTATGGGATGAATAGAATTTGCCAGAATTTTTATTTACACACTACTACTAGTTTGTATTTGGGTAAGATATGAGCAAACCTGTCTTTTATTTTCTTTGTTTTAGAAAAAGTTCATAAATCTCATCTCCATTTTTAAGATTGAAATATCTTAGACTGTGTGTGTGTGTGTGTGTGTGTGTGTGTGTGTGTGTGTGTGTGTGTCTTGAGGAAGACTTTTTCTGCAGCCCAGGCTGACCTGGGACTAACTATATAGCCCAGCCTGTCCTCAAACTCATGACAGTCCTACCTCACCCTCCTAACTGCTGAAATTGAAGGTGTCAGCCAACATGTTTGACAGGGACATATTTTTGTTGCTAGGGTGTGGTGTAGCATGGATTACACCTCTGAAGCAGATTTAGAAGAATCAGCTCTCACACAGAAAGCTGTGTCATCTGTTACTGGCATTCTGCCTTTCCTCACTCACAGAACAATTTATTTCTATAAACCGTGTCTCCCCGTACCCTTTATTGAAATTAGATTCTTTGTGCATACAGTATATCCTGATTATAGTTTTCCTTCCTTCATTCCTCCAAGTTCCTCCCCATCTTCCCTCTCTAGATCCACCACCCCCTTTCTGTCTCTCATTAGAAAAGAACAGGTTTCTAAGAGATAACAACCAAACATAACAAAATAAAATATAATACGATGAAGCAAAAACTTTCATCTGAAAATTGAACATGGCAACCCAACTGGAGGAAAAGAGTCCCAGGAGCAGGCACAAGAGTCAGAGACCCACTTGTTCTCACACTCAAGAGTCCCATGAAAATGCTAAGCTGAAAGCTGTAATGTATACTCAGAGGGCCTGGTGCAGACCCGCGTCAGCCCTGAGCTCGCTGCTTCAGTCTCTGAGTTCATATGAGCCTTGCTCAAGAGGGCCTTGTTCTCCTGGTGTCCCCCATCCCCTCTGGCTCTGACACTCTTTCTGCCTCCTCTTCTGTGGGGTTCCTTGAGCTCTGGGATGAAGGATTTGATGGGGACATCCCACTTAGTTTTGTATAAACCAGGTCTTAAATTTTCTCTACTTAAGACTCATTTTCACTGAAGAAATTTTTTACATGACTCCAAATTTTTAGGTATATAAGTACACATGTCAAGCATTTACTGAAAATGAGTCATAAAAAGATTTATTTTAAAAGTTTGTTAGTATGCATATAATTTTACCACTAATGATAAAAATACAATTTGCATAACAGATGGATGTGCCTTTTATCTTTATATCAAGAATTAAATATTGCCTGAAACAAGTTATTCAATATTTTCTAGAGTTCATTGATATTTTTATTTTTTTATAAATATTTATTTATTATGTATACAGCATGTATGACCAACCAGAAGAGGGCACCAGACCTTTATTACAGACAGTTGTGAGCCACCATGTGGTTACTGCAATTGAACTCAGGACCTCTGGAAGAGCAGTCAGTGCTCTTAACCTCTGAGCCATCTCTCCAGCCCTCATTGATATTTTTAAATTTCCAATGTTGAAAATACCATTTTGCTTAAGTATTTAATATAAATATCAGAAATATGTTTCATACCATTTTGGAAAATTTTTTCCTAACCTTGAGTCACAGTTAATTTTTTTTTTAATGAAATTCAAGCTAATAACTCAGGAAATTTTAAAATCAAATAGCCCAGCAATTACAACATACTGATTTGATAAGAACATGTTAAGGAATGTTTTTGTGAGAGCAGAAAGCCTTGTAGGGAGCTCATACGCATACAGTAGTGACCAGTTTGAGCTGAGTGTCTCAAGCAGTAGTTATTGGTATTTTGTATGGCATCAGTGGCACACACAGCACAGAGTGAAGCTGCCATGTGCTCAGAACCAAGACAACAGTGAAACCACACTATGCACCCCAGGCAAGCTCTGCTAGAAACACCTCAGGTTCATTACATGTTTGATTTTGAACTAATTGTTGGCCTCTGCCCGCTCAGATATCTTTTTACTGAATTGCAGACTATTTCACACCCCCCACATTCAGTTATACAACCCAGATGGGGTCACAGCGCACAGTGGAAGATGCTTTCTGTAAGCCCTGAGCTGCAGCTACTCCATGTCATGGAGATAGATCCCAGGGACAACACTCTAACACATGTTCATTTGGGCGCTATGGCTGAGCTAATTGAGGGGCTACTGTTTTCACCTTGGCACTGGGCTCACCTTTAGAAATTTGAAAGCACTGCCTTTCTGTACCTAAACTCACAAGTCTGTCTGTGCACTGGCCTCTTGCATCCCTGACCCTAGCGCCTAGTTAAACCTTGCCTCCAGGTCCTGTTGAATCGGGCGTTTGTTGTGCACTTCCTTCGACTGAGGTTAAAATGGCAGTCTTGGCTTGCTTTTCCCTGTCTCAATCCTACTGGCGGTATTTTCTGGTTGTTTCTTTTCTTGTGTTATGGACACATCGTTCACCTTCCCTCGCTGAGGGTACTAATTTCAGTATTGTTGCAGGGTGGTGGTGCTGCTCTCTTTGTTTCCGTCTAGTCCCAGTTTTGAACATCGTCTGATCTGGCCAGCTCTCCTGTTTTGTTTGTTTGCTGCATCCATCTTTCACAAAAGGTGGACCTTTCTTCTCCCCATCTGGCAGTGCTTGCCAACTCTTTCCTAATCTGAGGGACTAAAATCCCAGGATACAGTTCCTGAGTGACGGTGGTTGTCATATGGGGGCAGAACTAGGTGATGCTCTGACCTTCTTCCAGGAGGCAGCAGCGCTTGGCTGCTGGCAGTCTGGACGAGAAGAGCTACCAGAAAGTGTGCATGCTTTCATTTGATTTGTTCCCTTCGGCCACATGACTCATTCCACCTATCATTAAGGCTCCTATCTCCAAATATGGAGTTTCTGCACTAGTCTCCTAGTAGTAAGTGCTTAGCTGCTGTGTAAGGGACCCAATTGTTTGTTCATTAGGGCTAGAGGTCAGGCAGGGGAGACTCCCCTCTCGCTGCCCTCTAACCAGTAAGTTAGTGTGTTTACGTTGTAGAGTAAGAGTCAGAACTCACAATTTAGTAGTCAAATGGGGCTTCTGAAAAGATCCCTCTTATTTCCTACTCAGGAGAAAGCTGTGTAATAGTTAGAGCACTTATGTTGGTTGCTCAGCACTCCCTATTTTGATTTCCTTTCTTTTGGTTGTTAAAACAGTTCATTTAAGTGGTTCCTTTCATTATTCCCTTTAGATGTACTCCCAGTAGGGGAGATCGGCATATGTGACTGCTGACCCTCCAGAATGCTCTGAGATTCCCATCTCACATATATTGTTCCAAATTCTTGGTGGCAGATAGGGACAGGATGTTTGACTTGTTGCTGATCACAGCGCCACCACGTATGTTCACAAGTATGCCAGTGTTTGAGGAGTGACAGCCTGACAGCTGAGTGACGGCCATCTTCCGTTCTCTTTCAGAGCTTTACCCTCCGAATGCCAGATGCTCCTCTTTTCGGCAACCTTCGAGGACTCTGTGTGGCAGTTTGCTGAACGAATCATTCCTGACCCCAATGTTATCAAGTTACGAAAAGAGGAACTGACCCTGAACAACATCCGACAGTATTATGTGTTGTGTGAAAACAGAAAAGACAAATATCAAGCCCTGTGTAACATCTATGGCGGCATCACCATTGGCCAGGCCATCATCTTCTGCCAGGCAAGCCTGCTGCCTGTGTCTTTGCCATGGACAGATTCCATACACGTGCACGGGGAGACTGTACCATGAGTAAATGCCATCGAGCCAGGCACTGTATTCACTTTAACCCTCAGAACAGCTTTGAATAGAATCTTCAGCTTCGGGGTGAAACTTAGGAAGGTTGGCTGATGGGATAGATCTTAAATAAAGGTCCCTTTTAGAAACCCTGCCACTAACACATCTACACTTGGCTTTTCCTGTAGCTTTTCCAAGTCTGTGTTGTTACTTATACTTACCTATCCCACTATGTTTATTTTATGTGGGCTGGTGGGGGGAGTTGTGTTGTGTTTGCGTTTTGCTATCGGACCCTTTTCATGCTCATATACTTTCTTTTCATTCCTACCATGTGAACATGCTTAGCATTATGAGCAGGGTGTTGAGACATAACCCCTGCTCTAGACAGGCACCTGCTGGCATGTGGACAGAACTGAAATCCTCTGTAGAATGTAAACAAGTTCAGCTCTGCCCCAAAATAGCCATGTAAACTTAGCTTTGGAATTGTTTTCTTTTTGGTCCATTTAACAAAGATGATGATGATGATACAGATGCAGACATGGGTAGCTATTTTATTGTGTACATAAAATATGTTAATCACATGGCTCCTGCAAAGAACTTTTGTAGTGTTTGTTGGTTTGGCTTGGTCATCAGAAAAGAAGGCCAAAGCTTGGTCAAGTTGAGAGACTGTGAGTCTTCAAATCGCAGAGAATGGCATGCCACAGTCTAGACCTTCTTGGAAGACTGAGGGAGAAGGAAACAAACCCTCTGTGGCTTCCCCCTTCACCCATGAGCGTAATGGGGCAGCCAGTCTGCTTAGACTCATGCTATGATTTCTCTCATAGACGCGGCGAAATGCCAAGTGGCTGACTGTGGAGATGATGCAGGATGGCCACCAGGTGTCCTTGCTAAGTGGGGAACTCACAGTGGAGCAGCGAGCTTCTATCATCCAGAGGTTCCGAGATGGCAAAGAGAAGGTCCTTATAACAACCAATGTCTGTGCTCGAGGTTTGTGAAAGTTGAGTGTTGCTGGGAAATGTATGCAGTCATAGAAACACCACTGTAATCAAATCAGAACCCGCCACCTCCCCAGCATTTTCCTGGCTTTCTCTGCACCCAGTCTCCTCCCAGCACATAGTCTCTGGCAACGAGATGAGATTTCTCTTCCAGCTGCTGCCTGCATTGGCTCATACAGTGTAGAGCCTTTGTATCTGGCCTGTCCACCTAGCATGATGCTGCTGAATTTCCCCAGCTTTGTTTGCTAAGGCAACAGTAGTTTTGTTCCTCAATAGTACTCCATTGATAGCTCAGTCATTTACCAGTTGGGTATTTGAATTGCTTGCAGCTAGGGGTTACTTTGAATGTATCTGCAATTCATGTGTAGGTCTTTGTATCCACGCATGTCTTCCTTTCTCTTGGGTAAATACCTCACTGTGGAACTGCTTTCTAAGAAACTGCAGCTCTTCCACTGTGTCTCAACCACTGTGCATTCCCACCAGCAGGGTGCGCGCCCATTGATGATGTTCCATGCCCTTGTCATTCATTAATTTTGTCAGTTTCTTGTTTCAACGGTTCAGATGGATGTGTATCGTATCTCCATGTGGTTTGAATTTGCATTACCCTAATAATGCCAACATTATTAGTAACTCAGGTGTTTCGAGTTTTAAATTTACAGTTTCGGGCTGAGGAGTGCTAAGAAAGAGGACTGCCTATTTTTTTTATCCTTCTTATATTGTTGCTTGGACCCTGTATTAAAATTGGACCCCAGACGCTAGGTCAGCCTGTACTCAAACCACGTTCTCTAGGTCAGCCTGTACTCAAACCACGTTCTCTGGGTCATTGAATAGAACAAAGGGCCTGCTCTACTAGCCTTGTCCTGGGAGCCTAGGCTCCCTGAAAAAGAGTGAAGCTCCTGGCCCTTGGGAACTGTTCTTGCCTGGAGCTATCCAAAGAGACTTTGTGCTGTCCAGATGGTGGCCACTAGCTAACTGTATCAGCTTTTGAGCACTTGAAATATCACAGTATGACTGAGGAACTGGATTCTTTTTAATTTGGCTAATTTAAATGTGAATGGTCATATGAAGTTTTATGGTTTCCTTTTTGGACAGAACAGTCTCAGGCCCTAGTGGGGGAAATGGCAAAGAAAGCTCCAGGCTGAAGGCTCAGAGCAGAGAGGGCAAGATGATGACATGGGCAGCCTGTCAGTGTGGACATGGAGGCCCAGACGACAGAGAGGTGTCCTAGGCAGCACTGGGGCTGAGGTATTGAAGAGAGGAGAAAGTTCAGATTGTTTTTAAATGCTGGGGATCGAACTCAGGGCCTTGTGCTTGCTAGGTGGGCACTCTACCACTGAACCACAGCACTAGCAAGAATAGGTCAATTGGGTGGGAAAATACGGTGGCTTTAGAAAATGCCTAGCCCTTGTAACTGGAACAGAACATGGAGATGAGGTCGTGAGCCAGCCGGTAGGCGTGTGAGGACTTGAGGAGCGTGTATTCTAGGCTGTGAGCACAAGTGCCCTGGACATTGCTGTGGTGGCTGTCCTAGGTGACGCTAGAAGAGCGGGAGCAGAGACTGAGGGAAAGCATTGTAACGTGGGGTGCAACAGGGAAGGGGTGAAAAGACATGCTGAGAACACAGCCCTGGAGTAGAGTTGAGCTGCACCCCATGATGGGTAAGAAGACCCCAGACCTACGAGCCTGCGGGGGAAGTGGGGAAGAGCTTGGCCTTGTAGGCTTGGTGAGGGCCTCTCTCTCCCTCTCTCTCTCTCTCTCTCCCTCTCTCTCTCTCTCTCCCCCTCCCTCTCTCTCTCTCTCTCCCCCCTTCCCCCACTCACATAACATGCTTTGTACCTGTTTAGATTTCTGCAGAATTAGCCTTGATTAGCTTGATTGCTACCCAGCATCACAGACACCACAGTGCACAAGCAAACTGACCTATTTTATGACCCTCTAGTGAGAATTCCTTTGGCAAATACAGTTCTTGGTGGATTTGTCCTGAAGAAGTTATTGCAAAACCCTATAGTGTCTTTCTTCTCCTAGGAATTGACGTGAAGCAGGTCACCATCGTTGTGAACTTTGACCTTCCTGTAAATCAATCAGAAGAGCCTGACTATGAGACCTACCTCCACCGTATAGGACGGACAGGACGCTTTGGGAAGAAAGGTCTCGCCTTCAACATGATTGAAGTGGATAAGCTGCCCTTGCTTATGAAAATACAGGACCACTTCAGTAAGTAGCAGGCTTTCGCATGCACAGTAGGAGCCCCAGACTTGCTCGAACTGTCCATGAGGGCAGTGAGAGGTTGTGTGAAACAGAAGCCACGAGAGAATAGCTTCTAGTTCATAGGATGAAAGTCAGAACATAGGTCAAATGGTTACATAATTCCTTTATGGTTAAATAGAAGTTTAACTGTCAAGTAGAATTCACACAAGCTCATTCTGTAGAATTTTATGTCCATAGAGCAACACCACAAAGTAATGACACCCTTTAGGATTTATTGTGTCCCAACTTCCTCTTTTACAGTTTCTCCTTCTGTTGTCTCACCCTCTCAGACAGGACAGTCCTGACTTCTGAGCTTTGCAACCTTTCCCAGCCCCACATCTAAACAAGCAGGCTCAGCTAGTCTGCTAGGCCCCAGAACTGTCAGAATGCACTCATGGGAATGTCAAGGGTTACATCACTTGACATTAGCTGTACCCCCTCCCCTGCAGAAGCCAAGTGTGGTGGTACACACCTTTAATACCAGCGCTCTGGAGGCAGAGGCAGAAGGATCTCTGTGAGTTCAAGGCAGCCTGGTCTACATAGTGAGTTCCAGGACAGGCTAGCCACATAGTAAGACTGTCTTGAACAAACAAACAAACAAACAAAAATTATCTCAAGCCCAAGAGAGCTGCGTAGGTGGTTTTTCATTTAGATTATATGGTCATACCTGTTTATGAACCTGGCCACAGATAATGGTGGGGAGCATGGCAAGAAGGCATTAAGTACCATCTTCTCGGATGGGACTTTGTTGGAAGCAGCAAGCACACTCCCCAGGAAGTGGACTCACCGAACGTTGGAATGGAATTTGTAAAGGTTTTCAGGCTGGCTGCTGCACATCCCACTGACCCTTACTGCTTAGGCACCCCATCTTAAACCACCTGAGTGGCTAGGAGAGAAGCACCCATGCAGGCCACTACTGCTATGCTGAACTCTTGGGAAGTAACTCCAGTGAGGAGGCTTGGTCCGCCCCATTTTTCTCACTGTCAGCAAAGCCTCTTGACTCAAGGTATCCAGACATGTACACTCTGGATCCAGTACATTTGCTGCTGTTTTAGTTTATGTGGGCCAACTATTTGGAAAGTGTCTGTTACTCATTTAGGGCTTTCTATACAAAATATTACAGGAGCAGGGTGTTTGTTTGTTTGTTTGTTGAGACAGGGTCTCACTATGTAGCCCTGGCTGCCCTGGAACTCACTCTGCAGACCAGGCTGGCCTCAAACTGACAAGAGATCCACCTGCCTCTGCCTCCTGAGTGCTGGGATTAAAGGTGTGCATCACCACACCCTGCTTAGAAACTGTATTTTAAAGGCGTCACTGCTTCCAGTATGGCTGGCTGGAATGAACTTGCATTTAGGACCTGGGATGAGACTGGATCCTTTGTCTTTCGTTCTTTCAGATAGCAATATTAAGCAGCTCGACCCAGAAGACATGGATGAGATTGAAAAGATCGAATATTGAAGAGAGGCCTTTGTTGTTTGTGGGCTTTTCTAGTTTGGGAGAATGTTGCAGCAGGTTTTGAAGATAATTTTCTATGTCGAGGCTCTGTCAAGGTGAAACTGTCACAGACAACAAAATAAATGTCATGGTACTCTTCATTCTAGACCCAAACTGAGTCCAAGTGTGTGACTGTTTAAATGAGCATGCAGGATCCCTTCTTCTAATCTGTTCACAGGTAGCATCTCCCTGAGTTTTGTAGACGGCTTTTCATTTAGAGCATACGATCATACCCATTTATGAACCTGGCCACGAGGGGGCAGTAGAACATCACCAATTTTAGAATTGAAGCTGGCGGGACAGATGGCAAGCCACCCATTTTCAGGCCTCGCTCACAGACTGCCCTTCCTGTGTATCAGTTTCCCCATTCCCACCCCTTGCTCTCAGGCGAAAGGATACTTTAAAATTTTGGAAGAGACAGAATTTTAATATTTCAGGTGACATCCAGAATTTCTGAATATTTTTCTCTTCTGCTTATTACTGTCTTCAAATCAGAAAAGATTTGTTATTTCATAGTCTTTAAAAATGTGGCTTTATTCTAGATATTTCTCAGAAGAGGGCAATGAAGGTTTCAAAAACAGCAAGCCAGGATCTGAGGAGATTGCTGCTGTGTGGGGACAGTGCTGGTTGTATGATCGTAAGAGTCTGAGTTCACATCCCAGCACACAGCTGGGAGCCAGGAACTTAGATCCAGGAACTCACAGGTCAAATCAGTCCAACTGAAATGGCAAGTTCCAGGTTCAGTGGGAGACACTGTCCTGGAACCCAGGTGAAAAGCAGTGATGTCAACCCACAAGCGTCTGCACACACGCACACATGCACACATGCACACATGCATGCACACACACATATATGCACTCACCCATACATATCTCCACACAAACATGCATCACAGAAATGTACTAAAAAATTAAACAGAATAAGCCCAGAAATAACATGTCAGGGAGTCAGTGATGTTGTCTGTAAAAGCTTCATTCATGCACAGTGATCCATACCTGCAGTCCCAGCATTCAGAAAGCGGAGTCGGGGGTTCCCACAAGTTTGAGGCCAGCCTAGTCAACACAGCAAAACCCCATCCCAGAATTTAAAAAAAAAAAAAAAAAAAAAAAAAAAAAAAAAAGTTTGTTTCAAGAAAAATTTAAATCTTCCAAGAGAATCTAGACATTTTTCTGTAAGCAAAAATTTTCTTAATCACCACATATGCTACTTAGAAATTAAATCATGCGCCTGAAAACAAATGGGGTGAATGGCTGGATTCTCACAAAGCTAAAGTCTGCAGCTCTGCCACACTCCCAGCTGCCAGCGGCCTCTCCAGTGAGTGAATGCCACCCTGCTGTAGATGAGGCTTGTGGCTTATCTATTTTGATAGTCTACATGGCTATCACTGTGCCCATGTTGATCCCTAAGTTCAGGGCTCAGAAACGGGAGAATCAGCAGGCTCCCTCATGCAACACTAGGTGTTTATCATGCATCCTTGTTCTAAGCAGCAGGGCAGGGAGAGATAAATAAGATTCAAGACACCTGGGCAGAGAGTACAATGGCAGAGACCCTGTATAAACCAGCATAAAAACAGCTGAAGGGAAGAACCGATGTACCCAGTGTCACACAGATGGCCTCCTACAGGGGCTGGGACATCCCTAGCACGTGGCAGTCTCCTAACACGGGCCCTCTGGGACAGAGTTCCAGACCCAGCTCGTCCTGGGAGTCACCTAGAAAGCCTAGGAACAGCTGCCGGCCCCTTGTCCTGGGTAGACAAAGCCAATGCTCTGAGGATAGAATCCAGAAGTACTTAGGCAGAGAGCTGGAAGTGGTGGCACACTGAGGCAGAGGTTCTCTGAGACAGAGTTTGCCAAAAGGAGCTGCCATTTGGGAATATCTGCTCCATGGTTTACACTGCATCTGCTTTCCTGTGACTAGAAAACGTTAGTCTTTGCACTCAGGACCTCACCCAGCACGGTACCCATAATAGCAACTCCATGAATATGTACTCTCCTAGTAAGTAAGTATTTCTCCTTTTGCTCTCTCTTCATCCATTCACATTTTCCCTGGTTTTGAACCCGTCATAAGACATAGGATAAGCAAGTACAAGAGACATCATAAGGTATTTTGTCTAGCTATTTGAGAAATGACTTGGGCTCTCCATCCTACTCAGCTCAGCCTTGGTGTCCTAAATGAAACCACAAATGCACACCATTTCCAGTGCAGATCTCTGGCAAGGCCTCAGCGGATCACGACAAGAGCCTCTGGTAGGCTCTGCCTGGCAGCTCTTCCCACAGAGTCTGCAAACACTAGACATTCTTCTGCCTTGTCCCTGTCCCCCCATCCCTTTGTTTCACCACCCAAGAGACACAAAGGTCCTACCTAGCTGTATTAAACCACTGTCACAGGGTGGTGAGTCAGCAATCCTGAGATTGCCTTGCAGGGCCAGTCCCTTGCTCAGCACTGTAAGCGAATGTCCTATCTCTGCCATGACCTGGCCAGGGGTCATCTCTCTGAGTGCTGGCTGCATGAATGAATAAATGGAGAGGCAAGAAATAACTAGATGGTTCCAGACCATCTGTGAGCTGGTTTAATCAGCTGTGTGTTACTTGGCACCAAAGACTAAACCAAATCCAGGAGGTTTATATTGGCCAATTCAGTACTGGTAGCATACTGGACTTGGTGATTACATGTGGCAGGGTAGTGATTTGCAGGGGAACTGTGATCACCTCACAGTGATCAGCCTGGGCCCTGTGGCTATGATGTTAGGTGCAGGATCTAAGCAGCTATTCATAACTGAAAAGAGTTGCCCATGGTCTGGAAGGGTGTCTAGCCGTTCGAGGGACATTACTGTGTTTAGAGAAAGGGTTGCTCCTCCTCAGTAGAGCTTGGCTACCATGAAAGCCACTGGCAGTCTGCACATAAGAGCAAGGAGAAAAGTCTTAGAGGATTGCAGGAGGGGGTGGGGGGGGGGAAGTGAGCAGTTCCTGACCAGACACAGGAGAAAGGCTGGTTGTGCCAAACCTGCATCTGGTCCTTGGGCCTCTTAGTTCATGCAGGCTCCCAGATTAGAAAAAGAACCCAAGCAGAGCCATCCCTGCTGTGGGGCTGGTAACAGAAAGGCAAGTGCAGACCTAGGGCCCCAGGCTGGTCACGCACCTCTCTTTCCTCTAGACCTTCTGCTGGCACCATTGAGCAGGCAAGCATACCGACCTTCTTGGTGGGTCTCCCAGAGCCAGCTCTTCCTATTAGTCTCCCAAGGGAGCTACAGAAGGTTCAATCTTTTCAGTCCTGACCACTCCAGCCTCAGCCACTTCCAGAGAATAATCAGGAACATCTAAGACCTGTGTGTCATTCTGCCCCACAAGCCATGAAAATGCTTTGAGGACTACTAACTTTCAAAAGCTACCATTGGGAGAATATCTATCACTCTACCCCCCCCCCCCGCTGCCTGTCTGCCGGCTTCTCCCGCCTCTAGTCCTGCCCCCCGTTTCCTGGATAATGTTCTAGTACAGACTGTGCCTTCTCGTTTGCCATGGGCACTCCAGAGGGTCAGCTGAGCTGTGCTCTGGCCTGTTCACATAGTGTAGCCTGGCCCATTATCTTTAGACACTGTTCTGATTTCCTGGATTGCTTTGCAAACTCTTTGTGTATGATATGTGTGGGGCTGAAGCACCATTCATAGTTCTTAATTACATTTTTTACGTTATTGTGGAAGGGGCCACGTGCATGCCACAGCACACATGTGGAGATCAGAGGACAAGTTTCATAGCTGGTTCTCTTACCACTATATTGGTTCTGGCATGGGACTCAGGCTCTCAGGCTTAGTGGCAAGTGCCTTTACTAATGAACCACCTCACTGACATCCATTCATTTTCTCTCTCTCTCTCTCCTACACTCTTGCTCCCTCATACATTCACCCCCCTCTCATGTATGTGTGGTGTTTGAGACAAGGTCTCATTGTCTGGAGCTCTTTAGACCAGGCTGAGCCCCAGACTCATAAAGATCTGAGTAGGACTAAGGCATGTGCCCATTCTCAGTTTAAATAATAACTATGTATTTATTTCAATTTTGAGAATATATCTTCACTGAATATGGACGCTCTCCTATTTTGAATTTACTAATTTCCTAAGCTAGAACCAATAGATAGTCTCACTCTAGGCCCTTGGTTCATGGTGGTCTGTGGCTGGAAATCTTGGATAGAATGAAGTGTTTGACTAGGAAGCCCAGTTATGAGTGAAGTTCAGGGTCCAGTCACATATAGAAGCCTCTGATGTTACTTAGAAGACACACACTAAACAACCCATTTTGTAAAGTGGTGACATTCACCATCCTTCATGGGAGTGTCCAGTCAGAGAGCAGACAGTTACTTGTAATGCAGGTGTAGAATCCATGCAAATTTGGCATAAAACGATCTCTGAGGCTCTGCCCATTCTAAAATACCACGTTTCTGTGACCCCACAAAAAGCAACACTGCTGTGGGATGTCTTTCTGTATCCTGTGAATGTGTTGCTCTCATTGGTTGATAAATAAAGGCAGGGCTGGTACCTCAAGGTCATAGGTGGAACAGGTACCCACTCTATACAACACACATGAAGAATATGTCATGGAGCTTTTACATACGGTTGCTCACAAATGAGAGGGATGGGTGGGCGTTAGCTTCTAATAGCTTTCCAGTCCACTGGCTGCTTCCTCACATGATTATGTCTTTACGCGATGCTCATCAGCTTATGCAGAATATAGGTTACTTTTAGTTTAATATTTCTATTATAAATGCAATAAAACAGCAAGTGCTAGTGACAAAACTCTTCCCCGGCTGTAGCAGCTGCTGTCCTGATAAACCCTTTTCGTCTTGACAGAAACACAGTTCATCATAGTGCGTGTCTGACAGTGAAATGACTGTTTTTGCCTGTCGTTACCAGTCTTTGGGATTGTTATTTAATAATAATAATTGGCCAGATAATCCTGACTAGAAATATACACACAAATCTTTGTTTACTATCATTTCCAACATTATAAGTAATGCTGCACAATATTTGGGATTTTTTTTTTTTTTTTAAGGATTAAAGATGTTAAGTTTGAGTGCCAAACTGGGGCATTTTTATGACTGTTGACAGACAGCAGCAAACTGCTTTCAGAGGCTAAAACTGTATATCAGTCTCTCCTCACCTTACAATCAGGGGAGACTGTCATTTTCAGGTTGCATGCTTACTTGGTTTGATTTACATTTTCCCCATGCAAACAGTATTCTTTGTGTGTGATTCACCATTTGAAAAACATCCGTAGTATCATTTTTAAGATCATAATATTATCAACTTGTATGAAATACATGTGTGATTTCTTTCCAGATACAATAAAGATATTAACCTTTTTATTGAGAATATATTCTCCCCATATGCCTGCCTTTTAAATTTTAGGTTACATCCCACATAAAATTATGTGGCTCACAGCTTAAGAGCATATACTGTTCTTGCAGAGGTTCTGAGTTCGGTTCTCATCACCCACATCAGGTAGCTCCTAACTGCCTGTGACTTTAAATCCAGGGGTTGCAATGCCTCCAGCCTCCTCAGGCACTTGCACTCAAGTATACAAACTCAAGTACATACACACACACACACACACACACACACACACTTAAAAATAACTTTTTTTTTATCTTATGAAATATGGTCATAATTCTGTAATTTTGGGGGGCTCTATTGGTTCTAAATGTTAACATTACTCTAGAAACATTTCACTTCTATGCTAGGTTATTGTGATTTTAATATTTTATTACATTTATTTATTTAGTGTTTGGGTGTGTCCATGCCATGGTATGGATGTGGAGGTCAGAAGAAAATCTTTAGGAGTCAGTTCTCTCCTTCAACCATGTGGGATCCACGCATCAAACTAATGTTACCAGCTCAGCAGCCAGGGCCTTCACTCTACTTTAATCCCTGTGAGGCTGATCCCATTTTCCCCCTTAAGAAATAGTGACTATGGGGTTCCAGGTTTATCTCAGTGGTAGTACTTGCCTAGCATGTTTGAAGCCCTTGATTCAACGTCCTGCAGCACGGGGGTGGGGGGGGGGGGGGGTGACTCTAACACCAGCTATTGAGAATTCTGAATTGTCTCCTTCTGTCTCCTTTTCATAATACACTTTTATATTCTGAACACACAGGATTCTGGGATTGATGCATTTGTTTTTTCTAGCACCAGTTGAAAGAATAACTATTACAGACTGTATTTGTATTTTAAATATGTATTTCCCTTCTAGATTACTATCTCTCTCTCTCTCTCTTTTTTTTAAAGAAAATCCTCACCTATTTATTCTTCAAGATTAACTTTGAACTTTTTAATCAAACACTCTGGGTTTGGGCTGCATCCATTTGGCTACAATAATTAGTCCATATTACTTTGCAGATCATCTGTTTCTTGTTGCTTCTGGGTTTTGTGTTTTGAGACAAAGTCTCATTACACAGATACAGTTGGTCTCACACCCGTAGTCCTCCTGTTCAGCCTTCCAAGCTGTGGCCATGGACCACCACATCTTGATTTGTTTACATGGTTAATGTGCTGGATCATTCGGCCCTGTCTTAAGGGAAACATCAGGCGCCATACTAGGTGTAAAGACACACAGACACCCAGGCCAAGAAGCCAGCTGTTGATGGGAGGTATGCCGGGGTGAGGTAGTCCTCAGCAGGCCATGCTCAAGTAGAGGCCCCAACAGAACTCTAGGCTTCTACCTGTCATGGCGTCTCTTCCGTGTCCTGTCCAGCTCAGAAGTCCTTTTCATTAGTGATGCCTCTGTGCCATGAGTTTCAGCCTCTGCTTCAGCCTCCCTAGCTTAAAGACTGCAGAGCCATATCTACCGAATTTCCTCCTCTTTGGGCCCAATGCCCTACCCAGGGCTAGGCACCCAACACGTGTTCCCCAGACATTGGAAGAGAGTGAAAGGGGGAGCGGGTAGTCCCTGTGTGTGGCAGAGGTATGTGTGGGCTGATGTATTCTGCAGCTCACTTCAGTGTGAAAACAGGTCTCTTGGGGATCATGTTAGCTTTGAGGCCAAACTTCAGTGTCCTCATGCTTACCTAAGGAAGACAGCAGAAGGAAGAAGGGCTACAGTATTGGTCCCGACCATACTTAAAGCCTGTATATATTTGGGCATAAACAAGCTGGTAGACACAAAATCACTTGACACACTATGGGAGTTGTAAGGTTGAGGGTGTCTTCCTGTATGTTTGTTGCTATTTACTGCAAAGAATAGAAACTCTGAAGGAAAGGCTTTGTCAGAGGGAAGAAAAGCAGTAGATCCTACAGCGTCCTGAAACCTGTGTGGCACAGTACTTACCCACCCCATTCTGAGCTGCTCTGTGCTCTTGGGGGAAAGATTCTCTCAATCTATAAAGAGTTTCAAAATGTTTGTGGATAGCATGCTTGACTTTTACTGTAGTCTGGAAGCCCTAAGACTATGATCACAGCTGGGTATGCTGGCATAAGCCTTTAATCCCAGCACTCAGAAGGCAGAGGCAGGAGAATCTCTGTGAGTTCAAGGCCAGCCAGAGCTACATAGACCCTGTCTCAAACAAGACAAACCAGACAATGATCTCAGTCCAGAGGTTGACATGTGACAAGCTGTCCCACAAGTACAGAAAGCCAGAAGAGAGAAGAAACATAGCCAGACCAGCTGACAGGTGATGCCTTGACACCTTCAAGAGCATGATTTTACAAAATCTGGGGGTGGGGGTAGAGGTAGCTAGAGAGATGGCTCAGTGGTTGAGAGCACTGACTGTTCTTCCAGAGGACCTGGGTTCAATTCCCAGCACCCACATGGTGACTCAAAACTGTCTGTAATTCCAGTTCCAGGGGATCAGACACCCATGGCAAAACACCAATACACATACAAATAAAAAAATTAAAATTAAAAGAAATGTGACTGCTGGACCCATTCAAGAAGGCCTATCATCCTAGCTACTCAAGAGCTTGAGGCAGGAACACCAGTTCAATGCCAGCCTTGGCAGTTAACAAGAGCTTGTCCCAAAGGAAAGAAAGAAGTAAAGGGGAGCTGGAGATTAGCTCAGAGGGAGAGTCTACCACGTGTGATGCAGGAACACACATGTCTATGCACACATACACACGTACACATGTACACACACACACACACACACACACACACACACACACACACACACACACACCTCTGATTAAGTTGAGCATGATAGCACACACTTCTAATCCCAACACTTGGGATGCTGAGGCAGGAGGATCATGAGATTGAGGCCAGCCTGGGCTACACAGAGAGACCTTGTCAGACAGAGAAAGCCCTCTGAGGAGTGGCGTTCAGTGGTGGAGTGCTAAGCACAACGCCCTGGGGTCTATTCCTAGCACCACAAGGAAAAATTTTTCCTTTCTTACTGGAAGAATCTTTATGAGACTAAAGTGTTGACAACTCTGTCATTGCCAGAACTTGCTAGCACACCTCTCCACCCCATCCCCATTGCCTCAGTTTTTTAGTTTTTTTTTTTTTTCCCTCCTCTCTTTTAGGGGGTGGGAAAACTGTCTTGAACAAGCAGAAAGTTTTATCCAAGGTGTTTGGCAACGAACCTGGGTTCTAGGAAAGATTTATGTCTTGGTCTTCTGGCACTGCTTCATGTTAGCTCACTTAAAATAACTGAATAAATGAGTTCACTTTATCCTGTCGAAGTGGAGCCCAGGGCGGCTTGGTACCCAGCTGGGGTCCATGGGGACCTGAGGCAATGTTCATGTCTCAGTCACTTACTCTGAGCTCAGCCCGTTTGATGTCTATCTGAGATCATTAAATCGAGGTGGGCAGGAGGCAGAGAGACCTAGGAATGAATGGCGTGATGGAAACTCCAGCTGGAGTCAGGAGACACAGCCAAGAGCAAGGGTATGGGGTTCACAGCGAAGGCTGTCTGCCTTTACCCTGTCCCGCCCAGTCACGAGTCTTTAGGGCAGGGGCAAGGCTGGTTGCTTTGAGTTTTAGCTACAGAAAAGCTCTTCCAGAAAGTTCTTCCTAGCTGAGCACCGTGGCACACGTTGATAGTCACAGCACGTGAGATGCAGAGGCAGGGGACAGCCACAAGGTTCAGGGCAGCCCAGTCTACATAGTAAGCTCCAGACTGGCCAAGTCTTCATCTGTGTGATCCTATCTCAAGAAGAAAACATAGTTCTCTCCGGTTACTGATCCCTAGAATATATCAACTTTCCTTTGCTAGAATATGTAAATGTTCCTTTCTTGGTAAGTCATATCTTTTCTTCTTTCCCATGACCTGTTACCATTATATCACTGAATCCTGGGACAATGTTGGTCGCTCCAAAAAAAAAGAAATATGAATTCCTCCTGGATGGACTTTTGGGGCCTCACCAAGGCCCATCCCTCTCATGTGGGTTGGCAAGATGGCTCAGGGGGAAAAGGTGCCTGTCACCAATTCTGATGGTCTGAGTTCAGTCCCTGGGACCTACAAGGTAGGAGTGAGATGACTCCTACAAGCTGACCTCTGACCCTTACTTGCTGGCAGTGGCATGGGTGAATTCATGTGTACACGACACACACCTTAAATAAATAAATAAATAATAAAAATGGGAAATAAACAGAAAAGGGTCTGCCAAGCAGCTTTGTTGTCGTCTTGAGGTAGCAGGACTAGAAAAAAACAGAGAGGGGTTGGAGAGGTGACTCTGCAGTTAAAAAGCATTGGCTGCTCTTCCAGGGGACCAGGGTGAGTTCCCAGCACCCACATGGTGGCTCACAACCATCTGTAACTCTAGTTCCTGGGGGATCTGACGCCCTCTTCTGGCATAAGAGGGCATCAGGGATGTCTGTGGTACACAGATATACTGCAGGCAAAACACCCATGCACTTTAGAACAAAGGGCAGGCCGGAGCCCAGGTCCTATGTCTGCCCATCCAAGAACACACTTGTGTAACCTTCCAATCTTCCCCCACACTGAGCCTGGCCCCCCCTTGCAGAGTCCTCTGTGAAGGCTGGGGGCCCTAGAACTATTACAGTTGTTTGCATTTGGGTAACCCAGCATGTACCCAAGAATGTGAGAAGTCCAAAGACGGAATGGTGCCAGCTTAGAAGAAAATGAGCGAGTTCTGAGAAGCACTATGGCCACTTCGTGCCATTTTACAAATGAATTACAAATGGCAATGAGTCACCCTCCTGCGGACTGTGGCCTGCTCAGATCTCTCCTGCATCAGAACTACCTAAACCTCCATCACTCCTCAGCTGCTTGGCCATCTTTGCTGGTCTTCCTACTATGTGTCCAGGAAAACACATCCTCACCTCAACATGCATTAAATCCCGTAAGAGACAGAACTTTTTCTTTGGAGTGGTTCTCTGTGTGGACTCCAGAGCAGCAGCCTCAGCACCACCCGGGAATGCTCTAGAAACAGAAATTCTGGAACTGGAAGATGGTGGTAAAGATGCTTGTTGCACATACATGAGGATCTGAGTTCAGATCTCCAAGTACTCATAGAAAAGCTAGGTGTGTACCAGCTTAACTGAAATGGTGAACTGCTAGTTCAGTGAAGAGATGTTGTTGTCACTAAATTTAACTTCTGGCCTCCACATGTACACACACACACACACACACACCAAATTCATAGATCCCAGCACACACCACCTAAATCAGAAACCCTGGGGTGAGGCCTACCTATCTTTTCTCTCAAAACCTCCAGCTGATTGTTGTACCTACTGAGAACTCTTAGCCAGTACTGACCACTTTAGAGTGTTCTGGTTGTTTTCTCTGTGTGTCTCAGTAACTCCAGCATCACTCTGCTTATCCTCTCTCTGAGTCTTTGCCAAAGCTGCCGGTCCCTTCCTGCAATACTCAGGCCCCTACCCCTTCTCTCGGGGTCATTGTGAAGATACAGCTCATGAAATCAGATGCAGCCTTTTCTGGTTTGTCTGAGAAAGAGAAAGCACGATGTGAATGGGCCTCTGCATGAAGGCAAACACCTTGCGATCCACACACTGCTGTGCAAAATACCTACTTACATTTCTTTCTTACCTATGACTACTTGGGTCAGAATTCAGAAGAGAGAGGAGAACCCAGGAAATAAGCGCATTCCCCATGCCCACATCAGTGCTCTCAAGAATATTCTACAATGACAGACAAGCTTGACACCTGCACTGTGTTGAGGAACAACTCTCTACAGGTCTCTTACACACCTATAGTTCTTAAGCAGAAGCCTTGACTATATTCTGAATGCTTGAAGGCGAGTTACTATAACTGCAGCCTAAAGGCAAATCTTCCCTCTTGTTAGCTTGCAAGCAGGTAGAACAGGAGACCTGTCCTTATTCTCTTTCTGTTTGTGGGTTTTGATTTTTCAAGACAGTGCCTCACTGTGTAGCCCTGGCTGTCCTGGAACTCACTCTGTAGACCAGGCTGGCCTTGAACTCACAGAGATCTGCCTGCCTCTGCCTCCAGAGTGCTGGGATTAAAGGTGTGTGCCACCATGCCCTGCTTGCTTCTACTTCTTGAGTCATGACTGCCCTGCAACAACTGAGCATTTGAAATGTGGTGATAGTGACTTAAAAACTCGATTTCCCATTTTCATTTTAAATGGCTGCATCTGGGGAGGGACTACCATGGTACAACAGCATGAGATAGAATGTCCTTGCATAAACTAGAGTCGCTACTGGTCAGGGCCACTGCTCAGGGAATAGCCACTTCAAGATGTAGGTGTGACATAGGAACCACTGTCTGAAGGATGCATTGTTAGACTACAGCTCCCGCTCAGGCCATAGTACCTCCACAGCAGCCTTCACCCTTTCACAGATACCATGATGGATACCCTACTAAAACACCCATGGTGAACCTCCAGCTAACAGATGTCCACATGCCAAGGTTTCTCACCCAGGGAAGTGAGTTCATATTAAAGGTGGTATTGGTGGCCACACCCTTCTGTTCCCACCTTACCTGCATCCTGCCTGGGGAGCAGAGAGCTTGGCTGCAGGATTCTGCTGGGAAATTGCCCCCATCCACAGAAAGATAGAAGTACCCCCACACACCCACTTCTTCCACGAGGGTCCTGAGTCCCTCCCCTAAGAGGTCCCTCCATGCTGCTGTCTGTGCCACTAATAACTCTTCTAATGAACTCTATACTTCCAACAGTCTGCCCCAGTGTGCCCTTGAACCCACATTCACAACCTTTGATTGTCTAGGCATTTGAGCATTTGAGCAGAATCATGGAGAGGCCAAGCAGAGAAATATGTCCTTTTCCATAGACCCACAAGGGTGTGCCGGCAGGACATCATACTGAAAGCAAAGGGTAGTCAATGGCTGTCTTGAAATGGAAGATGTTGCGGACGTAGGGAATGCCTTTTGAAAGAGGTTAGGAGGCCAGTAAGGGAAGATATGGCCAGAGAGGAGAAGCCACTATGCAGTGGCCCTTGAAACGCCTCAGCCCCACCATGCTTTTCTCCTCTGTTTGAGAACGCCACCCATCCTCCCTGGGTTGCCTGGGACTCCCTTTGGGGTTCTCCTCAGCTCCCCAGACTTCTGCCCCTCTCACCTCCAGGCTCAAAACAGTCTCCTCTTTGATTGCCGGCTCCACCCACTGCTTGTCAGGTCATCTGCACCTAATTAGGAGGAGCCCGGGCCTGAGGGATGATAAACGGGGCTTCTCATTTCAATAAAGTTTGTGTAGAATATTGGAAGCAGCTGTGGGCCTCCATGGGCCCTGGAGAGCCTGTGGGGGCCTAGCATTGGGGGAGGGGTTGAGAGGAGGGAACGCCAGGGCTGGAGACTGTTTAAAAGGTGCTTAGCCATGGATGTTGACAGAGCTAGCAAGCCCAAGTCAGCTTCAGCTTCTACCTGGAGCCCAGGGCTGAGAGGCAAGTATATCCTCACGGCTGGCAGGTCTCCATTACCCAGCAGCCACCTGCTTACATTTATTGTCAGTTATTTTATAAATGCCACATAGTTAGTTTTCTCACCTCACAAAAAAAAAAAAAAAAACCCACTTCAGTTTGCTCTTTTTAAAAATTTGTGTTGTGCATGTAAAGTAAAATTTGCCATCTTGCATATGCTCTTTTTCTTTCTTTCTTTCTTTCTTTCTTTCTTTCTTTCTTTCTTTCTTTCTTTCTTTTTTGAGACAGGATTGTTTTAAGTATAGTCACATGGTTGTCTAACCCATCTCTAGGATGTTTCATTTTTGCAACGCTGAAATTCTCTCTCAATTAGACAATTCCCTACTGCCTCTTCTTCCCAGCCCTGGCAAGCACCACTCGATTTTCCATTTCTGCGATTGTGACTCCTCCAGGGACTTCATATCAGGGAAATCATACAGCATTTGCCTTCCTGAGACTTATTGTTTTAATAATTACATAATGGTCTATCATATGGGGGCTGCACAGCTTAATCAGTGAAATGCAGCACAACCATGGAAACCCAAGTTTGATGCCCAGAATTCATGTAAAAAGCTGCACTTTTTTTTTTTTTTTTTTGGTTTTTCAAGACAGGGTTTCTCTGTGTAGCTTTGTGCCTTTCCTGGTTCTCGCTCTGTAGACCAGACTGGCCTCCAGACTCACAAAGATCTGCCTGCCTCTGCCTCCCAAGTGCTGGGATTAAAGGCGTGCACCACCACTGCCCAGCTAACAGCTGCACTTTTCATCCCACCTCTGGGGATGCAGACACAGAGCCTTGGAGCTCTGAGACTGGACAGTCCAGCCTCCTTAGTGAGCCCCAGGCCAGTGAGAAACAATGCTTCAAAAAACAAGCTGGATCTCACTTAAGACATCCACATACATGTGCTCACACATGGACACCTGCACACACCTGTGTGCCCATGTGAACATGTATACACATATCATTCTGCCATTACTATACTGTGAAACACACACACACACACACACACACACACACACACACACACACTGTATCTTGCTTTTTTTTCTCCATATGGCTTAATTCCCAGACTTCATATAAATTGGCCAGAGATTCATATTTTTAGTTTTCATATGCTTTGATAGGTAGGTACCTTTCTCAAAAGGCTGAGGCACTATCCATAACTTCTAAGAACCTCAACTTCCTCAGTACCAGGTGTGACCATTCTGAAATTTCGGTCTACTCTCAAATGAAAAGAGGTATCACATATTTTAAATTTGCGTGTCATTGACTATTCATGAGGTAGAGCATCTTTTCATAAATTCATTGGCCATTTGGGTTTTCTTTTCTATAAATGACCTATTTGTGTCTTTTGCCCTTTTTTCCTGCTAGCTTATAGTTCTTTCTTACTGATGAGTTCAAGGACTTCTTTGTATAGTACAGATGTTAACCTTTTATTCATTATACATATGGAAATATTTCCTCTGGTCTATTTATATCTGCTATCTATATTTTGCTCCATAGATTACAGATTTTCTATTTTGTTTAGAAAAACCTCAAACTCTAGATTATGTAGTTGCCTAACATCATTTTCTCATGAAAATGTTTTAAATGTTTAAATCTCGCTTCTCTCTAAAATAAGGTGAGGTAGAAAGCTCAACTATTTTTTAAATGCAGACATAGTTAGTTGTGCTTGCATAATCTTGAATAAGCTGTGATTGAAATACCACCTTTATTGTTCCCTATAATCTGTGTGCATTGGTATGTATGTCTGGACTTGGTTCTGTTTCTATCCTGAGTTGATATTTATCTTGTCTTTTTCGTTCTGTCTTTACTTTTAATATATGATTTGTTCAAAGTGATTTTATTGTTTTCCTAAGGCCATTTTTGCCTCAAGAGAGAGTATCTGGCTGCTGTTATTTTTATCATTACTATTAAAAAATTCTTGGACCTGGAAGATGGCTCAGAGGATAAGATTGCCACCAAGCCTGATAACCTGACTCCCAAATTCCTCTAAAGGTTCACATGCCATGGTGCAGGCATGTGTGAACGTATAGACACACATACACACAAACAAACACATATGAAATGTATGAGTGAGGCTGCCGTTAATCAAGAGCACTTCTTGCTTTTCTATGGGACCCGGTTCAGTGGGACCCACAGTAGGCAACTCACAATTCCTTATAGCGCCAGTTCCAGTGGAAGCTGACACCACTAATCTTTGAGGGCACCTGTGTGCGCGCTCACACAGACACACAATTTAAAATAAATTTTAAAAATAAATGTAAAGACAGCTTAAATTCTTTCCAGCTTTCAGAGCCTGTGAATGCCAGTAACCCTCCAAAACAGGCCGGGCGGGGCGGGGCTGTCCACGCGGTATGCGCTTCTTCAGGAATCAACACATACATAGCACAGCATTGTTCTTTCCATAAGCAACAAGGCTGAAAGACCCAACTTTCTAGCCCATGGTAAATAATACCCCAAGGCTCTTGTTTCTCAGCCCCAAGCTTATGTTCTTCTACACAGAGCTTGGGCCCTGTAAACCTTTCTGCTTTGCCACGGCTCCTTACTGGTCTCAGCCACTAGGGGGCGTGTGTAGGCTGGAGCGCAAGGCTGGACAAGCTCCTATTACTGCTCCCAGCAAGAAGCACCCAAATGGCGCCTTCTTCATCCCAGCAGCCGCAGGCCCACCCTACAGCGTCAGGTGAAGCCTGTTTGCAGATTTCCCACATTTGTATCTTCATCATCTACCCTACCACCCGCAACCACCCTATACTCCAGCCCAAGAGACTCCAGCATCAGCCAGCAGCTATGCAGAGGTCTAGGCACGTGAGCTGGTCCTTCTCACTCCAGAACCCCACCGCCAGCTGAGTGGAGTCCCCTCTTCAGAGGCCCCTTCCTTGAGACCTTCTCCTCTGGTTTTGCCAGCCCTGAGAGTGGGAGGTGTGCTTGCAGGTGTGGCTTCCCTGTACACCAGCCTTCTCTTGTTACCCTCCCCTTGCCTAATTAACCTTAGGCCTCGGTATCAATTCCTTATGTTAAATGTTCTTTCTCAGCTAATGCATGGTTTCTGTCTCTCAACAGGACCCAGTTGGCACAAGTAATGAGGAGCTGAAGTTTTCTGGGGCTGAAGGTTGCTTCTCTTGGCTGCCCTGCACGCAGCTCCCCCTCCCTCCCCCATTCCCAGAATTATTTGGCTGCTAGTTGCCAAGGAGACGGCTGACAATTTCCAGTTGCCAAGCCTCCCCCCTGAAGCCTACAGAGACATTCTGGGAACTCCTTAGTCCGTCCTGAACCCTAGCCAGAAAACTTGGAACACCGGGCCAGGTTGGGGTGGAGGGCTTTGGAAGGAGACGAGGGAAGCCAGCCAGTCCTGGAAGGAGGGAGCCTGGAGGTTTCTGTGGACTCTGGTTTTCTCCACAGATCCCAGGTGCCTGGCCTGCAGTCAAGGGCTAAGGGCTGGCCTTGATGGATGCCCCCTCTGCTCTGTGTGAACAGATGCTCATCGGATTCAGCTCAGGTGTTAACTGTGTCTTCTAGACAGGCCTTTTTACCACAGACACAAAAAACGGTCCCCACACTGTCACCTCAGGCCTAAGAGAAGCCCCCGCTGCCTCCATCTAAGGAAAATCCAGGGAAGAAGCTGGCAGCTGAAAGCTGGGAAGGGAAACTTGGACATTCCGTTGTCACCAAGCAACACTTAACACCCGTTGAGACGAACATCACGACCCATGCTGTTTGATAGGAATTGTCAGCAGTGTCAACCACAGCAACCGGAAACCTCACTCTACAAACGTAGTGTGTGAAAATACACATTTCTGCATTTCACTAAAATCCAAATTGATTGCAGGGGCTTCCTCTCCCTCCCAATGTCCATCAGAATCTAGGAGGTGCATTGCCATACTTTGAAGAGGTCTCCAAAAGTTACATGTTTCTGGGGCCCATGTTATCATGGGATGGGCTTATAAGAAGCAGTTAGACACCTTCACTGGGAATGGGATTGGGTGCCCTTATGAAGGGGCTTGGTGAAGGGAGTTTGTTTCTTTTTACCCTTCTGCCTTCTGCCACATTAGCACATGGCACTCATCCCCTCCAGAGTCGTAGCACGAAGGCACAGTCTTAGGAGCAGAGAGCAGCCCTCACCAGATAGCCAAACCTTTCCAGCACCATGATCTTAAGCCTCCCGGGGCTGTTGCTTCTAAATTACCATCTCTGTTCTTCTGTCATAACAGAAACCACAGACTGACACTTGGAAGACACCATAAACAGGGACAGGTGTCCACTCCCCTCAGTCCAGGCTGGTGGCATGTCCCTTGTCCCTGACTTCAGTAGGCCTGTGCGTCAAGGGTGGCAGTCACGTGTCTGCCCTGGGCCATAGCCGGCCTTCCCCAGGCTCATTCCTTTCTGGGTGCCTCTTGACCTCTGAGGAAGAAAACCTCTTCATCTGCTCTAGCCCCCCACAGGCCTTGATCCTTACTCTCCCTCAGTACACCTCACCTATTCCATAACTTCAGACTTCTAGAAAATTAGGAAAAAATGAGCCTCTGTTCATAATCCATGCGGCAGTGTAGAACTGGACATACGGTTGAAGCACCATCCATTTTATTTTTGCAGATGTGTTTAAGGTATATGAAATACGTTATTGTATTTCATCAATGAATACTTTAATACTTATTTTAAGATAGAAACACAAGGAAAATTCATGAAAGTATTACTTTACATAATCAAATTAACAATAATTTCCTGATATTATCTGATAATGATCAATCCCATGTTATAGAAGAAAAACTAGACTCAAAGTGGATAAGTAAAGTGTGTGTATGTATGTGTGCATGTGTGTGTGTGTGTGTGTGTGACTGAGGACAGAACCCAAACCTTTGCATGTGCTAAACATACTCTCTGAGTTACCCGCCAACCCTGTAGTCACATTTTTAGCCTAGGAAACAGGGATAGAGAAGGAAGGCTTTACACAAAGTGACCCAGGAGAGGCCTGATGTGAAGAGGCCCCTGGAACGGCGAGCAGGTGGAAGGTTGTTCGTTTCCAGACTTCTGGCACTGGACACGAGACCTTCTTTCCCTCAGCCCCAGCAGGTGTGCTAGCTCCTGTCACACCCTCGACTCCTCTGCTCCTTCCTTCCTTCCTCCCCTGACATGCTCAACCCCCTTTCCCAGCCACTCCAGCTAGGACTTCCTTCATTTCCTCTCCAGACCCCAAGGTGCAGTTTGCAAAGTGACTGGTTGGTGACCTTAGCTGCTCCTCTGTCCCTCTGTCCCTTCTCTCTGTTTTGAGCACAGCCAAGGATGTGCTGAGCGTGGAGCCTCTGACCCGTGTCCTCTCCAGACCCGCGGCTCATCTTCAGCTGGTGTCCCCATGGACCCCTGTTGGGCTCCAAAAGGTGTACATGGAATAGCTATTAACTTCCAGAAGCATCTGTTCCCCAGTCCCATCTGTCCATCCTTCCACACTCTGCTTCTCTCTAAAGCCCTGATACTGCAGTCAAGTGGCATGCAAAGTTCCAAAATGGTTACACAGGCCTGAGAGCTGGGTTAGAGCGCAGAGCACAAAAGAGTGAGTCTACTGTTGTCTCTAAGAGGCAGAGAGATGAGGAGACAAGAGGTCAAAGGAGTTACCTAGCTCTGAGTTTAACTAGCAGCCAGTCTGATGTAGCTGGTAATAACCTGTGGCAGGGTAGAGGTGGGATGGGGGCGGTGGTAGGAAACCAGGGTGCCTGTGTCACTCACATGGATACATGGTCGAGAGACACAGTGAAGAGCTGGACGGCCCTTTCAGATGTAGGAAGGTCTTCCCAGCCTTCCTCATGGGCCTGGGAGGGGGCTCAAGATGTAGCAGAGCAATCATTTCCCAGTGGTCCAAACATGTTACGGAAGAGGAGCAAGAGCACCCTCACGTTGTATGTAGCTGACAGGACTATGAGTTGCCCCATCAGAAGAGAAGGGATGTAGCAGTTCCACAGACTCCTGGCTGGGTAGAGCGGACCACTGTGTCAGAGCAGACAGGGACAAACTGGATGATGATATCCATATCCAGAGCTGGAGAGCAATATGGCACATGGAGATCAAAAGTGGAGAGAATGTGAGCACACTTGAAAAATGTGCCTGGCCGAACTTTCTCACAGAGTTGTCGAAAACACCTATGCCATCCAACTTTTCCTGCCTTCAGACTCCCAGTGAAAAACCAGCTCTCTTAGGTACCACAACTTATCAGGCTGCAGAATCACAGGAACTGGGTCCTTATAACACACCTCTTCCTTAGGGGCTGGTGTATGGCTCAGTGGTCAGGTGTTTGCCTAGCATGTGTAAGGCTCAGCACAACAAAAAGTTAAAATAAAATAAAATAAAAAATCTCTTGCTATATATACCCCTACATCCTGTTGGTTCTGTTTCCCTGGAGAAAACTGATGAATAGGCCTCTTTCCCTGACTTCTCCTTATTTAAAAAAAAAAAAATGTGAACTGAGAAGCCCACCTGAATCTTCTGTGATCCTGCTGCCCCTAGATCAGAAAGAGATACAGGGGCTAATTCTGCAGGCAGCATCGAGTAACTTCTGGTGCAGAACAAACCCTTCTCACAGACAGGAACATGTTATAAGTTTCCTAATTCACATTGGCGCAGCTCTAAATTCTCCCCAGAGACAGGCTACGGCATACCTTGAGGTGAAAGGCAGTTCAAGGTCCTCCATTCTATGCCCCCAATCTAAGTGTGTTTCTTTTTCCGTGTTGGTTGCGTGTGTGCATATATGTTTACATTTGTGGGAGCACACATGTAGGGGGCAATACCTGTGCAATTGGAGGCCTGAGGTCTTCAACTTGATTCAATGAGGCAGAACTCTCTATCAAACTGGGGATCCCCTGTCTCTGCCTTCTAAGGTTGGAATTACAGATGGGCTGCCATGCCCACATGGCATTTACATGGGTTCTGTGGATCCAAACTCCAGTCCTCAGGCTTGCATGGCAAGTGCTTAACCACTGAGCAATCTTCCCAGCATCTAATGAGGTTCTGAAGATTCCTGCTTTGAGAAACATGGAGGTCAAAACGAGTGACCCATAGGAACTGGTCTGTAGGTTCGGGCACACCTATCCTCACTACATAGTTGGAATCAGAGCTTCAAGGGCTACCCATTAGTTTGTTCTCCACACCCTGAGCTGAGGGGATGGGATAGGAGACCTTGGCCATGGGTTAGGGGAGAAAGAGACAGGGTCTGTTCATAGTGTTGTTGTCTTAGGGCAAAATGACAAGGGTCAGAGCATCTCTGGACCTAGAAAGAGCCTGCCCAGCACTTGCCTCTGACAGTGATCCTGTCACCAGAACCTGACACCAGACATCAGATCTCCCTTCTCACTGGGGTCCAGGAATCTCACCCCCCCCCCTCAACCTTGCCACAGGGGATGGAAAAATCTGACCCCATCTCAGACTGTCATTCAAACACCATGAGGGCAGCAGGACATGATAGGAGGCACACAAGAAGAAAGAGGACTCAGAGAACCCTGGAGAACAAAACAAAATGCTGAACTCTACTCCAGCTATAGACACCAGACTTCACCAGTTAAATCCAGCTGGGAGCACAAATGGTACACCTACTGCATGCTAGGCAGTGTTCACCTATATATGTGTATATGTTCTCATGTATGCATGTGTGAATCATATCAAACAGAAAGTGCAAAAAATTTTAAGGCCCTACCCAAATCAATAAATAGGACATTACTAACATCCAAATGTCCACCACACACTAATATAAATTTCATGTCATGTATACAATATGTTATAACCCCATTTATCTATGAAGTTACCGAAGTTCCAAGAAGCTGGAAACTTCTTGAAATCCCACAGTCCTTCACTGTGTTTGACTCCTCCTACACCTCTAGCTTCCCACAGAATATGGGGACACCCCAAGAAGGGATGAAGGCCATTCATCAATGTGTTAACCCTTAGGTGCCCTTCCTTGGAAGCCCCATATCAAGCATTTGGCAGGTTTTGAGGCTGGAGGCCTTATTCTACCACATCCAGTGACACTCTGATACCATTCAGTTGGAAGGGCAGAGGCCATGGTCCTCTCAGCCATGCTTGTCCCTCCCTAACCTTACACTATGGATAGAGTGAATTATCAGGTGAATAATTCATGAGTTATCAGGGCAGTGAGGGTAATAAGAGAGAGCAGGGGTATCAAGAGGGCTGAGGTTGGCAACCTGAGCCTGATCCCCATCCTCCCAGGACTCCTGTGTCCTGAAGAGAGGGACTCAAGAGTTAGGCAGGAGCTTCAGGTGCCCTGATGGGGCCATGGTGGGTCTGCGTGCCCATCACAGACCGACCATTCCGCTGCCAGCTGCTGATGCTGTTCTGCCTACTACATCCAGGAGCCTCAGGTGAGTGACACTCAGACCCTCCTCCATCCCCTTCTCACACCCCATTATTTCTTCCCCTTTTGCACACACATAGTCATTTAATGGTGTCCATTCACCATCTATCTGCTAGACATTTAATTAGCATGCACGAACTATAATATGTAATGTGCTATTCCATTATTAGTTGGCAATTGATGGAGCTGGGTGGACTGGTAAAGGCTGCTCTCCTTTTCCTTGGGGCCACGATAGGATCTGAGGAAGCCAGAGTCCTAGTCTGGAATCCTTACAGAGAAATTTCCAGACCCTTTATAGCTCTCTTGTGTCCCCAGGATTGTTATTTTATTCATCTAATCAGACTGACCTTTGGATGCTTGTTGAAAACCCTGTCTTGGAGATGGAGAAACAGGTTGCTGGTTAAACGATCATGAGGAGCCTGGCTTGGATCCCGGGGCCCATGTAACAAACTGAGCATTTCTGCAAACACCTGTCTCTCAAGCTCTAAGGGATCCAATACCTTCTTCTGATTCCTGCATGCACATCTGCAAACACACAAGTGCACATATACTCACACAGACATGTGTGCACACACACAAATAAAATAATTCTTAAAACAAACAAACAAAAAACAGACTCCTGGTCCCTGATCCCTTTTCAAACTATGGGATTCCTACTCATTAGTCTGAGGTAGAGCCCATGAATTTCTCTTTCTAGCAGATGGTTTGATGGATGGATGGATGAGAGGGCAGGCAGCCTGGCAGGGAGGTGGGAGGGAGGATTCTAGGATGCCCATCTATGTCAGTTAAGTTCCCTTTCAAACATCTAAACAGGGAAGCCCACAGGCTCCCTCAGGAACTATTTCTTGCCCACTAGCCCCATAAATAGCCCCTCAGTCTCATTGAGGCTCCCTGGGCCTGCAGAACAAGAAACAGGCTTCAGGCAATGGGGTAGAGTGCCCCCTGAAATCTAGGGCAACACAGACATCATGGTTGTCTCTTGTGTCCCCAGACCAAGCCCACTCAACCTCCAACACCCCTGGGGAGAAGGCCTTGTCTATCCAAGGAGTGCGGGGCAGCTCTGTGGAGCTAGACTGCCGACCTGGACCTGCTCCAATGGCAGTCCTCTGGAGCTTCTCTCCACTGGGTTCCCTGGTTCTTCAGCCTGTGGCAGTCACCAACGGAGCCTCTTCGAGGGTGGAGTCTGGGGCGAAAGCTCTGGGCGTCGTGAGTCTGAAGAACAGCAGCCTGGTGATAGAGGAGCTCCGAGAGGGTGCCCGGGGCCACTTCCTTTGCCAGACCCTGCTTGTGTCCGGTGGCCAGATCCACACCACCTACTTGTATCTTACACTGGCCGTGTTGGGTGAGGCACCACGTCTGGGGTTGCCAGCCTTCAGCTGACCTACCAGCTGCTTTGTATCTCTATGCATGCACTTCTTTGCATGTGGTAGATCCCAGATTTAATGACTCTTCCTTGGAGGGAGGAAACCTGGGATTTGGAGGCAGGGATGTTCCAAGTCAAGTGGCCAGGCAAAGCCCATGGACAGCAGGGCAAGGGCCATTGGACAGTGGTCTGTGTAACAAACCCATGGCTTCTTTTTCTCTGGTAGTGCCTGTGTCCAAGCCTCGGGTGCACCTGAGTGACCCATCCCCAATAGAAGGAGTCTCTGTGGTGGCCTCATGTGCTGTGAGGGAGGGCACAGAGCCATTGACCTTCTCCTGGCACCATCACACACCCCAAGGCCCTGAGAAGGTCCTGGTGGGTCTTTCCGAGCCAAGGCTCCAGCTAGATCCAGTCAACCGGACCCACCTGGGCTGGTACAGGTGTAGTGTCGGCAATGCAGTCAACCAGCTGAGCAGTGATGGAGCCTTCCTAGATGTCATCTGTGAGTTGAACTTGGGACACTGGCTGCCCCCTCTGGTCCCGTGTCAGAGCTTCCCAAATTCTTTCACCGGAGTTCTCTAGCCCTCCAGACTCCAAAAGGCAAACATTAGATGGTGCTTTTTCCATCGGGGCAAATATGTCTCTCATATCAAGGTTTTTAACCTTTGAAAGTTATGAGTTCGTTTTTCCAGGAAAAGGGGCCATCTATTTGTATTCATGATCTTACCTACAACTTGGGGAGTGGCCTGAAAATTTGGTCTTCATGTCGAGTATGTGGGGCTCTAACTGACCAGCAGACCCCTGGGGGAGCAGGGAGAAGGGCCATAGAGCTGGTCCCAAGTTTGAGCCTGAGAGCTGCCAGTCAGAAACCAGAAAGGGAAGGCTGACGGAAGAGAAAGCTACTCCAGTGTCCATTATGTGTGTCTCTGATCTCTTGAGAATGTGGCCAGTTTGAGCTCTGCTAATAATGGTAGAATGCATCTATGATATTGAAAACCTACTTGAAGTGAGAAAATATAAAATAGACAGCACCAACTTTTAAATTGAATAGCTATTGAAATTATGTTCTAGATATAACTGGATAACATAAATATTAAAGTAAAAATTGCTGTGTGGTTTGTTTGATTGAACTTGGTTATTTTTGCTAAGATTTGATTATCAGAAATTTAAATCCACACAGTGGCCCCAGAGTGGTGGTCTAGAGATATCTGTTCATTTGCTTATTTTATTTGTTTGTTTGTTTGTTTGTTTGTTTGTTTATTTATTTATTTATTTATTTATTTATTTATTTGACAAGGTCTTAGTTAGTCTAGGCTGGCCTCAAACTCACTATGTAGCCCAGGCTGGACTTGAGCTCCCGATCCTCCTACCTCTGCCTCTCAAGACTGATATTCTAGAGTATGTCAATGTCACTTTGCCCACCGGTCCAGAGGTTTTAAGGAGCAGGGACTGATGGAGGCTTTCCAGTCATAAAGTAGATAGTGTGTAGGGATTACACATTGAAGACATGGAGCAGTAAAGTGAGCAGGAGCTCTGGGGGGTGGGGAGTGGAAGCAGGGTGGAGGAGGCAGGCAAAGACTTCCTTCCCTTTGGGGAGTTGGAAAGAATGTCAGGAGTGGAGATCCCAATTGTGGAAAAGAGGAGAGGGAAGGCAGGCTCTCAATGAGTGAATAGCGCAGGCTGTAGGGTGTGTGTTCAGAATGTTGTCCCTCCATGTTTTCTTCCTTTGGAGTCTGGAGTGGCCAACCATTCCTCGGGAAATCCCTCAGTCCCAGACACCTAGAGCAAGCTTGTCATCCAATTTCTCATCTGCCTTGTAGGCCCCTTGCTTCATCCCAACCCTGTAGTCCACACTCAGTTCCCGCAATATGAGGCTCCACCCTCCAGCAGCTTTGCCTGCTCTACACTGTACTGTGCCTATAACCCATTCTTCCCAGTGTCTGAGTTACTGGAGGCTCTAGCACAGGGCTTACAGACAGCCAGTGCCCCAGGGATGGGTGAAGAGAATCAGTAACAACACCGTGAGTGAATGGAAAGATGGAGAGGTGTGATGGACCTTCCTTGTCCCCCAGATGGTCCAGACAAGCCTGTGATCACTGTGGAGCCACTGGGATTCGCTGAGGATGGGTTCTGGGCCAGTGAGAGGGAGGAAGTGACCCTGAGCTGCCTGGCTGCATCCAATCCTCCTAGTCACTATGTGTGGTTCCGTGATGACTCTCAGGTCCACACTGGGCCCACCTACATCATTGCCAGTGCTAGCCGCACCCACACAGGACTGTACACCTGCCTGGCCCACAACAGCCACCTAGATACCCACACCCAGACCACTGTCCAGCTCACCATCTACTGTGAGTGTTGGGTGGGGAGGGTACCCAAACCTGGAGTTTACCCAGATCTATGCTCAAGCTGTCCACAGCCACCCTTGGGGGACATGGTGTCAAAGTTGTTGGAGTGGGGGAAGGCATGTCTGGAGAACCATGGGAAGAGGCTGAGAGAGGGACATCCCTAGACACCCAAGGACATTACTTCCATGATTCTAAGGCCTGGACTGAGGCCCAGAGAAGGGCACTACAGTGACAGGCAAGATTCCCAGGGGCAAACATGGGATCCCACAGGAGCTCTGAACTTCCTCCCCCTTCACCTCCTGTTCCTTGACCAACCCCCTTTTGTCCATTTCCTTCTCCTTTGTCACGTCAGTTCTCCATGCCCCCACCTGGGCCAGGCCTGCTGGGCACTGGCGGGAGATGCTTCAGCTCCTTCTCACCCACCTCTCTGCCTAGATCCCCCCAAGGGGCAGCCCTCCTGTGCTGTGCCCCCCACCCTTGGGGGTGTGACTCTGCTATGCACCTGGCCTGGGGGGTTCCCAAAGGCCCAACTTCATTGGGAAGGGCCCCAAGGGAATGGCCCGACAGCCCCCAGCAATGTTACCTGGAGTTATACAGCCACTGGACTTCCGAACGGCAGCATCTTCACCTGCATAGGACAGCACCCAACCTTGGCTACGCCCATCCTCTGCACAGTCACTCTCTGTAAGTAGACATAGGTAACACCCGGAATCCTGGTGGTGTTAGTTCCAGGTAGTGTGGGTATAACTCAGGGGATGTCTAGAAGGACCTGGGGCCTGGGATTAAGCTCTGGATCTCTGGCTCCCAGGCACTTCAGGAAACATGGAGATGGTAACATTTAGTTCTCAGCTTCCGGTCCATCATGTACCCTGCCCTCCTCAGTGTCTGCTCAGAGCTTTGGCTGGTGACACCCTCACACTTACAGTCTGTTTCTGCCTAGGACATGTTGATCTGGAAATAGACTTCAAAGCTCTCTTTGCCAAATGTTCTCTTCTGTGTCCCTCTCTGTACACCCATGCCCAAGACAGGGTTACAGTGGGATTCATTCTGTCTTCAAAGCGCGCTCCCCAACCCCCAAGGCTCCAGGCTGTTTTCTACCTAGTACCTAGTACTCACCGCCTTACACAATTGCTGCTTAGCATCTGTTCGCCTTGGGGCAGCCCTGGATCCATGATGAAGAATGAGACTGAGTGGAGGGAAAGGTGGGCCTGCCAGGCCAGCCCTCTCCCCACAAGGCCACACTGATCCTGTCACTCCCTTCCAGGGGAACCTCCAGGGAGCCCCACCTGTTGGACCACAGCCACAGTAGGTGACCAGTTCATCATGCTGAGCTGTGAGTGGCCTGGAGGTGGCCCTCCTGCAATGCTGAGCTGGCTGGACCGACAGCAGTCTCTAGGTGATCCAAGCTCCTCTCCAGCAGTCCACCTCCTACAGGCTCAGAGTGACCTGGCAGGCAGAGAGTTCACCTGCCAGGGCTCTCACCCACTCAAGGCCCCCGGCTCCCACTGCCCGCTGAGGCTAGGTGAGCAGGGACTGGTCATGGTTCTGGGGTTTGGGCAGGGGAAGCCCTTCAGAACCAGGATCAGGGGCTCCGGAGGAGGGCAATGCTGGGCTGGGAAGTGAGTCAAGAGAGAGAATGATTCACTTTCACTTTCTCTCCAGGAGCTCAAACTATTTACCTGTGTGTGTGTCTGTGTGTGTATCTATGTGTGTGTATCTCTGTGTCTGTGTGTGTGTGTGTATGTATCTGTCTGTCTCTCTTTCTCCCTCTCTCTGTGTATGTCGGGTGTGTGTGTGTGTCTGTGTCTGTGTCTGTGTGTATATATACACCCTTGCCACTCTGCCTGTGGAAGTCAGAGGACAATGTGTGGGAGTCAATGCTCTCCCTCTCCCATGTGGATTCTGGGGATTCCATGTGAACTCAGGTTCTCAGGCTTGATGGCAAGCTCCTTTACACAGAGCCATTTTGCCAGCTCCCCTTTTAATCCATAAAATGAGAGAGCTTGGTCCAGGTCAGCATTGTCTATTAAAAATATAACATGAGCTATATATAATTTTAGTTGCCACATTAAAAAAAAGTAAGAGGTAAAACATTTCATATATTTAAAATTCATTCCAATATAATAATGTTCTTTATAGCCATTTAGAATTTTTCACACTACCTTAAAAATGCAGCATATTTGTAATTTACCATACCGCCCAATGCTTCCTGGCCTCATTTCTAGTGCTCAGTGGACAGACACATGCAGCTGCTGACTATGGTTTGGGATTGGGCAGCATCGGGCAGCACTGATCTAGATGGCATGGGGACACTGATTGCATTTCTCATTTTATCATTTGCATAAGGGAGGTGCCTGACCATGTTCTTGGTGTTCAGTGTTTCAGGTATCCAAGACCTCTCTACCTGTGTCCCTTGGTTTGTTTGTTTGCTTGTTTGTTTGTTTGTTTGTTTTTGAGACAGGGTTTCTCTGCGTAGTTTTGGTGCCTGTCCTGGATCTCAATCTGTAAACCAGGCTGGCCTCGAACTCACAGAGATCTGCCTGCCTCTGCCTCCCGAGTGCTGGGATTAAAGGCGTGCACCCCCACTGCCCGGCTGCCCTTGTTTTATCTATGGTTTGATTCCCCCTTTTGTCTCCACCCACTCCTTCCCAGTCTATGAACAACTGAAAAGAAAAGAGTTCCATACTGAAAGATGTGAAAATGCAGGGGAGGTAAACAGGAGCTCTGGCACACAACAGGTCTCACAAAATGATTCCCCACTTGCTCTCCAAAGTCTTTGAGACTAGCAAGCTTTAGGGGGCTTTAAGGAGATCAACTCAAAATCTTTCTTTCTCAATGACTCGGTCTCAGAAATTCTATGCAAGAGATCCCTTGGCACCTGACCGTCAGGGGCCTTCAGAAGCTGAATACCTTCTATGGCCCTGCACCATGTCAGCAGGGAGATGGCAGGCTTCTGCAGGAAGAGGGCCCCTGCTAGGTGCTCTGGTGCTGGGGTGGAGGGGGGCGGAGAGTAAGTATCAACCCTGCCTAAAGTAACAGAGGCTGGCATGGGAAGGTGGAGGATCATTCAGGCACACTGCCATGACCAGTAGACCCTGGAGTGGACCACATCAGAAGCCTGAACAGGAGGGCTGAGTGGTCCAGGAAGAGCTGCCTTCTCTCTTCCCTCAAACCAGCATCTTCCCAACAGCTGGGGGCAGTTGCTTTTTCAGCATCACCTTCTCTGTCTCTTCAGAAGCCCCGCAGCTGGCAGTGGCTGAAGCCCGTGTGTCAGTGCTAGAGGGAGAAGAGGCCTGGCTGGGCTGTGCTCTCCAGCAGGGCACACCACCTGCTCAGCTTCTCTGGCTAGGACCCCAGCTACAGCCTTTGGAACAAAGTACTTATGGATTCATGCTACACCCTGAGGGTACCCACCTGCGCCTTCAAGTCCGAGATGCTGACCCAGCACAGCACAGGGGCACTTACCAATGTGTGGCCCGCAACGCCTTGGGCAATAGCAGCCGGAGTGTGCTGCTGGAGGTCCTGAGTGAGTGTAAAGGATGTGTGTGTTCCTGTGGCAAGGGACATAGGTGACCAGTAGCTACAGAGGGCTTTGCAGAAAGCTTTGAAAATGACTTTCTCCAAAATTTAGGCACCTTCTAGAGGGGAATAGGAGTCTGGTGGACTCTTAAACACAGGCACAATAGAACTCCACACTCCTTCATTTTATCAGCGAGAAAATGGAGGTTACAGATGCTCAGGGATACACACGCCACCCCATCTCTCCTCTCCGCAGACTGTCCACAGGAGAAAGCCGCATAGTTGTTGCTAGGCAGATGCCTGTATGTATTCCCTTCTTCACTCGCCTCCAGGGTATCCAGCCCCTCCTAATGTCACCATCAGCCGCCTGACCTACAGGCGACAGCGGAGAGAGGTGCAGCTGCAGTGGGCCATCTACGGCCCTGGAAACCTGACGGGCTTTCTGGTGCAGCAGAGGGCCAGCGTCCCCAGCTCAGAAGCTGGTGCTTGGGAGGTAGCAGCTAGTGACATCGAGCCAGAGAGCAGGGACCGGCGTCTGGGAGGGTTGGACCCAGGAGTCCTTTACGCCTTCCGCATCCTGGCTATGAATCACCACACTGCAGGACATCCTTCAGAGGTGAAGACACCAGGTGCTGGGCTGGCAGCAGGGAGGAACCTCACCTCCCCCCAACCCCCAAACTGAAACCTGGTCCATTCTCCCCTTCACAGGGTACCCTGTTCCAGTACTTTGCTTCTATCCTGAAGGGTCCCTTAGCCTATGTATGCATCAATTCCTTCTTTCCTATTGCTCTTTCCTATCTCTCTCTGGGCAGCTTAGGAGGCCCCAGGCATAGGAGTAGACCCCTAATTCAGTTTCAGTCTGAAGAAGCTGGAGAAAGCATGTGATGTTGAGGATTTAAGAGGAGCCCACTCTGTGCCTCAGTCTCACCTCTCAAGGAATAGGAGGTCTCAGCTCCCTCTGTCCTGGGAATATCTTAGTTTATGGCCTACTTCCTTCAGGCCTGATATGCCAAGATAAGTAGCATTATGTGTTTTCTGCCGGAAATGGGGATTTGGCTGGGAATCAAACCATCAGCACCAGGTAGCCAGGTCACCTCTTTTGATGGGAAAGAACTGAACTCCACACTCCCTGGGTCTCTCACAATAGGCAGCAGAGCCTTTGGGATATGTAGGGTACCATCTCTGTACCCTGTGAATCACTGTTACCCAAGTTCATTGATGGGGCTAATTAATACAATGCATGCTCTCGCCTCCTAGTGGACCCTGCCTTCAGTGTCTACCCAGCTGTACTGAGTGCTGCAGGCACAGGAATGGCGGTGGCATTGATGGCCTCTCTGTTGGTGTTCCAGTATGCTGCCCGGCACCCACACACTTTGCCCTGTGAGTGGGAATCTGAAAGGATGGCTGCTTGACCCCATAGGGCAGCCAGGTGTAGACCCACCCAAAGGGGAATCTAGATTCTTCCTTTGCTGGATGTCATCCTTTGATGATCAAGACCCCAGCGAGTCTCAAGCTCTGGGGCCATTCCCCTTAGGTTCCTGAGACTGCATAGAACCCTCTAGGGAGGGGAGGGCCATTCTCCTGGGGTCCACACTCCACTGGTCCAGTTATGATCTTTCATGTCTTCCCACAGGCCTCAGTCGGTTGCTTGTTCCCACGTGAGTGTACAGCTTATCTTTATGGGTCCGGGACTTTTCTGAATTGGAAAGGAAGGCTGGGGAGGTGCAGATGCCTCTAACAATCTTCTCTCCCTTACCTACTTCGGGGAGCCCAGGCAACAACAGAGGGTCTCCAGGGAAGGCACCGAGGCACCGGCAGGTAGGTACCACCTGTGCCAATGCCTACACAGAGACCCCTGCTGGGTTCCATGCACATGGTCTGTCTTGTCCTCTGAGATCAGCCTTGGTGTCCCTGCTCACTTGTGCTCTTTCTAGGTACCGAAACAGCAACTGCCACCTCGAGTTCAGACCCTGTACAAGAATCCACTGATGCTCCAGTGAATGTCACCATCACAGTGACTGCAACCCCAGGAGTTCAGTGAAGGTGCAAACAGGCAGAAGGAAGGTAAGGAGGGTGCAATAAGCCTGTCAGACTTTGGTCCTAAAACCAAAGGAGGCAACTCTCCCTTCCCCATCCAACACGTGGATACTAACTACTTCCGACTCAATATCTAGACTGGAAAAGTGGTACATGGCCCAGCTGCAGCGCCTCACATGACAGAAGAAGCCCTGATCCAGCTTGTGGCAGATAGAGAACACACAACCAACCGGAGACAACATGGAAGGCATCTGAGAGCAGCTGAGAATGGTACAAGAAATGTCTCTGATACCAGGGAACTAAGAGGTAGCTAAGCTCTTTCTAGAAGAGGTGTGGAGAGGCACTGGATTGAGCAATTTCTCACTCAATTACATCAACGCCTAGCAGAGTTATTTCAATTACAAACTTCCGAGCTGGTTGCCTGGGCCGTGCTTTATTGGCAAGGAGAAGCAGGTGCCTGGCTATGTGTTCCCTTTGTTGAAATGCAGCTTAGGAGCATCCCTGACCCTGCAGTGGTCAAGCTGTGTCAGCAGAGGTATTCAGCAACACTCCTGCCACCAGGCCTTGGGGAGCTGGCGAGAGAATGGAGGCTGTTCCAAAGTCACATTCAGATAGCTGCCAGCGTGAGTCATTGGCTCCGAGTGTGTGTGTGTGTGTGTGTGTGTGTGTGTGTGTGTGTGTGTGTGTGTGTCTGAAATCTGGGTGAAACACAGCGAGTGCTTGTTTGGCTGCCTGGAAGAATCAGAGCTGCTTCCACAGAGGACTTGGACGAGAAGAAAACAGCTGCAGAGCCAGGGCTGATCGGCCAGCAACAGGGAAAGTGGCGCCTGACAGCAGACAGAAAACCAGGAGAAACCCAAGCTTCTTTGGTTCTCACACCCTTCAGCTTTATTAGAAAAGGGTTTTGGCTTTCCTCACAGCTCTCAGGACCGACTGGGTCTAAGAGTTAAAAGTGGTTTATTTAAGTGTGGGAAATGAAACACAAAATGGCCACACCCGTCTGAAGGGATTCTGTTGTTTTTCTGGTCAGGGAAGATGAACCACTTCCACTATTCAAGGTGGTAAAGCAAGTTTCTTGGAAGGCGCTACATTCCACCCTGGAGTTCACACTCCAAGGATCCTGAGGTTGCCATGACAACTTCCTCCCTCCTCGCTTCTCCCCATCCTCCTGACCACCTGATGCTAACCTCCCTAACAGCTGCCCATGGTCCTGCTCCCTCCCAATCCCGACAGTTAGGACAAAGGAGAGGTGGTCAGGCCCTTGGGCGTTCACCGGGGATTTGCAGAGCAACAAGGTGGAGATTATGAAGTCTCCAAACAAGACATTACACGTTGCACGCCACAGGGCCACTTTGTGCCCACAGGAGTGCATGAGTACCCTCTTCACAGTCTACTGTGTGTGAAAGCAGCATTCTCTTTTAATATAAAATCGTATCAACCAAATAAAACCTGTCAAAACTACATCACTTAAAGTATGTACAATTCCAAACATAATATCACAACTTTAAGGAAAATAAAACATATTTCTCAATATAGTACAAAACATGCATCTCAGGGTCAATGCTGTAAGAGTGAGCAATACAGGTAAAGGACAATTCCAAACAGTCTCCTGGTAGCACTGAAGCTAGCGGAGAGAAGTGACATGATCAGCATGATGGGATGCCTTGGTCTTCAGAGATTCAGTCGATACAAAGAGAACCCTGCAAACACCTTGACGATGAGATCACTTCAACAGTTTAGAATAATACAATTAGCCCGGGCCCTGTACAGCACCTATTACCAGAGTCGACACATAACTGAAGAACACAACCAGGGAGTGGCAACATGATTCTCTAGGACTGGGGCAAGTTTAATGTGAAACAGTCACCCAAAACATGAAGAGGCCCTACCAACTTCATGTCATCCGAGCCAGTTGAGGATCAAACCTACAGGGTGGAGAGAGAGGGGAGGAGGGGGAGGAGGGTTAGGGCAGGTTGTCAATGAGAGACTCCTGAAGGACTTGGTGCTGCTCTGTCAGAGAGAGAGAGAGAGAGAGAGAGAGAGAGAGAGAGAGAGAGAGAGAGAGAGAACGCAGCAGCAGGGGTGGACAAGGCACTCGCTCTGGACTGGTCCCATGGAGAGTGAATGAACACTTCCAAAACACTGTGTAACTGGGAACACAGGTGACAGAGCAGGTAAACAGCTCCAGTGCAGGCTCTAGTTGGTGTGTGAGTGAGGGATTTCATGCCTGCTCTGTTTGTTGTGGGGATTGGATGAGATCACACTAACAAACAGAGTCTCATACACGGTAGTTCCTCCACAAATGTGTGCCGCCCCCTTATTTTCCTATGGCCTCTTAATTCCTGGGGAACTGACGCTTGCTAGGACCGCTTTTGATGACTGCGCAGGGCATGAAAGTTCAGAGAAAGTCACACTGAGGAGAACTCAAACTCCTAAATATAAAGGCAATTATATAGATTTATATTTATATTTATATATCTCAATATATAAAGCCATTTTTATAAATAAAATACAATAAAATGGATAACACTTAAAACAGCGTTACTATCATAAATAAAGCAGTCCACAATGAGATTGCCCTAAGGGTAAAGTCATTTTCTCTTTATCATGGGCAAGACCCATGTCAAATTCAATCTTTAAAAGCAGTTTCTGACCTAAGGCTCATGCCAACACACCTCCGCTTCATGAGTCACAGTGAACTGCCCACAGATGTCTGCTTCCTGCTCTCTGGAACGAGGCAGCTCTGTTCTCACTTAACTGGCAAAACACACAGTATGTCTCTGTGTCATGTGTCCTTTGCTAGTCACAGATGTAAGGGCTGCAGCTAACTGCCTCCAAAACTAATTGCAGAACTCCTATACTGTACTTGTGAACCTCAAGATCACAGAACTTGCTTCTACAGCAGCCCCACTCCCCAGCTATGGGACTCTGTTCACTGCACTCTACCAGGGATAACTTGCATAGTGGCCCTGCTGAAACAGCACATATCCACTAACAGGTCTATTTATAAAAGATACAAATACATGTAAGGGAATACTGACACATTTATAGAGAGTTGATTAGTACAGTATCTTATTCTCTTCCACTGCAATTTGTGGGAAACTAAAACTAAACGTATCCTGGGATTGTTGGATCCTACATAAAGAGAATAGTTTTCTGGGTTTTTTGCCCCCCAAGGGACACACCATTGAAAAACAGAGCAGTGATCCATCAGGGCCTGGTTCAAGCTATGAAATGCATTTGTAGTGCCTGAGGTTTCTGTTTTACATATGGAGAAAAGGCTTCCAAAGGCAGCTGCAAGGTTCTTGCCACTCAGAAAACAGTAACTGTGATGCAGAGACCCTGCTGACCAAAGACTGAGTTACTGTTCACAATGATGGCGGCCAGAAAAACTGTTAGAAAATGTCCCTAAACTTTTTCTTCAAGTTTAGCCTTCTGCTACAATGTGGATACTGTTTTCCAAAGGCCTACATGTTAAAGGCCTGGTTCCCACGGTGGCATGTTTAGGAAGTGGTGGAGTCTTGAGCAGGGGGTGAGTGTGAGGGCTTCAGATCTAGAGGCATGTTCTCAGAGAGGATCTGCACACTCTGCTCCTCTTCTCTTTCTCCCCTTACCTCAGGCTCATGGTAGAAGCTATCTTGCTTCACCATGCGTGCCCACCATAATGTGTTCCCTCAGCACAGGCCCCAAGCTACAGGTCCATTTGATCACAAACTGGAACTCCTACAACTGTATTTTGCTATAGTGGTAAAAGGCTGACTCACACATTCTCACTCATACCTTCCAGGATATTGCCCATGCTGGAAGTGACAAAATGACAATCTTCAAATGGTGGCACTCCGCACACTATGGAATAGAATCAGAGCTTCACTTAGATAGGTCCCTTTAGCCCTCTTCTTTCTTCTTAAGGTATATAACATCTTCTCTTCAAGCTATCACTTTAAAAGTCTTATTTTGTACATACCCTTGCAAACAGTGCAAAGAGCCCATGGTGACCATTTTGCAGTGGACCATGAAGGCATTCACTTTCTTTCTGAGCCTGGTTCCCTTTCTCCATAATGCAATAATCCCACCAGACCTTACATGCTTCCATGTTCGTAACACTAGCTAATTTGCTATCCAAAAGATTGAGCATAACTTGTACCCAGGTATAGAGAGAAAATAAGTGAGTATCAGTACTTTTTTGGACAGTCATAAAATTTGTCAGTTGGGTTTGCTATGATAAGCATAAGATCATAACTAGGGTTGATTTCTCAATGTTCTCAGAGAGTCTGTAACACAGGGTAAGTGACAGTTTTCTATCAGGGACTGACTTCTAATGGCTTGGGCAGTTCTCCTGCCCACAACTGAACAGGCCAGAAGATGGGACCCAGGACAAGTTCCTGCTGCCATTGAAGGTTCTGGGAAACAGATGATTAAAAACTACATAAAACAGGTGGGAGGGTCCTACTGAGGGAGGAAGGAATGAAAAGGGGACACTTAAGGCATAAATAATATAAGAGGGCACACATTTTAAGATACATTCATGACATTACTACTACAAAAAATAAATAATGATTTTTCTCTGGTTTGAATTAATGTCCTTCACACAGTTTGTCCCCAGGCCTGTGTACTTCCTCAGGTCTCTTGGGCTTGCTGAAGGACCACGGACAGCCCGTCTAGAGGAAGGCCAGGAGACCATGCTGTCTTCTCAGTGCAGTCCTCCAAGACAGGCGACAAAATAAGAGGGTTCCAACTTAAAACTTTGCCCTCTGCTTCCGAACAGCCACTGCCCTCTCCTAAAAAACAGAGAGAATTGGGTGCATTGTAGACTAACAGTGGTCTTCACACAGCTGTTTTTGAAAAGAGTGTGTTGAATAATAAAGAAAGATGCAGAAGTCAGTCTCACTTAGGTTTGGTTTGAATCCGAGGAAGAAAAGTACATTAAACACCCCTCAATTCTCTTGAGTTACTATATAAGTCATTGAGATTAAAGTGATCCTCTTAAGAGCCCCTAAAAAAGTACCTTAAGGAAAGATTATCGTTCCTATAGGGACTCAAAAGAAAGCAGGGCTAATGCTCACAAAATGCATTATCCTGCAAAGTCCCCCGCTCTGGGACTAAGGTGTCTAAGCCTGTTTGGATAACATCCCCTAATGCAATGGGATTAGCAACCTGAGCCATCTATGGCTATACCATCCTGAATGTGCATGATCTCATCTGATCCCAGAAGCTAAGCAGGGTCAACTTTGGTTAGCACGTGGATGGGAGAAATAGTGTGGGCTGAAGGATGTAATAACAGGATTTCCAAGAATTTCTCTTATCCATCCTTATCTTTTCTGGAAGTACCCAACATTCCCACCCAGTTTTCTAAGCAATCAGTGAGCTGACCATAGAAAATTTGCTGATACATTTCTCAGCCCACCAGAGACCAGAAACTTAAGTAGTAAAAATGCCTCCCTGTCTGTACCTCTGCTGAACTCTGCTGTATCTTCTGCGGAATCAGAATTGACATCATTTGTATTGTCCTGACAGCAGGTATGCTGGGCGGGGGTTGGTGCCACACTGTCCTTGATGTTCTCTTCAGCTAACTGGCCACAATCAGGAACTGTGGAAGCTGGACACACTGGTACCTTCAAGGTACTGAGGGGCTTCATTTCCAGACCATCCTGAGGATAAGAGGCCACCACTGGGACCAAAGGAAGGGGACTGTTGGTTTTGGTGAAACACCTGCAGAGTTGAAGCCAAAAGAAACAGAACTGAGTGTTTAGGGGCACCAATAATTAAAATAAGCTCATTTAAAAATATAATGAATATTTAAAATTCACAACTCTTAAGAATTATGCTTTAAAAATAATTAGTTGGCTCATTCTTATTTGAAATAACAAAACCCTGAAAATTAGTTATAGTGATGATAGGAGAATGCGCCAAAGGCAACCCTAGGGACAGAACCTTTCATGACGCAACCCACGCACTTCCCTTTAGCTCACTGTCAGAGGCCATGTCATCAACTAGTCCCCAAATACAGCACTCAGGAGCAGAAAACACCAGCTACTGCAAGGAGCGAGGGAGAGAAAGAAAGGACAGGAAGCTAAGAGACACAGCCGCACAAGAGGAGTGACCTCATGACAGTCAGAATAAAAATACACGGCTTTGAATCAGACGGTGCATTCGTTCCTTTTCTCGCTGCTGTGAGAAAATACCGGACGGAAGTGACTTGAGGCGGGGAGGTTCACCCCAGCTCTGAGTTCAAGGGTATGATGCATCGTGGTGCAGAAGGTTTGGCAGCAGGAGCTGCAGCAGCCAGTCGGTCACACTGCCTCTGCAGTCAAGAAGCTGGTGTCTCGTCTGCTTTCCCACTTTCATTCAGTCTGGGACCCAGTCACAGACCGGTGCTGCCACAGTTAGCATCCTTCCACTTCCGTTAACCTAATCCAGGAACTCCCTCACAATCATATCTAGAGGTTGGTCTCCTAGGAGATGCTGGATGCCGTCAAGCTGACAGTCAGGTGGTTTTCCTCTCAGCCTGGGAGGAAACCATACTGAGGTCAGCCATTCAGAAGCCAAGAGTTGTAAGATGTTTTTCCCACTGTAGAATTAATTGGCAGGAATTTACCTGCACCAAACATCTCCCTTCAATTCCATTCTACTTCTATTCCCTGCCTCCAGCTAAGAAGTGTGCTCTCAAACTGGGTACTGTCTGACTCAGTCTTCCAGTTCTCGGACTCTTCCGCTGCTCCCTGCAACTGCTGTCTCACCCACCCTGTGCACTCTCCATTCAACCTGCTGGGCCTTTTCAGCCCTGAAGTTTCCACTTGGATTCTTCTCAGCCAATATGCCCACGTGCTCATTTCCTGAGTTACTTGTCTTCTGAAAGTCCTTGAACATATTTATTATACCTGCTTAACGCCATTGTTTGCTAACAGTGATGCGTGGGCCATCTCAGGATCAGCTTCTAATGTCCTCATGTTTCTCCCCAAGAAGCACCACCGTCCCCCTTCCTTAGATGGACTCTAATTCTTTCTCATTTCTGCTTGAATCTTCTGGATGTTTTACTGACACTGACTCAGTCTTCTGCCACGTTCTTTCTCAGGCCCTTACCCCAAGACTGGAGAAGGCCTTCAGGAGAAACCCAGACTGCCTTTGAAGGAGTGGGTTCCAGTTCAGTTCCCAACTGCTCTGGTTACTCCCCGATGTTGTTAAATTGTCTACATTTTATCATTGCCATCTGTAAGAATGAGCTGTTCCTGCTACTGGTACATGTTTTTAAATTTCTACAATTGGGACTAAGAAAAGTTTGAAAATGATGGGCTTTTATGTAAGGTAGACAGGAACAACACAGAAGAGAGCATCTGTGCTAGAAATGGGTCATTTGAGAGAATAATGGTCAGAATTCTTTATTTCCATCTTTTACATGGGGGTGGGGGAGTTGGGGGGGGGGGGGGCTTCTGGGACAACCAATTAGGAAAGGGGTCAAGTTCTATTGGCTCAAGTCATTGGAAAGACCAGTTTCGAGCAAGACGGTGCAGACAAGCCTGAAAGAGAACAGACACATGTCAGTAAATCGAGTCATTAACTTAAATAAACCCAACTTCTATTTCAAATTAAAAAAAAAACAAAAAACCACTAACTGTACAGTTAAAGGACACTAGGGATCTAATTAACTTTTGATAATATGGTAAACCATGAATATGACCCACATTTTCCCATGCAGGTTTCAACTAGTGCAAAGGACAAAGAAGTACAGACAGGAATGTCCTGGAGTCAGAACCAGAGCCCTGGGGCGTAGACACGTCACCTCTCAAAAGAGTCCAGTACTAACTCTGATTTGCTCTCTTGGCTGTTTTATGCAACTCAGAACTTCTAACAGTGTCTTTTAATCAATGTCTCCCATATACATTACATTATGTTGTTAGTCTCTCCAGGTCTCATACTTAGTGGACCCCAAAGTCCCCCTGTGGATTCAACACATGGTACTGGTACCCACAGATTCTGAATGTGTTAAAATATGGGCGATGTCAAGGGGGAAATCTTTCTAGTTTCAAACTACTATTAGAGAAAACTTAATGGGTATGAGGGTCTCCATAAGTAGTCTCACAAAGAAGATTCCCTCCAAGTGTCAAGCACTGTGGGAGACATTGTGAATAACAAGGTAAAAACAGCGGTGGTCCTGTTCCCAGCTAGCAGAGGAGGTAAACAAGCAAACAAAAGTTACAACCGAATGTGGGGAGAATGTGGGGATGTGGAAGTGCTGCTGCTGCTGCTGCTGCTGCTGCTGCTGCTGCTGCTGCTGCTGCATGTTCTCCCAGGCTGCATCAAACTCTACTGACTTCATAGCCGAGGACCTGGCATCAGTATCAACTATGGAACTGGGGCATTTCAAAAACCCAGAAGTATCTCTAGTTAGGGAAATCAGTGTGACTGCTGTGACTTATTAGAAGTATTTCTTTTCTTGGGTTTTTTGTTTGTTTGTTTTGTTTATTGTTTTTCCAAGACAGGGCTTCTCTGTGTAGCTTTGGCTGTCTTGGAACTCGCTCTGTAGACCAGGCTGGCCTCAAACTCACAGAGATCCACCTGCCTCTGCCTCCAGAATGCTGCCTGGCTTGGAAGTATTTCTTAAAATTTAAATTCCAGGCTCCCAGCTCTGACTGTTTAGTGTATATCAGAATATCTGTCCTGCTAAGAACCCCTAAAATGATGAAGTAATTTTACTTTAAAAGTGATCAAGGCATCAGGAGTTACTAAAGCTTGTGGCTAAAGGTGTAGAGGAGGTGAATGTGAATCTGATCTTCAGCCCTTCCTTTGCTCTTGAGGCACCTGCTCAACTGAGTGTAGATGAAACTCTACAGATCAAGAATTGAGGAGCTAAGATGCTGACTTGAACTTTTAAATGCATCAGTGAGGCTAGGAAGACAATACTGGAGTTCAGAGCCTGCCCAGAAAAAAAGGCCTGGGAAACACACATAGGCTTTTAGGTGAGATTCTCAAAGGGCTACATCCTAAAAGTAAGAGTGAAACAGGAATAGACTGGGCCTTTAAAAACTTGTGTATATGTGAGAGAGTGTGGTATATGTATGTATGGTGTATGCTCTCATGTCTGTGCGGGTGTATATGGCCCTGTATGCATACAAGACCAGAGGAAGATGTCCAGCATCTGCTCGATCACTGTCCACCTTTTCTTTGAGACAAGGTCTCTCACCAGATCTGGAGCTAGGCTGGCAGCCAGGGAACCACAGCAATCCACCTGTCTCCACCTTCCCTAGCACTGGGGTCATAAGTATCACTGAAGCTGTGTTCAGCTTTTTACATGGGTGCTTGGGATTTGAACTCAGGTCCCCCTGCCTGTGTGGAGAGCGCTCTTTCTTGCTGAGTCCTGCCCCAGCCCTAAGACTAGGTTTGTACAAAGCCTAAAACTCAGCATCACATTCGTCAACTCTAGTTGGGCTTTGAGTGATTTGGCCCTCATCCAACGATATGGCCAAACATAAAAGTAAATCCTTTCTGGAAGAAAACATCTTCTAGAGCTTATACCAGTTACATAGCTTACATGGAAAAAATATTGCCAAGTATTAAATGAGAACAAGAGAAAACAAGTTGGGGATGGAGAGATAGCTCAGCAGTTAAGAGCCCTTGTTACTCTTGCAGAAGCCTTGCATTCAGTTCCCGGCATCACCCGGATAACATCAACTCAAGGGGATCTAACCTCTCTTCTGAGCTCTGGTAGACAGGGACAGTACTGAGGTGTTGAAGGTCTCCAGGAAAGTGAGTGTCAACAGATAGAAGAAAGAAAATAATACAGAGATGAACAAGTAGCAACGGGAAGGTATGCAGACACTGACTCCCAATAAACATAAGCATTAATGATAGAGTCTGAGAGGATTTTTAACTATTTTACTACAAAAATTTATAAAAAGAACATACAAAAGGCAGGAAGAAATGGATGTAAACTGTTTTAACGTCTTGTACTGTCTGGGAAGTGGGTGAATTCTTATTTATTTTAACTTGTTTAGTGTGTGTGTTATAGTGTGCACATGTGGAGGTCAGAAGACAGCTTGTTAGAGTTGGTTCTCTCCTTCCACTATGTGGAATCTGGGGACTGAACTTAGGTTGCCAGGCAGGTGCCTTTACCACCTAAGAGCCCATCTTTCTAGCCTCTTGTATGAGTTCTAAAGCACATTAGACTCTAGCTAAAGTCATAAAGCTCAGTGCTAAGCACATAGTAAATTATAGTAAATGAAATACAGTAGGACTTAAGAAATGTAAAGTAAATAAGCAATTATTAGCATTAGAAAATTGGGCTTTTGTAAATACCTTTTCTCAGGCAAGGCAGCTCTTAAGGAACAGCATTAGGCTCATTAGAAGTTGCTGCTCACAGTCCATACCTCCTATGGTATGGACTGATATGGATTGATACTGAAGCAGGAGAACACAGCCACTATCCTTGGCCGTCTGCATCACAATACTAACTGTCCATCCTTGTTCAATAGATAGCTATTTTGTTGGCTATCTGTTGACATCAGAGTTGTCTAGAGGTCAGGCAATGACTGTCCTCAATGTCACAGGTGACAGCTAAGGACAAGAAGACAAAAAGCACAGCCGGGCACTCAACCTTGACAATGTCACACGTGCTAAGTGAACTTCTGGCTCCTGCTTCCCTTTCTCCACAGGAATCTGAAGGTAATGAGTGGTGCCAGGAACTTAGAAGCCAAAGAACGATCAGAAAGAGAAGTTCACTTCAAAGAAGTCAAATTAAGAAAAAGAAAAGCCGGGTTGGGGATTTAGCTCAGTGGTAGATCGCTTGCCTAGCAAGCATAAGGCCCTGGGTTCGATCCTTAGCTCTAAAAAAAAAAAAGAAAGAAAGAAAGAAAGAAAGAAAGAAAGAAAGAAAGAAAGAAAGAAAGAAAGGAAAGCCATACTTGCCAGAATCTGAAAAACAAAAAAAAACCCAAAAACACTGAGGCAGTTTCCCTGTAAATAAATATTACAAATATGACTTAATTCGCAGAGCTAACGTGAATGAATTTCATCATGCTGAAGTAACAAAATGCTAGGAACTCACCAGACAATGAGAGGCCTTCTTCCTTTCTTCTGACTTCCTCTCTTCCTGTGCTCTTCGTTAATTTGAAGCAGGTTGTAGATGGGATTTCTAAGTGAACTCTAAGGGCTTTTCAACACCATGATTTCTAAAGAACATTTGCCGGAGTGGCACGGAGTTACATTCACAGGGCAGGACCGGGGGTCAGCGAGACAGAAGGGCCAGCTTCTACAGGGACTGTCATCAATGTCAATGTGCCAGAGTGCAGATTACACAGACATTTAAAGATGAGACTCTTAGCTGGAGAAAGTACAACTTGCTTTTACTTATTCTTTAGCATCTGCTTTTCAGGTAAGTAGACCAGAAGTCACAAACTCCATCCAGAACTCTGTCTCTCCTTCATCAGAGGGGGTGGAGAGTAATATAATTTATATTTGTAAAGTAGCTATGACCCAGATTTCACCATGATAAACCACACCGATTTAAAATTTTCTAGTACACTGATTCTTAACTGAGAATCGGCAATTAACCACTTAGCTAAGCAAATGAAAGCAATTCCATTGCCTTTCCGTTCGTGTATGTCCAGATGTCTGTGTGTCAGCACAGAAACAGCTTGGACTTGGGCTGAGCATGTAGAGATAAAAGCATAAAAGCCACGGGCCACAGAGGCATATGACCTCTCTTCTGAATGTGACCAGGTATGGCATGAGGAGGCGAGGTTGTCACTGACAATGCTCTCAGACATTTTCTAAAGCAATCGAAAACCACTGAGTAGCTGTGAATATGTAAATTAAGAGACCAACTTTCCACAGAGTGAAAAAGAACAGAACGTTCGCTGAGACTCTGAAAAGGCACTTTACAGTTCACACAACTCAGTAACTTTTACAGTCTGAGGCTTCACAACCTTCAAACTGTAGTGCTGCAGACTGTGGAGTGGATGTTTCTGCAGAGCTGTCTCCAGCCCCGTGAAACTCATCTCTTATTTATCAACACCAAGTAAACAGAACTCTGAGCATCCAGTCATATACAGTCTGTAAGCACCCAGGTGGTTGAGGACTCAGTTTACAAGACAACCTTTTCACCTGTCTGTGGGTTTAGGAGAAAGAAAAATAACTATTGTAGGAATCACAGAAACAGTGAGACTCTGTACTCAGCAATCTGAACAGCACAATGGAATGAAAAAGAGAACTGGATAGTAGTCTAAGTTTGCATTCGGGTGACGAGGCATGTTAGTAGTTGATTAAACATAATGTGGTTCTGTCTATAAAACTATACAGATAAATATTTTCTAAAGAAGAACTTCACTTCTGATTACATGGCTGGATATAATTTAGCGTGATTATGACAGTCACTCTGATCAGATGCCAGGACAAGTTTTACATAAAGCCCCTTTCCCAAGGTTTTTGCAGTACTGGGGACTGAACCCAGGACCTCACGCCTGCTAGGCAAGCATTCTACCACCAAGCCAGCCAGGCTCTCTCTCTTGATTATCTTTGCAGGCAAGGAGTAAGGACCCATGAATCCCTTGAATATTCAACATTTATTTTCACACATGTGCTCTGACTTCTGCAGTAACATCTTGGTGACACTTTGTTTTATATTTAGTTCATCTTGCTGTTTCCTCTCATCACTGCTAGCTCTCTTATTTGCTGTTCTGTTCCTTGACTGTGGGAGCAGATAAGTTACTATACAATAGAACTCTGATAACCGTCCCCTCCAGGGCCGTGATGGTCCTTCATTCTCACTGTCTACACTGTTGTATACTCTGATGACCCTGCCATCATGGTAGGACTTTCCTTTAGAAGTTAATTCATCACTTACTTTTACACAAAAGGTGACAATAAGTGCTGGGAGACAGTAAATGATGGAATGAGTATATGAACAGGGCAAACAGGCCCACAAACAGCTTTTAATTTAAAAATCAAAAAAAGCAATAATAGTCCATGATGACAGGCCCTCAGTCTCCATGTTAGAAGAGGTAAATTTGGGGAGACAAACAACCTTTCCAAAAAGAAGGTATTGAGCAGTTAGAGATGTATCAGCGGTTAAGAACATTGCTACTGTTCCATTCCCAGCATCCAATCAGATGGCTTACATCTGCCTGTAACTCCAGCTCCAGGTAATCCAACACCCTCTCTTGGCTTCCAAAGAAACATGTGGCACACATTCACAAAGACACATACACATGAATAAAACATAATAAAAGCAAATTTTAAAAATTTATATTTTATTTAAAATATGTTATATATATTAACTAAAATACATATATGGGACTTTTTTTCTCCTCAAAGTGGACAGGTGATGGAAAGGCTGAGTCTTGGACTTTTGTGCTTTCTTCTTTTGGTGTTATGGATAGCTATGAAGTTGCTAAGTGGTCAGAAATAGGAATGGGATTGGGTCATAAAAAAAATTGCCTGCTAATGGGAAGAGTTTAAGTATGTTAGATAATTAACAACCACCTGGGCCCATCAAACCCTGGCCAGAGACTCCTACTATAACCTAATATCCCCACTTCATCTCTGCATCTCATTTTCAACCGAGCACATCTGACATCATTTGTGGAAGGGTACTCTCAGACCGAGCACACACAGACATTTAGGATTATCACTACACAGAAACTTGGCAGCCATCTGCAATATCTGATTTTCTAGGCATTATCCCCAGTGGCTTTCTTTCTCCTGATTATCAGCCATTCAGCCTGGACGTCTTTTTCTTTCCCCAGATGAATTATAGACATTTTTCCATGCTGATTTTTACTTCCTGCCCATTTCCAGTCTCTCAGGCACCCTTAAAGTTAATCTCTCACTCTTTCCTGATGGGACCTCTATTCACTCATCTGTGAATTTCATCAGTGTCTTCTCTACTCTCTCTTCCAAATTATCAAGACGGATGGCAAATGGGCCCAATTTAACATCCATTCCTTCCCATTAAACCAGCCAGGCAGCTAACAAACCACATTTGATTGCATATCCAGAACTGCACTGTTCTGTCTGAATTGAGGAGAAGAGAAAGGCAGAAAGAATCTGATTTATTTGATTACAATCTGTTTAACTCTTGAAATGCTGAATAGCACAATGGTTTCTCAATTATGTTTTCAGAGGAGGGGATATGAATGGCACAATGGTTTCTCAATTACATTTTCAATGGAGGGAACTGGTTCCCTGGAAGGCTGCATTTAACAGGCCTCTTTCTACACAGTACTAAAATCCTGAAAAGGTTTAGAGTTAAGAGAACACAGAGGGCAGGCAGTCATCTGCATGCCACAGAAGCCCTGGGACTTAAGTTTCCCCACAGCCAGCTAGGGTGCCTTCCCGCTTACTGGTTCCAATTGTTGTTGTTTGTTTGATACAATGTTTCTCTATGTAGTCCAGGCTGTCCTGGAACTCACTATGTAGACCAGGCTGGCTTAAAACTCCTAGAGATCTTCCTGCCTCTGCCTCTGAGTGCTAGAATTAAAAGTGTGTCACCACACTCCATTTGTTCTCAATTTTTTTTATATCAGTACTTCAGTTACGTCAATAGTGTCAACCCTGCTCCCCTGTGTTACTGCTAAAATGGAGGGACGAGAAAAGAGATTCACTAAGGGTTAGCAACAACTGGTTCTTAAAAGCCCGGCTCTAAGAAATGCATTTGGTTTTAAACCTGAGAAGGTAGAGGAAAAGGAGAAGCAGGTTGCAGGGCAGGTGAAATGCTGCACAGAGAGACTCCAAATGAGCCCTGCCTGGTCCTCAGGCATCTATGGAACAAAAGAGAAATTTCCAGGCTAACCCCAGACGTCCTACAGCACAGTGCTGGGCAAGGAGCTCTTCATCAATTCTGTTTCCCAGGGGGGATGACTGCACCTGGTGACAGGGACTCACCTTTCCCCCAGATCAACAAACTAGTGTCTAATATTTATAAACCTCACATCCACTCAGCCTCCCACTCATTTCCCAAACTGGGCCTACAGTGTTCTTGACGACCACAGTTGTAGCTGGTGATAAGCTGCTTAAAATCTTTCACTAGCCTGCTGTGGCTTGGGATGACATAGTTTCATTAACCTTTTACCTCTGACCCTTTCTTTTAATAGTTTCCAGGAATATCAACCTTCCTTTGTTATGTGGGGGCTGTGGGCATCCTGATTTAGAGATTCCACATAAGTAGTACCCTTTGCCTGGAAAGCTTCAAACCTAGCCTGTCCCTTTTACCTCACTTTATAAATTCTCCATTGTTAACAAACTGCTATCCGCGTAGGGAGACCTAATAGCACCTATTTCTTTGTTTTTAGAAGATCTAGTTTGACTGTATATTCATCTTTATGATGTCATCTTGAAAAACAACAGACCATGAGCCCCGTGCAGGCGGGGACGAGCCTGTGGCTTAGTCCTGTATCCCTACACCTCTGGTTCACGGGGTCCTGCACAGAACGCCTGCTGAGTGAACACACCTTCTTTTTGCTTTCTCTCTCTCCCCTCATCTCTATTATGAAGATACTATCAAGGTAGCGAGCAAAAAAAGAAAAGAAGAGAAAGAAAACAGCAGCATCTCATAAAAAGAATGAGAAATCGAATTCCAAAATAAATAAAAACAAATCAGCAGCTCAAGTAATAGATTAAAATTAAGCATCTAAGGCTATTGTCTCCTTTGAAAATATCAACTATAGGTGCAGTCTGGCAAACTTTGAAGTAGATGTTACCACATCTGTACTGCAGTCCCAGTATCTTCACCCAAACAACAGTATCTCCACCCATCTCCCTGGACCGGCAACAACCGGTACTAGAACCTGAGACACCTGAAACCAAATTCATCACTTTTCCTCAATGTACCCCTTTATTAGGTTGCTTATTTCCATGTCCACCACCTGGAAATTACCAACCATGTCATTCACATTTGATAAGGTCTGCATGTTTGGAATCTTTTTTTTTTTTTTTCTGGTTTTTCAAGACAAGGTTTCTCTGTGTAGCTTTGTGCCTTTTTCCTGGAACTCACTTGGTAGCCCAGGCTGGCCTCGAACTCACAGAGATCCACCTGCCTCTGCCTCCCGAGTGCTGGGATACAGGCGTGAGCCACCCGGCCAAGGAATCTTCTTCTTTTTTTTTTTTTTTTTAATTTAATTAAAAAATCATTTGTTTGTTTAGTCGGTGTGGTCTGTGCACATGGAACATGGCACATTCGTGGAGGTCAGAGGACAAAGTGTGGGAGTCCATTCTCTTCTTCCATCAAGTGGGTCCTAGTTACTGAACTCAGATAGTCAGGCCTGGCAGCAAGTACCTTAGCCAGGGGAGCCATCTCACCAGCTCTAATTTAAATTTTTTGGACTCCTATCAGACATGGATGATGGCAACCCTAGAGTTTCATTCCTTACTTCCTCATTGCTGGAATGAAGGCTAAGTTTGCTTACAACAATGTGTAGCAGTCTCCCCGTCACCAACACAACCTGTGCATGCTACAATGTATCAAACAGAAACGTGTCCCTGAACACTCCACACTCCTCAAAAGGCTTCATATGAATTAAGATACAGCTTGCACTGTGTTTCTTAACATTGAACACATGCCTCCTTCTGTACTTTACAGAATCAAAGGTTTGCTTCTGCTCTTTAAACGTAAGACTAGGATGTGAAATGTACTGCTGCTACTACTGAGTGGGAGTGTGTGTGTGGGTGTTGGGGGGGGGGGTTGTTTCCCTAAACAAGTGGGTTTTTATGCAGGAAGAACATTTAAGCCAGGGAGAAACACAGCTGAAGAGAATTTACCTGTTCCAGACAGGAGTGAGACAAATCTGAAATGCAGAAAGCTATTAACCTCAACATTAAGAGAAATATAATTATAATTCATAGTACAACCACCTAATTCTACACAGATGTGCATGTAATGGCCAAACTGAAGTTGGCAGAGGTCATTTAAATTCTTTTAAAGAAATGTGATCTAAACTGGTCAGTGGTGGTGCACGCCTTTAATCCCAGCACTTGGGAGACAGAGGCAGGTGGATCTCTGTGAGTTCGAGGCCAGCCTGGTCTACAAAGTGAGTTCCAGGAAAGCCAAGACTACACAGAGAAACCCTGTCTCAAAAACCCAAAAGAAAGGCAGGAAGGAAAAGGGAAAGGAGGGAGATCTATTTTGGGCACAAGATGGAATCCTATCATCAAGACATTTTATTAAATTCTATATGGTACTGTGTTCAGATCAGTCTTCTACTACTTAGAATAATACTTTACTTTTCAGATAAGGGTGCTAACTTTGATACTATGGAAATTCCTCAAGATCATAAATTTAAGCAGTGGCAAAGCACAGGACTACTTATTTTTAGACCAAAGATCCCCTCATTATAACACTCTAATAGTTAAGATCTGCAATGACCACAAGAACCATAAAGGACAACACAAGGCATAAACCTCTCATTACTGCTTGTTAAATTAACCCACCTGCTTACTGCCAAGCGTGTGAGCCAGCTTCATGAACTTCCTCCTTCTCCTCCTCCGTAGTTTTTGGAGACACAGTCTTGCTCTGCAGCCCAAGCTGACCACCTCAGCCTCTCAAGGGCTGGGGTTACTGGCAAGAGCTACCACACTTAGGTCTACAAGTTCCTTTCCATGTTTTCTTAACAAACTGTGATGATATCCTATGACAAACTCTGAACAAAAATGTGGCTTTGATATACCCACATTTCAAAAACGAGTGTCACAGAATTGAAATATGTAACTTTTAGTACACAAACTAGGCAGACATCTCTTGCTAATATGTAAGCATTTACAAGTTAAGTAAGTAACTAAAAGTAGCAATGATTTATTGCTCTGTTCTGAGAACTGCTAAAACAACGTACTGTTTGTTTTCTGAGATGTGTCTCACTATGTAGTCCAGGCTTGCTTTCATTCCAACGCAAACCCAGCTCGCCTGCCTTGAAAGGATGCACTTTTGCTTGTATGGCTGGCTGGCTAGGTCTTTCTGGTGTCACCGATTCCCAGGGATAACTCTTAACCTTTTACTTCATTTAAAAGTAACAAATCGAGCCCTTCTAGATAATGCATGATCCAAACTTCAAGCTACACTCCAGCTATCTAATGTTCTAAGCTTTCTAGTTGAGAATTTCAGGGGCTGGAGAGATGGCTTAGTGGTTAAGAGCACTGGCTCCTCTTCCAGAGGTCCTGAGTTCAACTCCCAGCAACCACATGGTGGCTCACAACCATCTCTAGTGGGATCTGATGCCCTCTTCTGGCATAAAGTTGTACATGTGGATACAGCACTCACATACATGAATAATAAAATCTTTAAAAAAAAAAAAAGAATTTCAGAGGTGGGATGGATTTTTAGGTATGTAATTTAATACTATCATTATGGAAAAGAACTAAGATTTCTGATGCAACTTCAATAATCCTTTGGAACTAATATATACAGAAGTACATGAAAGAACTAGCAGCCTTCAGCCCCATGTCAGGCTAGCCTTGAACCTATAATTCTTCTGCCTCATCCTCCCAAGTAGCTGTGATTAAAGGCTTGTACTATCAGGCCCAGCTAAAATGCAATACTCTTAACAAACAGTCTGTTAGTTTTTTATAATTAATATTTAATATATTAGTAAGTAATAAATACAGAAATAGTATGAAAGTTTTCTTATATTAAATGTGTCAAAGTTTGTGAGTTTTCGTTTGCTTGTGTTTGAGACAGGGTCTCACTATATAGGCTGGTCTTGAACTTGTAATACTCCCAAATTTGGGGGTTACAGGTTACTGAGGTTAAAGAGATATGCCACCATGCCTTTTTCCTGTGTGTCAAGGCTAAAAATACACAGTATTCTACATAATTTTCTTATTTGAACTTTTGTATATATCACTTTTACAACTGAAAAATGTAAATTTAAAAAGCAAGGTGTGGGCTGGGGAGATAGCCATGAATCCCAGTCTAGTGGTCTGTGTTTGTAATCCCAGTGCTGGGAAGGCAGAGAGGGCAGATCCTCATGAGCCAGCACAGACTATTGGATGTGCTCCAGGCCAATTGAGAGGTCTTATCTCAAAAAACAAGGTAGACCTAAGGAATGGCATCTGATGTCATCCTTTAAGTACCACATACACACGCATGTGTACACACACACACACACACACACACACACATGTGTACCCATATTCTCACACACACACACACACACACACACACACACACACACACACGTATCCATACTCATACACACACACACACACACACACACACACACACACACACCCATACTCATGTACACACACACATACCCATACTCATGCACACACACACACACATACACACACATGCAGGAATGCATATGCAAAACTTCTTGTGGTTTTTATTTTGTTTTGAGACAGGGTCTCTCAAGTATCCTGGCTGTCCTGGAACTTGCTGTGTAGCCCAGGCTAGCCTCAAACCCACAGATATCACCTGCTTCTGTCTGCTGAGTACTGGGACTAAAGGCACACACCACCACAGTCCAAGTAAAATTCTTCTTCTTAAGTATCTTAAGATTTTAAGAATTAAAGAAAAAAAGAGAAGAGAAAAGAAACACTGCACGATCTAATAGGAAAATTCCAGCAATATTATTACAGAAAACTGCCCTATAGAAAAGAGATGCTTTTGCTTCCTGCTTAGACATGCCCCACTGTGTTTATCCTCATCCCAACACAACATGCAAGTAAGAAATGGGACTGTATATAGAGAGGAACCCTACCCTTCAGCAACACTCTGTTAAGAAACAAAGCCTTTAGTATTGTCACTACATGTCTAAAGAAACTGAGGCACAGAAAGGTAACAATTACAAAGCTGAGGGTGGTGGAGTTTTGTGTTAAGTTTGGGAAAACAAGGAGGCGGCACTGAATGTGTTGGCCACAGCAAATGTGGCTGGGTGCACACTAACGTACCTATTGTTGTTCCGGCAGTTCCGACAGTTAATGCATTCCAGCGGGTCAATCTGAGGGACTGCTGTGTACATTCCTCCGCCCTGGTCAGGACAACATTCAAGGAAAGAGAAAAGAAGAAGCTGAAGGGGCCAGAGACCATTTGCTAAATAGTCACAAATGCATATCAATAACAAATGGGTGTGTGGTACATTTTCACACACTGCCTGAGCAACGCAATGCTTGTTACTTATTCACAAGTACACCCAGCTCAGTGTTACACTAGACCCCTAAGGCTGGACTGCCACATTCTTCCCGGCACTTCTGTACTGGAAAAAGGCAAATAAACGGAGGGAGGTTAGTCACTTCCTTTTAGTATTTCAAATTTATGCCTTAAAATATATTATACATCATAAGCGCCTACTCATGTTTTCTTTTCTAGCAGTCATGGAAAAAGCTTATGGGATGCCAGTTAGAGAGACAGGGTGTAAAGTTTGTTTGAATGACGTCACAAGATCAACCCATCCTCATTTTCCTGTAATTATTTCGAATTGGTCCGTTCACTTGACTGTACAGTTTTAAAACGTCATATTTTTCCAGATGGAGCGAACTCTCAGCCAGCCATGACTTGGAGGGAATATTAATATTTTGATGTTGCTTTTGGCGGAAACTGCTCAGCAATTAAGGAAAATGCCCAGATTAACACATACCTCATTGTAAAATGTTCACTTGACATACATACAGAATGGCAAACAGGAAGTTAAAGACTGGCCTTAGAACCAGAGTTCTGTTTTCTGGAGAAAACCAGCAGAGCTGGATTTGAAGGTGGGAGGGTTGTCACAGAGCACCCAAACCTCAAGCAGGCCTTCAAGGTCAGCAAAGGTTCAGACAACTGCTTTTGCTAGAACCCTTTCCATTTCATTTATCTTATAACAACAGCCAAGCAAATCAAGACTAGAAGTTTTTCTCAGTAACCCTGATCCACCTAACAACAGGAATGATTGGGAAAACAGAGGAAGAACATCCCTAGACTACATTCAGTCCATGTGGGCGAACTCCAGAAGTTCAGAAGAATGATGTCGTTTATGAGAACTGCAAATCAGTGATTTTCAGGATCACTAATACGATTTTAATTTCTTTGTCTTCCCTTTCAGAAGAATAAAAAGATGACAAGCTTAGGACCACACTGACAACCTCTAAAACTGTGCACCTAGCAGGGCAGACACCAATAAATGACAAGTCTGAAAACCCAGAGTTCCGCGTTGGAAGCATCAGCCATGGGGTTCCTTCTTATGGAACAGCCTGAGCGGAATGCTTTCCCTGTCAGCTTTCTCCACTCCTTGGCTGAGGTGAGGAGTGAACTGGGAATGTGACAGGCCATGACTTGCTTCATAGAATAATGGAATCATTATCTTTTGGAGATGATACACTTTGTAGAATGTACAAAAACTCAGTCACACAAAAGCCTTAGGGTTTTGTTTTTTTTTTTAGCTTTATGATAAATATGGACCTTATAGTTTTTGTTTTGCAAATCTAATATTTCAATATCTTTACTAAACTGAAGATGAAAAAAGAATAACTTTCTAGATTGTAGCAAACGTCTTTGTAATCAGATTAATAGCAAAAACTAAACAAGTGTTTAATTTGATCAACTGAACAAAATATCTGATTAAAAGGTAATATGGATGCCCAGCCAGAAATATAATGAATCAAACTTGCTCAGACAAGAATTTTAAGCAATATTATCGAAACTGTGTTAGTCATTCTAGCCCCGTCACAAAAAGACAAAGGGTTTGCAATTGAACTCTTGTAGTTGACAAATGCTAATATTCTAAAATCCAAAAGGTTTATATGCTACAGGGTTTTAAAAATATCTGGGCAACACAAATTCATGATGTGTCAGGGGTGATAATCTGGCAGCCTGTGGAGATCTTTTACATGGTCTTCATAAAGCTAGGGATGTTGATCACCAGCAGAATACTTGCCTGCTATAGGAGAAGCCCCAGGTTCCATCTACAGCATAGAAGAAAAAAATCTGAGTGATAGCCTAGCATCTGGTGATTTTTACCTATATTTACTCATGTATTGAAAGGTCAAAGTCTAGCAACACCAGGTCCTGCACTATGCATGACCACAGTTGTGCAGAACTGGAATTGCTTCTTCAATGGGTAGCAGCTGCCACCACCTCTTTTACTGAGGCATCCTGATGTGCTGCAGAATGTTCCTCCATTTGCCAGACTTAACAGCATTTGAGTTCTCAGACTCAGCTCCAAGTAAATCAAATGCGAACCATCTGGCCTGGTCTTTGCTCAGCGGTATTTCCATTTTGTCTCAAGAATAACTTTCAATGTGTTCTTTCCTGCATTTCACTTTGTGCTAAATAATTTAAAGCTAGACCAAGCTGACAAATCCAGCTATTACTGGTGACAGAAAACTGATGAAGACTCCTCTGGATCTGGAGCTACTGGCAACACACGCCATGCCCACATCCACAACTTACAAGGTGCCTATAGTGAAAAGAGTTGAGTGATCACCAGTCCTTTCACCCTGCCACAGAGGCCTAGAGATGCTATGATTTATAATGAGGTCTCTTACATTCACTAGATGGTGAGGATGCTCAAACTCCACACGTGTCCTGGTTAGCGAGTTTGTGTGTGCAGAATAAAGCCCTCCATTTACGCTTCCATTCAGGATCCCGTTGACTCCATTGGGGCCTTTGTGGTGGAGATGAGAACAGCCATTGCTGAGGCTGCCTTTGCTGAGGAAGCCTCCATGAACACTCCCATTGATCCGGGCTGTTCCTGAGAGAGTGGTATACTCCACCATCTGCCCATTAATCTCTGACCCTTGATAGAGATATCCTGGAGGATCATATTCTGTTGAAAGCAAAAAACAAGCCCAGAAGGAAAAGCAAAGTCAGAGGCTGAAGGAAAAAAAATCTTCCTGCTGAGAAATTTTACTAATGAAATCCCTAAGACACTAGCAACAATGCTAAAAGAAAACATACTAAGCTGTTCTCACAAAGCTTTGGTAAAGTTGCTGCTGTTGTTTCTTTAGAGTGAAGAGTAGCTTGGAACATTGAGTTAACTCAGACTCTGTTAATAGAAGGAAAAATTTATCAGGGAGAAATTACTCCCAAGGGAATAATGTGTAAAAGGAAAGCATCCAAGAGATGGCAACAGTTAAGCGGGCGTGCTTAGACTCCCACACACTTGAGAGAGCTGCAAACAACTGTCAGAATACTGAGGAAAAACCTTCCTCACTGCAAGAAGCAGCACTTCTAGGTAAAAAGCTTGATGACATGTGTCCATTGGCTGGCTCTTCAGCAGCTCCTCCCTCCCATCATGGTGCATGCCGAGGATGTGAGGTACCAAGGCAAGAGGTGGTTCTATTCCTTACAGTAAAAGCACTTGAGCAAATTCTGATTTCCAGAGGCACATCTGCCGGATACACTTAGAAAGAATCCCAGCACTGAAACTCTGCTCATCTGCTGCCAGGTTCTTGCCAAGCGCTCTCCAGGTTTCTCCTGGTCCTGTGCTTTCCCCACAGGAGCACATACTCCTGTACTAGCTTATCTGTGCTCCTTCAGAGCAGACCATGATTATCTTATCAGTTGATCGACATTGTTTAGCAAAGTGGCTGACAGGCAGAAGACAATGAGTTTCTTCTGGTGGCATAAATCGCTGAATAAACACTCCCATGATAATTTTCCATTTTGTAAAAATGATATCATCACAAAGGAAAATGGCTTCTTATCAGATCAATCTTGCTCAGATAACCAGAACAATGCTTTACTATTCAACACACACACACACACACACACACACACACACACACACAATTTAAAGTAAAGTGTTAGAATCATTCAGAATAAGGCCCAATCAAATGGTCACAAGCTTGGCAGCCTGACATCAGCAATCCAGTCATGCCTCTTTTGGAAGGCAATGTCCAATCAAAATAGATGATTTTTTTCTCCATGAGTTACTAACTTAAAAGGGGATAATGTGACAATGGTCCCTGGAAGTACTTATCACTATGGGTTTCCTCTTGCTTTTCTTGTATTTCCTTATTCTTAGGCCAAACATCTTCTCCTCACCAATGGTTGATAACCCTGCTTGATTTGGTTTTAGTGGTTGGGTACAAGAGAGGAAGGCTATTGGTATTGAAACAGTACCAGCATCAACTTTAAAATCACGCCTCTTCCTTGATGTATTTGGGAGACAGTATGCCACTTCAGAGTTGTCTGGGTACAGCAGTTAGAGGCAGGACCATGTCATCCCTGCTCATGATACCTACTGACAGTAACTTAAAGGCTTCACTACCTTCCTTTCCATCAAACCATTTCCTGTTGACGAGACTTGCACCAGCATGAAGACGTTCCTACAGTGATTCCAAAACTGATGCTCCAAGCACTCATCCTCTTTGGTGGTCCAACAAAGCCAAGCTTTCCCAGCACCAAGACAGTTATTTACTCAGAGACCTGCTTAGCTTTGGCTTTGGTGTTTATTTCTATTGGGCAATTTAATTTGATGCTCCACTTACTTTGGCTGGCAGCATGAATGGTTCTAAAGTCACCCCTTCTGAGTGGAGAGTATCTAACGGCTTTCATTCCATGGCACAAACACATGAAAGTGTTAGGAATCAATATTTATTCTGACAATATTTTTTCTACCCATCTTTTAAAAAAAATACAAGGAAATACTTATAAATGACTCACTCTGTATGGTGTTCTGTTGGCGACTCTTCCACAAACACAACGCAATGAAAACCATAAGAATGAGGACCATAACACCAAGCACACAGCCAACGATGAGGTATAACATATCACTGCTCCTGGCAGGGCTGGTTGCAGGCCCCACGTTCCCTCCATTTCCTGAAGAACTGGGAGGGGTACTCAAGTCTTTCATGGGATACTCTGACGCACCAGGAACACGTTTCACTGGATGAAATATTTAAAAAAAAAAATTAAGTCAGAGTGAATACAGAGTTTATGAAATGGACTCTCTGAAGGAGGTCTGGCTAGGAATGCCAGCTGGTCTGTTTACACTCCTTACAGACACGATATGACCACCAATGAGTCACAAAGAGAGATCCAAAATTTGAATTCTGATCTGCCAGAGTTGTAGTCCACAAATTTTTGAGCAATTCTAAGAGCCAAGAAACATACAAATTGGTTTGACCAAAATAGTGGTCTGATGATCTGCTGAACTGTGCTTACAGAAGACTCCCTGGGTTGAAATAAAATACTTCAACTTATGGACAGAAAACAAAAACAAAAACAAAAAACACACAAAAGAAAACTCATTCTGTGTGATACATTTTCCTCTGAATAAGACTTGGAGTTAGTGTTTTATTTTTCTACCATGTAAAAAAGGAACAATAGATGATTAACTGTGAACTACTATAGCAACTACATATAATCCAAAAAAACCTCATGCATCCTTCAAGCATCCCCAACAAGGCCTACTAGAGTCCATGTAAACACGGTCCTCTTACCTACTTCATGAGGATTCTGGGCAGCTGTGGTCACAAACACTATTTAACAAGTGTGACACGAACCCCACTCCCCCCATCTGCAAGTCACGTATTCTAATTGCTCTACATGTCATCGAGAAGTCCCACTCTGTCATAAGCAGAGCACAGTGGCTGACAGCCCACTCTCTGGAGCCAGGATCCCTGGTTTAAACTCAGGGTCACTTTCACCTCCACGAACCTGTTCTGTGTTCAGAAAATGGAGACAAAAAAGAGCTCCATCTTAGGCTGTGACAAAAAGTGCTATGGTCTGAATTTGGCTGTCTCCCAACTCATGTAGAAATTTAACCACCATGATGACAGCATTAAAAAGTGAAATTGGTGATTAGGTAGTGAGGACCTTATCCCCACCAATGGATCAACGTTATTGTTACAAGAGTGGGTTGGTCATAAGAAAATGGGTTTGAATATGGATCCTTTTTGTCGGGTCTCATTCACTTGCTCTTCTACCGCGCTATGACACAGTACTGGAGGCCCTTGCCAAACTGTCAGCACTATGCTCTGACTTCCCAGCCTCCAGTCAATAAACGTCCACTGGCTGTAAACTGCAGCTGCTAATGAGGGGCGCTATTTTGAACACAGCCACGTGACTATAAATCACATGACGAGACTGTCTCAGTCCCTTCCTTCTTTGCTGTGCTGGGGATGGAACACACCACTTGGTCCATGTTAAACAGGTTCCTTCCCTCCGAGCTACAACCCTATGCCAATATTGTTTCATATACTTATAATTTTGTGTGTGTGTGTGCATGTGTGTGTATATATAATTTTGTATATATATATATATAATTTTGTATATGTATGCACATGTGCGTTCCGATGCCCTTAGAAGCTGGAACAGCACTGGGTCCTCTGGAGCTAGAGTTATGCAAATGTAAACCACCCAACATAGGTGCTGGGGACCAACTGCTGTGCTCTCCAGTCCTGTCCAGCAAAATTCTTAATGTCTCGGGTAAAGAGATGACATACTTCATTGGATTATTCTGAGTATCGCAGCACTCTAGAAACAAGCAAGAAGTCCTCCTGAATGTATCACAATGCCTGCTTCAGGGAGGAACTCAGATATATGGGAACCAAATGAAATTCCAGAAAAGGTCCACGTAGACAGATGGTTAATGTGGATTTAATGGGAGAGGTTTTCAGCAGAAAGACACAAGACTGAGAATTTATAAGAGGAAACCTGAGCCTGGCTTTGCAATTCAATCTTGAGTCTTTGTTTCCTTTTTTATTCATTTCCTCAACATCGAATAAAAACAATTACAGCAGACACTCAGGGCTAGCCTAAGTATTCAAAAATTTCCTTCTTCCATGCCTCCAAAGCATTCTTTAAAAAGGTCCTTTTAAAGGACTAGAGATAGAGCAGAACACAATGCCCTGGGTTTGAGCCCAACACCACATAAACCAAATATGATGTTGTACATCTCAACATTCAGGAAGAAGGGCCAGAAGTTCAAGGCTACATAGGGAGTGCAAGGCGAGTCTGGGATACATGAGACCCTGTGTAAAATGATGATGATGATGATGATGATGATGATGATGATGATAACAACAAACTTTTTAATAATTATTATCTTTTAAAAATAGGCATTACCAGATCTCAGCATGCCTACATGACTACATGTAAAGCCAGATCCCTGGATGGCTATAAGCAGCGCTGCACTCAGGGCCCCACTGACACCCAGGAGAAGGCAGAGAGAAAGGAGAAGACACAGAGCTTCGTAAATGAGCTCAGAGCTGGTTCCTACTTCTCACTAAGCAATGGGACAACAGAAATCCCCAGCAGAGACTTTTGTGCTACAGACCATTGAGTAAAGTCCTAGAGAGGTATAAGAACTTCCACTTCTGCTTTATGAACATCCAGATTTACCATTTGTTCTATTCCCATGTGGTGTCTCCTCCTTTTACAGATCCTTTTATAGTCGTTCTCTGTGTGTCAGCAGAGTTGAGAATGAAAACTTAAAATCCATGACTGCTATTTTAAACTTAATATAACACATAGTTAAACATGTAGCTAGTACATGTATTTGTCCTTCAAGAAACTACTTTAAGCAGATTGCTGTGGCTTGAGTGTATCCCCCAGGCTTGGTCCCAATGTGACCACATTAAGAGGTAGTGGGACCTAAAAGAGGAGGAGCCTAGATGGGAGTTCCTGGGGACCTGACTCAGAAGGAACTGCTTGAGTTCTTGTGAGGTCCTAGTTAGTTCTCATGAGGGAGCTTTGACCTGAAGAGCTGTCAGCTAAACAACCCTCCTCTTTCCTTATAAAGTTCTCAGCCTCAGAGGTTGCCTTTCCCTAACTGTAGCACAAGTGTGGCACTTTTCCCTAATCTTCTATAGTTCTAATGATATTTCAATTTTCATAGAAAGTGGCTAGCAAACATTTCTACTCTCTTTATGGAGAATAAGAAAAAAGAAGTGATTTATGGTCACATGGAAAGTACTGGACACCACTGATGCTTATGTAGACACTATTTTAGATAAGTGTTGTAGCCAACACCAGGTATTTCTATGGGACAGTCTAAATGAATGCATCTAAAAACTCATCCAAGGCAGAAATTTCCACACAGAAACATACCAATAATTCCAAGATATGACCTAGTGTTTGGGATTCTAACAATGGCCAGGGAGGAACCCAGACCTCCACACCTCTCCTACCTTTGGTCTCGCAGATCATCACGTTGCTGAACTCACTCTCTCCACCTTCATTAAAGCATTGCATCTTAATGTCGTAGGAGGTTTCCGGCTGCAGGTGACCAATTGTGTGCCACTGCTTTGAACCTAGAAAAGAGATATAAGAGGCATGCTGTAGACACCACCCAGCCTTGATGACACCAACATGCTTAGTCAGTGTTTTCAGGATGAGATTTATCAGCACCCCTCACCATTTCATACAGCCTGTGAGATAAAAATCTCCTCCATGTAAGTATCTTTTACTGCATCACGGATGAACAGCATTTCTACTAAGTGCAATGGAAAACCGGTAAAGAGATAAACTCCATTAAAGGGTAGCTGATGTGTGGGTAGCAATACTGACTTTTATTAAAAATTAGTGGCAAGTCTTTAATAAATATACATGCATAGGGAAATAACATCTTAAATCCTCATAGCCCAGCAAGTCTGGCCATTATGTCCGCCCACTAAAAAGCCAGAGTGCGAAGGAGATCACAAACAGTGCATGCATGACCCTGAGGTGACCAGTTACAGGAAAGGCTTTCACAGAACTCTCGTCCATTGCCATGGACATTATTACCAACAGCCGAGGATCCACAGAATGCAAACTGCTGCGGGAACACTAAGCCGCTGTGCCCAAGGTCGCTGTCTTTTTGAGTCAGTCTCAGAACTGCACAAGTGTCTCCACTATTAGGATTCTGTTATCTGTGGCACGAAGCCAACGTTTCATTTAGAAACACTCCCAAACTGAGCACTCCAGTGTAAATCACCCTCCGTTTTCACTTTCATGGATCTGTGACAAACTTTCATAAACAGGGACACTTTTGCCAGATTTAATTAACTCTTCAAGTACTCTTAATCCCGTTAGAAATTGACTCTTCAAACTGTTTCCAGTGTTTCCTAGAAATCCAAGCATATACCACCAACTGATCTAAGAATTAATTAAAGGGATAGAAAAAAACAAAAAACCCACACCACAGGCATAAGTCAAATCTGCTTAGCTGACAGGACCAGTATCACAGACTCTTTTCTAATTCATCACAGACAAAAGACTTCAGCCCCTTTCCAAGTCACCAACACAAAACCCCTCATTCACACAGATGTGCATTTTACAGGAGAGAAAACTCGCTTGTCTAAGATCAAACGTCTCTGAGAGGTCTAGGAGTGGGTTCCAGAATTCTCTTGGACTTGTAAAGAGACTCCATCCCACCTCTGAAAAATTTTTAAACAAGGAACTGGTTGAAGCTGGAATGGGCCTATTTCTAAAATGCAAAGATTCCCCACAAGACTATTGCTCACTCTAGATTTTTGGGTTTCCCTGGTCCTACACCCATCTAGTACATCTCTGCTGCACCCAGGGCACTCAGAGAACTAGTAATGGGGTTAAGCTTCTGACTAGTTTTTAGGAGAAAACGGTTACAATATAGACCTTCTTAGATTTGTATTTCACTGTTGTGTCCAATCTTTCCAATAGCAAAAGCTATAGGTTGGCAAACAGAAGAATTTTTATCTTTGATAAGTGAGATAGCTATGTGCACTATGGGCTTAGTTTGTACCTAAACCCCTTCAACGAGTGTATGCCCTCTGCTAAGCCTTGGGCTTGGAATTAGAGAGCACCATGAGTTTTATACACTGATTTATCTGGAACTCCTCTTAACAAGACAAAAATACTCTACATAAACACACTGGCAGCCTGAGAACATTCATAGTTTATCTAAATGTGGCAAGGAAAGCAGAAGATCTGATAATATAAGAGATGTAAGTGTTCTTATTGTAGTCTTTATAATTGATTCAATAAAGAGAAACAGAGAAATGGGGGTAGGGAAGACCTAAATTTTGGATCAATATACACACACAAGTAACCACAATCTTTAAAGAAAACTTTAAGTGTATGTTTTAAATGAGCATTTTGTTCCTGGATTTGAGAGAACAGACCAATAGCTTGAATTGCCACAGAAAGAATTTCAAATGAATAAACTTGAAAATAAGGAATAAGCAAATTACACAGCACAGTGGATCCCACTTAAACATCTAACTGCTCAGTGTGCTACGTTTATAAACAAGCTCGCAAGAACCAGGGGAAACCCATCTGCGAGCACTGCCAGACACGGAGAGCTACTAAACTCTCTGAGTGCCCGGCTCACATTCAGATCGCAGAGGTCTGCAACAGTTCAAAGATTCCTCTGAAGAGCTCAGTTTAAAACTGTTAACACACAGGGAATCCTAGAAAGTACAAGCAGGAAGGTGAGGAAGAGGAACAGACCCAGAGGGCTACTTACGCCACTCACACCGGCTTTGTTTAGAGCCATCTTATGCCAAATGTTTAACCAATGTCAAAAGCTTTAAAAATAAAAATCTGATATCCCCATTCTTCTGCACCATCTAAACTAAAACAAAAACCTGGACAGAACAAAATGCAGAAGTCATAATTATCTTTCTGGTTTTTTCTAAGAGCTTTTTGATTGATGGAAAGTATGCAAACTGAAGAGCCACACACACTATGTGCAGTGCAGTGAATGTTCACAAACCAAACACACCCAAGGCATGAACGTCTAGACCACCAGAGGCTTCCCACTCTCTCCTTATGTTCCTTGTGTTCACTTCTCTCCCTCAAGATGGCCACTGATGACTTCTGAGAGCACAGAGTAAGTGTACCACTAAAAATTACAGCAGAGAAGAACAAACCATTCCATCATTCAAAATACAGTCAAGTGCAGCTACCCTACTAAGCATTAAAAACCCAGACTGCAAAGACTGTATTAAGTTACAAAAGTAATTCCACTGAATAAATACTAAAAGAAATCCTACAGGAGCTAGAAAGACGGCTCAACAGTGAGGAGCACTTGCTCATTTTGTAGAGGACCTGGTTTGGTTCCAGTGCCTACACGGCAGCTTACAACTGATCCAGAACTTCAGTCCCAGGGAATCTGACTCCCTCTTCTGACTTCTGAAGGCATCAGTCACACACATGGTATACACACAAACATACAGGGGAAAAAAGAAATATATATATGATAAAAAACAAATAAAAATCTCAAAAAATGCTATAATGTTTGATATGATACAGCATACTTAAACTAATTTTTGTTTTGTTTTGTTTTCAAGACAGGGTTTCTCTGTGAAGTTTTGGAGCCTGTCCTGAATCTTGCTCTGTAGACCAGGCTGGCCTCAAACTCATGGAGATCCGCCTGCCTCTGCCTCCCGAGTGCTGGGATTAAAGGCATACACCACCACCGCCCAGCTAAACTAATTTTTTTAAACCTATGTATTTAATGGCAGAAAGTCATATGTTAAATCCTAGGCCTAGGGCAATTTTCTGACAAGATTTGCTATGTGTATATGTATTTATGTATACAGGGATGTATGTATGAGTACATGACATAAATAACTCAGGGCCTAGCACATGCTAAGCACATGTTCTATCCCTAAACTACTATACATCCAACCAAGATATTCACTGTTTCAAAAGATCAGAATCTTGGACTAAAAGCAGAGCTTGGAAGAAGTTTTCCTCCTAAACCGAGAAACCCATGTACGATATTACCAAGATGAGAGCATCTGGTTTGTACCTGATGCTTCCAGACTCGAGGTACCTTGTGAGGGAACCTAGACATTTATGTTAGACAGTTCTTCCCTATATCATTTCCTTAGGATCACCTGTCTCGATTGAAGGAGCCCCCCTCCTGCACAAAGGCCTGCACACAGCTCTCAAGCTGCTTCCTGTTTCCAGTGAATCTGGACCACCAGACACTCCACTGCTCTTTCTTTGGACTCCATTTACAAGCCCATCAATCCATCCGATACCAAACGCCTCATCACAGAAGGGGCTGGGAACACAGCATAGGGGACAAAGATCCATGTCCAAAGGAAGTTAACATTTAGTAAGAGAAACATACCATTTCAAACACTCATACTCACATATCTAGACTTTGATTAAATGTTATGAAATAAACATGAAGGGTGCATTTGGGTCAGAACTCCAGGGAAGATCTGGTCTGGGGAAGAGGCATGTAAAGTCCCAACAGAGAAGAGTGAGAACACCCATGCAAAGTGTTAGGAACGGGGAATGGGGTGGGGTGGGGTGGCAGGAACAGCTGTGCACCAAGGACCTGAGGCTGGTGTCAACATCTCCAATGAGAAAAGATGCAAGAGGGTGCAGATGGGGCCAAGTGGGTCACAGCAGCCATCAGGCCACAGGCAACGTTCTAGACTGTTCTAAATTTAAATGCAGCAGAGCAGTGTTAGAACCCTTCACACCTGGGCTCTTTCTTATTCCCTCTACGAAACACTCCAGCTTCTCAGCATCTCTAAAGGTTGGTAATACACTTAAGATGTGATTGTCCTAGTGAACAGGTCTACAAACTAAGGAGACTTTTTTTTTTTTTTTTAATGTAGTAAGAAGTTGCAACTGATTTATACATTCAGGTCACTGGTAATTAAAAAAAAAAAGTCAATTTTTTTTTTCAGATGAACTACTAAGAAGTCATCTTCTCCATACTTTTATATCTGACTCTGCAACAAAATCAGAGCACTATAATATATGTGTGTGTATTATATATATATATATATATATATATATATAGATACATATATGTAATACATATATATTACATGCACACATGTGTATATGTGTATGTGTATATGTATGTATGTATAGCGAGAGAGAGGGAATTGGGAAAATTGGGTTTCACTGGAACAAAGTGAACAGCATAAACCAGCTCATTTCTAACTCGTGTTAGCCTGTGACGATGGCCCCTCCCCATCAAAGCACTTTCTCAGGGGCTCCAGCTGACCACGGGACTCACCTTCAACAACATCCCTCTTGTAATCACTGTCATTGTCACTGTCTGTGGGCCGGTAGTAGATATAAAATCCTTGAATGGGAGTGTTATTGTTACTTGATGGAATATACTAGGAGACAGAAGCAAAGACTTGTCAAAGGCAAAGATAAGAGTAATCTCCAAATTTCCTCATCTGTATGGCAATGTTTCTCTAACTTTGTTTTGCAATATGTAGAGTGGCCATTTTCTAACCTGATTCAGAGATATTCAAAGGTATATGATCATTCATCATATTGTAGGACTAAACAAAAATAAAACAGTATACACTTCACTAGCTTCAAAAGTAAATGTACACTTGACTCAAAAAGAATAAATCATAAAGTGTCAATTAAGTTAACAACATTTGGATGAAGGCAGAAGAAACAATAATTCCATTTTAACCCTGTCTCTTAAAATATGTGCTTTAGACAAACCCAGTGCCCTTCTACTTCCCCAAAATTAAAAGTTCAACAATTGGTTGCTCATAGCATCACATCAAGAGCACATTGCACTGACGGGAAATCTCATTGAGAAGATGTCCACTCACGTACCGTCCACTTGAGCATAATTTGAGTGTCACTGACAGCCTCAGTGTATGCAATGTGAGGTCCAGTTATTGGGCGGTTGGAGAAACGATTTGGGAAGCCAGCCACCTGGTAAGGACGGGATGCTGAGCTCCGAAAACTCTCACCATAATGGTTGATGGCAATGACCCTAAATTTGTATGTTGAACCTGGGAGATGGGGCAAAACCAAAATGTTTTAAACTATAAAAACCTGTAATGATGTTATGTAGTGCATCTAAAGAATAAATTAAAATCTTGAAGTGAGTGTCCTAATCACTCAAATACAATCACTGGAAGATTTTCAGTCTAGAAAGTGTCACTTGGTTCCAATACCCATATCTAAAACTGCTGTTTCTTCTCAACTAACTGCATCTGTTCCCCACGACAGAAAGTTAGACACAGACATCTGCTACATCTGTGTATATTAAAAATTCCAGGAGCTAAAGTGGTCATGAGCCCCCCAAAAAGGATAAATTTATTCATACTTTTTTCTCTTTTTTAATAGTCTCAGGGTTTAGGGGTGAATGGGATTAGAGAAACAACTTAAAATCCAGAAATGAAATTGAAATGGGGATGTGGCTCAGTGGTAGAGTGCTTGGCTTTGGCTTTAATCTCTACCACTAAGACAACATCAACAACAACAAAAATAGTTAAGCAAAGTATGATACACTTACAAAGTTGGATATAAAATGAGGGATGTAAAGCTGTAGTTATGACAAGACTCCAGGGCATATAAAGACATAGAGAAAAAAAAAAAAGACTAGAAAGAAATAAACCAAAACATAACCCCTGTCTAAGGATGGGTATAGTTCAGATAACTTATTCTCTTTTTCATATTTTCTTTATTTTCCAATTTTTCCACAATAAGCATTTGTTACCTCAAAAAATAGCAAATAAAAAAAAAAAAAAGTAGTATTACCTGGTTCTAAACTCCGAACTTCCACAGAAAGTTTGGAAGGAGGGATATCTTCAGCGGCCACAAGCCAGTCACTAGTCCTCATCCGTTTATATTCCACCTTGAAGGCAGTGATTGGAGAGCCGCCATTTGCCCGGGGAATCCAGGTGACATAGACAGAGGTCTCTGATGCCGTAGAGATGGTAGGCCGGTCTGGCGCCTCTGGGACTGAAAAGTGGAACATTCATTTCACCATCACCACGGTGCCAGAGGCAGGAATAACCCCCAAACACTATGAGGGGTTAATCCCAAACCCTGTGGTAAAGGTCCCTCATCAATTTTTTTTTGTCATAGCTGTCATATTACAGCCTGTCTCCCCGTCCTCTTTAAAAGCTAATGGGAAATAAAATGTTCAGGAAAGGAAATACAGGAAACTGGAAAGTTGAATGATTACAGATATGATAATTAACTCACAAAGAATGAAAGTTAATGAATATGATCGTTTCTGCTATTCTATTTTAGATGTATGACTAAAGCCGTGTGCAAGCAATTATTTGATTTTGGTTATGATAAATAAACAATTCTCACAAACGATTTCTTATTTGAAATGTTTTCTGAATTATATAAAACAAACCCAACAACCTACTGATTGTTACACTAACTGTTACGATTACCCTCCTTGAATATGCCTCAAGGCTTCAGGAATTGCTGCTTTGAAACACAGCCTGTGGGCGCACACACAGATGAAACAGGGCAAAATCAATGCTAACAAGGGAACAGGGGAAGGAGAGGATGCGAGGGCGATAGGAACAGAGCCACGGCAGGACGATGACGCAAACACAGAAAAGGGGGTGAGAGATCATGTCCGACAGCTTGCAGTGAACACTACCACAAGGCACAGGTGCTGCCCTACGTCACAGGTTAGGACTAGCCCCTGTGGCAGATGGGAAACATCGGGAGTGAGGCTGCCGGCATTTAAATGGGGACCTAACTTCCCTTGCTGAACAAACAGGCTGGTGGTTGTAACTGGCCTCCATGATTCCTACAAGGACGGCCCACAGAACAGTTACACTGAACCCCAGTAAACTGCCACTCTGCTTCCACATCAGCCTCCTGTGAAGTCTGTGGACATCCCAGGAGGCCAGTGGGTCTTTCGGATGCTGACAGTGAGTTGCTAAAGCTGGACACGGAAGGCCGACCTGGGCCACGATATTGGTGACAACACCAAAGCAGCTGTATCTTTCTCTTGGGTCCATGCCTACCAAGCAGCTTGTTTGATCCCAGCATCATTTTAACTCTCATTTCTAAGGCATATGAAGGAAGTCACATTGAACATGGTACTTGTATAGAAAACCAGGGTGTTTTACAGAAGAAATGGCTTATGGGATAAACAGAAGAAGGCATTAGCAGACAACGGTGCGTGATACTTACTGTATTCCTTTCCACTAGAAAGCAATGGAAAGAAACAGAATGAGCAGAAATGTTAATGTGGGTCTTTACTGAAAATCAAGCGACTTTCTCAGGGTGACTGTGCCAGGTTCAAACAGGAAAGAAAGTCACTGAGGAGAACATGTTTACAGAGGAGAGCACACTCAGTCTCTTCCACACAGTAGCTGCACTGGGAAGACGTAGATTCCTAAGTCAGCTCTACCACTGTCTAGCCCACTGAGACCTCAGCTCATCAGTTACCTCATCCTGGAAGCAGACAGGCTCCCCTCCTCAAGAAGCAGTTGTAAACAGCAAACAAATCATTTCATATGTGCATTTCAGTTTGCAGAATCCCAAACTCACAGTCTTCACCTCCAATCTTTTCTCATCCATCCACCTTTCAAATGGTCCCTTGGGCCCACACCCGAGCTTCCTCCCTCTCGTTCAACTTAGATCCCGTAACCCTAGCCCCAGCTCTGCCCTCCTTCCTTTTTCATATTTCTCTAGGTGCGTCTTTTGTATTTCTTCCTCTGTAAAATCCTTTAGGGCTTTATTGAAGGGGTAGCATGAATGCAGACCCCCACTACCACAAATTATACAGTCAAGTTTCTAGAATTTGGGGAAATCATAGGGGCCAATACATCCAAAGTATAATAAAGGGACCTCACCCTGGGGAAACCATCTTCATGATCCTAGAATCTCCCTTTCCAAGTTAAGTACTAGGACTCTTGATAGCTCCCATGAACAGATTACATTTTTAAAATGTCTTATTTGATTTTACTTATTCATTTATTTATTTATTTATTTATTCATTTATTCATTCATTTTTTTTTATTGTGGGTAGAGAGGCATATGACCCAGCACACATGTGGAGGTCAGAGGACAGTTTGCAAACTCCATTTCTCTTCTTTCACCATGTGGGTTCCAGGGGTCAAAGTTGGGCTATCAGTCACTAAGTGTCCCCACTCACAGGCCGAGATTACACTTCTAAGTGTGTCATATAAAACATGCTTCCTTACACTATCATCATCTCCGACAACAGTAAGTCACACTAAATAACTGAATGCAACACATCATCTGTCCATCTGCATAAGGTATCTTTGTGTTGTCTTTCCTGCTCCTTCATCTGGGGGCATCATTCTTGTCTTCTGAGGCTGAGCTCAAGATGCCGAGCAGCCGTGTAACCCGCTATGTGCCCTCCTTTGATTCAGGGTGAGTTGAGTGTCTCTCCTGCGGGTCCATGTCACCAGGAGTATAAGCATGAGCAGAATGGACAAGCTGGCTGTTACCGGCACGTCTGTGTTCACTATCCATCCTACTGCTATGGGCTTAGCTGCCTCTTCTGTTTTTAGCAGTCAGTTCCCTGGCGTGTGTGTGTGTGTGTGTGTGTGTGTGTGTGTGTGTGTGTGTGTGTGTGTGTGTGTTCAGATGTCTGTATCACCCACTGTGCTTTAGATCCTTGGGAGCAAGGATTATTTTATCTCTGCTGTGCTGGCAGTCAGTAACTTCTTCATGTTGGGCTAAGTAACTAGTAAAGTATTCATTTTTACTCTCATAAAGCTGGTAGTCATGTAAGTAGTGTGCATAAGGTAACTGAAAAGTAGCTCTGAAGTGGAAGTCCTGTAAGGTTCAACTTCAGGCCTAAACACATGCACACATGTACACCACACACACACACACACACACACACACACACACACACACACACACACACAAAGTAGCTCTTAGGGGAGAACATAACCTAAATAACAAATGTCCCATTCTGTCCTATTTCCCCAGTGAAACAGGACATCGACATTTATAAACAAACAAGATGAAGATTCTTTACCTCCACTATGCCTAGAGGAATCTGTAAGCACAACTCCAAAATTGCTGTTGGAAGCCTCTGAAATAACAGGACGCTTAGGGATGCCCACAGGTGGAAAGGATGCCTGGGTATTTTTTGACGATGCCATTTTTTCTGTAAAGCATTTTTTAAAAAGCAATAAGCTTATACATGTGAAATAAAAACAAAACAAAAATGACTAAAAAACATGACTAGCTCTAAAGATTTATGTGTCTGTGTCTAAAACACAATACCCCTCCCCACTTATACTTAGCTGATGTCAAGAACCAGGACAAAGTTGCTTGGTCTTTCTCTACTATCATTAAAAGAAAGCTAACTGTGTCGTCTTCTTCACGATACTACTTGAACTGACACGTGGAAAACACAACAGTGATGGTTGGTTTTGATGTAAGCTTGCCACAAGTTAGAACCACCTGAGAGGGAGCCTTGAGTGAAGAACTGTCCTGCCTGCCTTCACTGCTGGGGAAGACCACCCCAGGCCTCTGGCAGCAGACCAGACTTGCTCACTTGGCTTCCCTTTCACTGCTGAGTGGATTCATCCAGCTGCTGCTGCTGCTCATCCCAGAGTTTCCAGTCTCCACTGCTGACTGAGGGCAAACAGCTCTCCAGGAATCTTCCAGGTTTGCAGCACCACACTGGGAGTGCTGAGGCACCAAGCCTCCTAGACAGAGTAAGTAGCAGGCTGTTGGCTCTCCAGCAAGAGACAGCCACTGTGGGACTGCTCCATCTGCTGAGGCCCTGGGCCTCAGAGACCAAGCAACTCCCAAGGTTCTTAGCCTCCCAGCTGTGAGACACTGTTGGCACACTTAATGGGAGCTAGTTTAAAAGTTATGTCTATGTATGTCTATGTCTATGTACATCTCGGCCTATGTCTGTCTACGTGTATATGTATATGCATGTTTATGTCTATGTATGTGTATGTCTATGTCTGTCCATGTGTACACATATGTGTATATATATATGTGTGTGTGTGTCCACATGCATTTATATGTGTATATGTATGTGTTTGTCTATATGTGTATGTGTATATCTATGTCTATATACTTGTATTGGTTCTGTTCCTCTAGAGAACCTTGACTACCACAACATGAGCAGGAAAGCCAATGAGGACTTGAACGAAGGTTCTGATTTTCCTTTTTGTTGCATGTATTCATTCCAAAATAATGTCCATAATTAAGGAGCTTCTGTTAAGTTGTTTTCCCACAGAAAAAAATGCCACACTAACTTTTAATGTTTCAACAAGCAAAAGTGAAATTGGGTTTTGCTTTTTTTTTTTTTTTTTTAGTTTTTAAACAGGAACAGCTATTCAGCAGTTATAGGTCAGACTATAAATAACTAGGACCAAGTGGTGAAAACTAACTGTACGATCAATTAAAGTGGGAAGTACTCATTTCAGCCCAACAGTGAGTCAATCAAAGTGTTTTCCCAATCCTCTGAGGCCATTTCTCTTACAGCACTGTGTTGTGGAATGTCTGTTTAACTATGTAAAGAAGTGTTGCATCTGTTTAATTTTGTAAAGATGTGTTGCTGTTTTACCTTGCCTGCCTAAAGCACCTGATTGGTCTAATAAAAAACTGAATGGCCAATAGCAAGGGAGGAGGTATGGATGGAGCTTCTGGGAAGGGAGAGTAAGTAGGAGGAGGAATTTAGGCTTAGGAAGAGAGAAAAGGAGACACCAGGGAGATGCCAGGGGCCAGCCAGACACAGAGGAAGCAGGAAAGTAGGACATACAGATTGAAAGAAGGTAAAAAGTCCCAGGGCAAAACACAGATGAATCAACAGGATAATTTAAGTGAAAAGAGCTAGTGGCACAAGCCTAAGCGAAGGTTGAGCATTCATAATTAATAATGTCTCCATGTCTTTATTTGGGAGCTGGTTGGAGGCCCAAAGAAAATCCCAACTACAGTACTGGGGTAGAACCTGCTTCTTCAGGGTTCCCCCTCCACCTCTGAAGTATGTCCCTGTATTTAGACCACTCCAGCATAGCGTCTTCCACCTAGACTCCCCTCACGAGCCATTCATCAGGAAGATCCCTCTGGAATTCTGTCATGATACTGCTCACATTGTCTCTTTTCTCTATCCTACCCTCCTGCATTACACTTGACTCCATAACTCCAGCCCACACATTTAGCTCCTCCTACCTCACTGGGCATCACCAGCAAAGACTTGTCAAGTCCCACAGAGTGCTGTGTGACTCAGCCACACTGTCACACACCCAGACATCTTCCCTCCTTGTTCCATCACTGAAGCCTTTTGGTGTTCTAGTGTGCACACTGAGCACTTTCTTTCTGCTGATATGTAAGGCTTTTACTTCCCCTTCTTTAAACATCTCACTGCTAATCCTGACCATATCCCTAGCCACCTACTTACAGTAACTCTATCTCAGAGTCCATTCCTGAAGTTACTTCTTTGTTAACACCACCCACTAAGGTGATTAGAACTTGGGTGTATGCTCCTCCCATCTAGAACATGAACTCCATAAGAACTAGCTTTGTCTATTTTTCTAGACTGCCAATGCATGGAGAGCACTTCTTAAGTCCAAGAATCAAGTTGGATTTTGTCTGGAATTGTTATCTGAGTGTGCACTTTACCTTCCTCATCAGAGTGCAAGCTCCACTGGGCTGGATCTCAACCTGACTACTTCTGACACACCTGCTTTGCCCATCTTAATGCTGCTGATCATGAACTTGCAAAAATACGTATGGATTATTACAATGGAATAAATAATACAACCCCCACTTAAGTGTAGTCCCCAAAAGGTGCTACAGTATGCATGTGTATGGATTTCTATCTTAGGATTTCTACTGTCCAGTGGGATTCGTACTGGTAAACTGAAGTTAAGTAACCAGTGTACTCTGACGGAAGATGGCACTCACCTTTGCTGGTCCGGAAGGTAAGCATGGCAGGCTGCCCTTCACCAGCTGCACTTCTAGCCACCATCAACACCTCATACAGACTCGATGGCTCCAGCTCGGTCAGATGCAGCTCATTTTCACTTCCTGGGACACGAACCGTGTGCCAGCTGCCCACTGCACCAGTACCATCATCCAGCTGCTCAAGAGAAACCCAGAATAATGAGAGATGGAGGACAGAAAACCTTTCCTCCCAGTTACAAAAATCTAGCATTCATTTAATTCTAGGAGTTTGCAGAAGTGATGTACTATTTTAAGCAAGAGATACATTTGTCTTATGAAATGTATTACTCATATTAAATAAGAGGAGCTTTTAAGTTTTGCTTTGATACAAATCTGAAGAGGAAAAATATCACCGGAAAAATCAACAGACAGAGGCCCAAGTGTGATGAAAATAAATAACCAAACCACCAAGACTCTAGTATCACTAAGATGCCAGCCTACAATGTGACAGTCACAGACAATGCCAGAGGGCCTTGCTCCAACAGGTGCTCTTTATCTGATGAGTATTCTACCCCTTAGCAAAGGAGAGAACTAAGGTTTTCCGAGTAGTTGACAGCGTTGATGCCCAGTGGATTAAAACAGCAGTGTCATAGAAAACAGCAAGTGCTGGAGCTGGAGGCGGAGCTCAGCAGTAACCTCTAGCCTAGCTTGAAGCCTTGAGTCCCCCAGCACAGGGCGGGAGGGAGGGAATGAGAGAGGGGAAATGTTATGGTTACTTTGGATTCACGCTTCTATTTGGGAGAAAAAAGACTTCATTCATACAGTTTCCTAAGATCTGTCAGTCTAGCATGACTGATGGACATACTTCTGATAAACCTATTCTAGAACACTCACCTTTCTACCCTCCCACAAATGTGAAACACAATAAGCAAGTGTTTTACACACACACACACACACACACACACACACACACACACACACAAACACACACACCACAGGGCTAAGGAATGAGAAAAGAAAAATGGATGGGAAGGCTTTACCTTTCTGTACTTCACAAAATAGGCATTGATGGGCAGTCCGCCATCTCTCCCTGCCCTCCACACCAGGTTGTATGTGTCTGGCATGTGGGTCTGTGGGGGGCTCAGTATGTTAGGAGCATCAGGGACGGAGGCGTCTTTCTCCTCTGGCAATTCCACTCCACTGGAATGCACCTTCATCGGAAATAAGTTCGGCAAGCTAGACTCTGGGCCATCTCTTGGGTCTCGTTCATCATTCTGAGTAGCTTCAGAAGGTGTGACCAACTCTGCTTTTGTATTTGTCTCGAAAGGAACTGCGTAGAGGGGGAGAAGAATAAGAGAAGATGGGTTGAAGCAGTTCACTTTTCCAGCATCTTCTAACCAGTCCACACCAGTGCCCATGCTGACATTATGAGCACAACTTGAATCCAAGACATGAAAACAAGTAACATTTGACTGTTTCATTCACAGTGACATCTAACTTCTACTGTCAATCTGTCTACTCACTGGAAAGCAGAGGGACTGTTTGGAAAACCAGTAGCATGACATCATAGTTGACTAGTGAAAGTACTTTTATTTTTACTTAGCTCTGTATTAATACTCAGTTTTTGCAGTAACAATTTACTAACTGAATTTAAAAAGACTTGGTGAGGCCAACACAATAGATATGCATTCTACTGTGAGCAAAGTGACAGAAGAGCATGGGGACAGTGGGATGGCTCTGTCGACAATGACAAAAGCCTGACAACCTGGGTTCCATCTCTAGAACCCACAAAGTGGATGAGAACCAACTCTTAGAAGTTGCCCTCTGACCCCCACATGTACACCATGGCATGCACACCCATCCCCACATACACAATAAATAAATGTGTAGGTTTTGTTTGTTTGTTTTTAATAGTCAACACTGTTCTCCCACCCTCCGGGAAGCTAGTTTCCAAAGTTATTTCCCAGAATTCCCACTAAAGAAGTGCCCTCCGCCCTGAATTTCAGTTTAAGCTTTAGGAAGCCCTGGTTCTTCTGCTTTTACTTTTATCCTTAGGGTTGAGCTGCCCCACAGACATGTGCCAGCTGGTCTCGTGTAGAGATTTCACAGACAGAAATGGAGATGAGGGTCTACTTCCACAAAAGCCCACAGGACAGTGAAGCTACCTTGGCTTGTGTCCTCTTATTATAGTCAAGTTACAAATTACTGACCCCAAGCAAGGCAAAAGCAAGAATATTCCAGCTGTATCTGGCTAACTAGCAGAATAGAATGGAATGGAATGAGATGGGATAGGATGGAATAGACACACACACAGACACACACAGATGCAGACACTGACAGACACAAAGATGCAGATATAGACAGACAGACAGACAGACAGACAGACAGACGCGCGCACACACACACACACACACACACACACACACACAGACATAGACATAGCAAAGGGCTGTGTCACTAATATTTAGAGCAGTCAGTCCTCATTAATAGGTATCCCACTTGTGAGGGTTAATCTTCAGATCCAGAATCTCCACAGAAGCAAACCTCTAGGCATGCTCATGAGGGAATTTCTAGGCTGAGTTAACTAAAGTAGGAAGACTCATCCAAAAAATGGGTAGGCACAAAATCCCACCACTAGCCAAGGAGCTACTGCCAGGGTAGCTGCTGGGAGAGGAAGACTCCGTTTTCTGTATTATGTCACCTCTGGTAGGTCAACCACACAAAACTAGCCAGGCAACACAAACTGGACTTCATAGGGGAAAAAAGAACCTCAAAGTTTGGGTGGGAAGTGATGGGAAGGTAGAGAGGGTCTCCATGGGAATAGATGGAGAAGGGAGGGTGAATATGTTCAAAAAAGTGATAGGAAATTCTCAAAGAATTAATAAAAATATCATTTAAAAATTGCCAATCTAAAGTTTAGCTCCTACACCCAACAGTATTTAGAATATATAGAGGAAGGTAAAAATAATACATTTTCACACACACACACACACACACACACACACACACACACACACACAAAGGGGCACACATCCAAAACTACTGAGAACATTTCTGTGCCAAGAATTGTGTGAGCCATTTAATGTGACTCATCTCATTTAATTCCCAGGTAGAGAGGAGTACTTCCTCCTGCTTTAGAGGTGAGGGGCTGGAGTTCTGAAAGTCTAAGCAACAGCTATAGAAGAATGTGGTAGGGTCCTGTGAGAAGAACAGGGAAAGTGTGAGTGAGATCTGCAGGACAAATGACTGTCAGTGTAACAAAACCCCCGATTTTTCACTCCTTGGAGAAGGAAGTGAGCAGAGGAAATGGTTACCCCTACAACAAAGTCAGATTACCGGTAAAAGGTGGGAGTGATTTTAGAACCACACATGAACAAAGACCCAACAAGACCTAGGCTAATAGTGTAAGGTCAGGTCCCTGCTAGTAAAAGAGAGAAAGAATGTCCTCAAATCATCCTCTACCAAAGGAAATAAGAAGCTAGTGTGAAACACTGCAGAAGAAAGCTAATTAAGTTCACTGAGACAACTTGAAAATATTGCTCCTGGAAGGAGCATGTTTACCTAGTGAGTCAGAATGGAGTGGACATTCAGGGTGGATGTGTGCCTGCTAGTGCAGAGCACCAGGCTCTGACTGGAGGGGATTAGCTGCGGCTTGGGTGGTGGGGAAGGACTCTTGTTTCATTAGTAGTTTCCTGGATCCTCCAGGCAGCTGACCACTGGGAAGTGGTATCTGGCCACAAAAGAGTTTCCATACCACATGCCTCACTTTACACAGAAGTTTAAGAAAAACGCTACTCGGCAGCCTGTCCATGGCAAGAGCATCACAATTCCATTTCTGTTACCCCAGGTGCAGTGCCGCCCGTTGAAACTTCTAAAATGGGGGGAACTAACTAACCTCCACTATTGCAAAGAATATGCTTTAGATGATTAAAAGGTTATATTAGATACTGTTTGAAGATTAGCAATACAAATGCTTTTCATTTTATCTCAATAAACTCATCATAAATTTAAAATATTAAGTTGAAAAGGTATATTCATATTCCCAACCCATCAGACACCATCACTTAGCAACAGCACACTACAGTATTTATGTCCCTCATCTGGAATGGCTGACTAAGAGGAACAGCTCACTGCTACTGCCCAGGGTCAGAGTACCACAGCTCTTCCTGCCAGCCCAGGAAAAGACCAAAATTCAAAGTGTTGTTTCTACTGAAAGTGTATCACTTTCATACCACTGTTTTAAAGTGAAAATTTTTAAATGAAATCATCGTAAAGTTAAGAACTGTCTAGATACTTGAAAGTGCTCATGGTTATTATCTCAGTATATCAACTGAGTATGTCCAAAACAACTCTATAAAGTGGCAGAATTCTATTTCTATATTTTTTAAAAGAATTTATTTGATTTTATTTTATGTGCATTGGTGTGAAGGTGTCAGATCTCCTGGAACAGGAGTTACAGACAGCTGTGAACTGCCATGTGGGTGATGGGAATTGAACCTGGGTCCTTTGGAACAGCAGCCATTGCTCTTAACCACTGTGCCATCTCTCCAGCCCCCTATTTCTGTATTTTAAAAATATTGTTTATTCTTTGTAAATTTCACACATTTACATTTCATATTTTGATAATATCTGTTCATTACTACCTCCCTCCAGTTCTCTCTAGGCACCCCACCTCAGTCCCCCAACTTTATGCCCTGTTTTTGTTTTTGGACAGATTTGCTTTGGTTGGGTCCTTTAAGACAGGCTCTCACTCCATAGTCTGGACTAGCCTTGAACCTGTAGCAATACTCCTGCCTCAGTCTCCCAGTTGCCGACTACAAGCATGACCCCCTCCCTCAGCTTAAAGGTAGACTGCTTTACTCCTAGGAAAAACTATAGGCATGTTAATGAATTCAGTGAGTCTGCAGAGAAACCAACGAAATGTGGAACACAGCCACACCTGACCATCGTGTCCCTTTGGTGACCACTCACTTCCACACCACACTGCAGGACACCCAGGCCAGCCCCCATTAAGAGTTACAGATACAGCTCACTCTGTAATATTGTACATCAAAGACCTCAAAAAGCTCAGGTCTCTGGAAAGAGGAGAAAGGGAGGTATCACCTCAATTTCAGATCCGGCTTTCCCTTTCCACAATAAACAAAGTAACTGTCTATTAGTGCTAGAGATTAATGAGGCTCAGGTTTCTATGCAAAGAAGTGCATTAATATGTAGTGTCTGAGCTTTAATAAACTCAGCCAGGTCTTAATAATTCTCTGGAGCATGGAAAAGTCCAGGTGGGTAAGATGTAGCTGACAGGGTTACTACTCATTAGAATGGTATTTACCAAGACAGGATCTGGAACTAAGGAGACTGAAAGAGCTAATCTAAGGAAGTTAGGTTGTGAAATTTAAGTGTTTCAGATTTCTCATATTTAAAGTGAGAAAGACAAAATATCTAGTTCCAGCAGCTACAATCATAACATCTACATCTCCTTATACAGCTGTATATGTGCCACTCTTATTTTGCTTAGTGGAATATGTGTATATGAATACATACACATGTGTGCACATGCACATTCATATATATGTATATTTATGTAATATTCAACTGCCTCGATTTGAAATGCTTAAGATTACTAAAGTCAATAACTACCTTTTCCTGCAACAAACATCACCACAATGAATAACTGTAATTTACCAGTGATTAGATAGCAATAATCATAACCTAATATGTTATATTTATGGAGTGGTTCCTATTACCAGACAGCACTGTAACAAACAGCTTTCCTGGCCTCTTAGACTTGCATATGAACCCTATGAAGAGGACATCAGTGACACATATCAGGACACAGGCAGAGTTCAGCAGCTGGCCTACAGACGTCATAACCACACACTGTCCCACCTCTGACATCCATGGAACAGCACCTGTGGGAGTGCAGTCCCTAGCTTTTCCACACTTCTCTTCTGGCTGCCAGGTTCACCCAGAGCTAGAGACTCCTTGTTTACATGTGGAAACAGTGATGTTTACACCCAAACTCTGGCACCAGCACTTTTCTGCCCAGACCACTCTAAGTTCCTCCCCTGCTGTCAGGACGCCTACAGAGGGCAGGCCAGGCCAGAATACCCATCAAAGCCTGGACTGAGAACTAATTAAAGCGGGGACTCTGGAGCCCCACAGCTGCTATCTGCAGAGAAGAGCGTGAACTCCAGGATAAACATGACCTCGATCCCATAGGCTCTATGACCAGAGAAGACATCTGAGGATCCAGACAGAAAAAGGTCACATGAAACCCTACGAAGGGAGTGTGCCTAGGGCAGGAACCTCTGTTCCCCTACTAAAGCAGAACTGGATATCCTGAGTCCCAGAAGAACACAGCAACAATCCGCTCAGCTGACTGGACCTCTTAACAAACCAACTCAGCCATCTACTGACTTAACTGGGGAGCACTGCTCTACGTGCCCACTGGTGTAAGGTCAGAATTTGAGTACTTCAAAAACCGTATGTTAAGTGATCATCATGAGAAATCAATAGCATATAAACACTATTATACATCCCACTAGGAAAATAACCCACATAGCCACATGTGGGCATTCGATAGGACCCTAAGTCTACACACAAGCCAACCCTTCAGTCTTTGAATCTTGCTTCTCAGGTCTCCTCTGAAAACTATGTTAAATAACCTCTTCAGTACCTTCAAAACCTAAAGCCATTACTCACAATGACAGATTGTATTTTGAGCTCATTCCCAAGTAAGGCTTAAATAAGAAACAGAGACCGAGGCCCACCTGGTTCCTGTACAGCAAAATACCCCCAAACACAACCCTATATTTCATTGCCACAGGGAAAATATACATTCATTAAGATAACATTTCAAGTCATCTCTTCCCCTACTATGAAAGGATAGAGTTCTTCTGAGGAAGATGCTGAAAGCAACTCACCCACTGTGAGGAATGCTTCTGACTGTGTGGTACCATGTTGGTTTGTGGCTTCACAGGTGTATTTCCCAGCATGTTCCTGAGTAACTGCCTGGATAGACAGAGAGCTGGAGCCAGCTCGGGACATGATGAAGTAGACAGGCTCCAGGTCCAGGTCCCCATGTCGGAGCAGGTGGGACTTTCGGGATTTGGACCTAAGGACCTGAGATGGATGGCTGGTTATCAATCCATGGCGACCATACCAATGAATGACTGGGACAGGCACTCCGGTGGCATTGCAAGACAAGGTCACAAAGTCTCCATCCATCACCTCTACATTTGCTGGTGCTGTGACTATCACAGGCTTCAGTCTACTGTCTATTAGAAACACAATTCACAGAGTCAAAACTAGGAACATGAGAACATCTGCCCTGCAAAGTCATTTCATCGGATGGCAGAAATGATGCCGCAGAGATATCCCCTCCCATTAGCTCCCCTCTCAACTTTCACCATGTAAAATTGACAACAAAAAGTAGAAGGTTTCAGAGCCAGTAGAGGTACTTGCCACCAAGCCTGACAACCGGAGTTCGATCCCTGGAACCCAATGGTTGGAAGAGAACTTACACAAGTTGTCCTCTGACCTCCACACACGTATACACACACACACACACACACACACACACACACACACACACACACACACACAAATCAACTTAATTCTGAGGCTCAGAGGAAGCCCCAAGTAAATGTGTAAGGGTAGGATGGAACCCTGAGTAACAAGAACCTCAGTGGCTCAAACCCATAGGCACTGGCAAAGCCTTCCCAGGCGAGGGTCAGGGAACTGGCAAAGCCTTCCTCTGGTCTCTGTGTGAATGTTGACAGTGTGTTTAAAAAACAACTGCAGCTTTGTCCTCCTGGGTGACTGCAACCTGAGACTGCTCCCTACAAATCCCCTTACTGAGACTGGCTAACCCCTCCTCCTGTGCTATAGAAATAAAAGCAGTGAGTTTCTAGGTTATTGCATTTTAGGGGTCCTCTATCAGAGCGAACACTGTCTGCCCTTCCTTCATTCCCTCATCACCCCATCAGCTTTCCAGTACCAAGCCATGCAGGATGTCGTGTGCGATTTTTTTTTTGGGGGGCGGTGCAGTTTTGAGACAGATTTCTTGGCATAGCCCTGGCTGTCCTGGAACTTGCTCTGTAAACAAGGCTGGCCTCAAATTTAAGGATCTACCTGTCACTGCCTTCTGAATGCTGGGGTTAAAGGAATGAGCCATCACACCCGTCTTGCAGTGTATATTTTTTTTAAAGTATAATTTTAGATAATTGTGGGTTCCTCAAATTCCCTATACAGGTTCTCTGTTCCTCCTGAAAGGAGTATACATAACAAATCTACTAAGATTCCAATAGGTATCCTGTGCCTACTTGACTGCAGTAAATACAGACTAAGTGAAGCCAGAACCTGAGACCCTAACATGAAAACGGTAAAGAAGTATGAAACTAGATACTAATACTTCAAGAAAATGGACAGTCTTGATTAGAGAAAACCTATTTTAAGTTCATCCACATGAACACCATTTTTATTTCCAAATCAAAATGATACCAAGTCTTCCCTTCTAGTTCTGGTATTTCCTGATGTGATTTTTTAAGTGAGGCCACAATAAAATATATTGATCAACACAGAAGGCATTATTTTCAGCACATTTCTTTTTCTCTAGACCTATTTATCATGCCTGATAAAATTAAAGACACTCAGTCTTCAGAGATTTCTGAATTTGTGCCAAGTGAATGAGTATAAATGCTCTAACTAGCCAGCTGTAACATGCATGTCCCTGAGGACTGATGAAGCTGAACATCTCCTGGCAGGTTTATGTGCCATTCATAAATGCTTTACATGACTTGCTAAAACATTTGACTCATAGATCATAAAAATACCCTCCAACATATTCCTCAAAAACTTTCCCTTGTGAATTTATCTTTATGTACCATATGAGTTAGAGATTTAATTTTTGCTTTCTTTTTTTTTCATTTTGATAATTAATTATCTCAAGTCAAAACTTGAAACAAATATCCTCCCTGTGGGGTGTACAGTGCCAGTTCAGTCAGATCCTTCCATGTAAATATATTTTTGTCATCCTCTGTCATGTCCAGGAGTCTATTTGTTCCTGTAGCGACCCAATGCTTTTGAAAATATTACTAGCTTTTTATGCTTATAGCAAGTGCCTCATGCTTTTAGAGTGCTCTAGTTACTCCTGGACCTCTGATTATAAGTTTTATAATCAATTTCTCAAGGGCACGCACACACACATACATACACACATACAAACACACACACGCTCTAATGTAATCCAGGCTAGACTCAAATTCCTTATGCAGTCAAGGATGACTTTGAACTCCTGATCCCCTTGCCTCTACCTTCCACGTACTGGTGTTAAAGGCAGGTGCCATTAAAACCTAGATAAAGTCTTCAAAATATTCTGATAAGATTTCAATTGCAATAGTATAAACTACAGGAAAGTTTGAAGACCAGATAACTGTATAATTCCAAATTTTGCTACCCATGACCTAGAACGTAACTTTGTTACTAATATAAAAAGTGATTTTTAAACAGTATTTTCTGTTTGTTGCTGGTATACAGAAAGGCAAATGAGTTGTACTCATTTAGGTCTATACCTAGCTTCTTGCTAAATATTAGTATTTTAGTAAGAAAATAATAAGAGCCAGCAAGTACTTTGGATACCATACAATGGCAATATTGGTTATAAATTAATAACTATTTGGATTATTTCCTTCTAATTACTTTTGTGTCTTTCTGTACTGGCTGGATTCACTCATACATGGATACCTAGAGTGAGTTTTAAGAAGAGTACCTTCGCCATTTTCCTAGTAAGAGGTGTTTCATCTACGTCCTTGTTACATGCCTTTACTGAGTTCTAGTTCCATTTTTCTACTGTTGAGCATACTTTTGTCTAATTTTTCCTACTCCTTATGAAATAATCATGGCTTTTCTCCTTATGCAGTAAACAGGGTGAACAATACATTTTATGGTAGACTTCTGAGATAGCTGCCTCCCCAAGATATATGTTTTTTGTACATTCCTGGCTGGCTGATGTTTTGTTTATGATTCTTATACCTATGTTCACAAATAAGACCTGCTTTTAGCTCACTTTCGTATCCCATCTTTCTGTGATTTTGGACTCAAGAGTATACTGACTGGAGACTTTCCATTTCCCCTTTTCTCTGGGAGAGTTGTGTAATATCTGGAAAGGTCTATTACTTGCAAATTTGGTAGACTCTACAAAACCATCTGGTCTGTTGTTTTCTTTGTGGGAAAAATTTAACTCCTAATTCAATTTCTGTCATAGCTGGAGAACTACTTAAGCTTTTTTATTTACTTTAAGTCAGAGCCTTGCTAAGTTCTATTTTCCCTTAGAATTTACCCATCTTATAGTTTGAATTTGGAGTTCCCTCACAAAAGCCCATGAGTTGAAAGCTTAGTCACCAGCCTGCCATGCCCGAGTGACAATGAAATCTGAACAAGATGGGGCCTAGTTGAAAAGGACACACCCTAGGTTGCTGGGGTGTGTCCTTGGAGGGAAGACTGGGAACCTGCCCCCTTTCTGTCTGTCTGCTTCCCAGCCATGAGGTAAGCATATCTAGCACTTACTCCGGCCATGACACACTCACTGTGCTGTCTGCCGTAAGCACAAAGCAGCAGGCCCAAGTGACTGCAGCTATGAGCTAAAATAAAGCCACCTTCTTTTTAAATTGATCATCTCAAGTATTCTGTCACAGTGGTAGGAGGCTAACACCACAGCTCTGTTTATATTTTTAATTTACTATCTTATCAATTACTTTATTACTTTTAATCTCTATAGTGAGATTTACAACCCCCGCTTACAACTATCCACTTATATCTACTTTTTTACTTAATTTTGCAAACGATTAGTTCACTTTATTAGACTGTACAAAGGACCCATTTCTATGCTTGTTAATCTTGTGTTTTACCTTTCTGAAATGCTTTCTGCTCTGGGCTTTGTTTCTTTCATCTTCTGCTTTCTTTGAACTCTAATGCTTCTCTGATTTACTCTATAATTTTCAACCTTACTGATTTTCCTTGGTAAGCACATGAGGCTATAAAAGTCCGAAATTCCATGTTGGCCATCTTCCCACAGGACATGATGGATTGTGCTGGCTAGTCTTATGTCAACTTGACACAAGCTAGAGTTAGCTGAAAGGAGGGAGCCTCAACTGAGAAAACACCTCCAAAATATCCAGCTGTAAGGGATTTTCTTAATTAGTGATTGGTGGGGAGCACCCAGCTCATTGGGGATGATGCCATCCCTGGGCTGGTGGTCCTGGGTTCTATAAGAGGGTGGGCTGAGCAAGCCATAGGGAGTAAGCCAGTAAGCAGCACCCCTCCATGGCCTCTGCATCAGCTCCAATGTCCAGGATCCTGCCCTGCTTGAGTCCCTGCCATCACTGCTTTTGATGAACTGTTATTTGGAACTGTGAGTGAAAGAAACCCTTTCCTCCCCAACTAGCTTTTGGTCATTGTGTTTTAATGCAACAATTATAACCCTAATTAAGACACTATGCTTCAATGTAGCAACCATAACCCTAAGACATTGATCTTTGGCATTTTTATGGCCATTCAGCTCAAAGTACTTTAAACTTGCACTATGATTTCAAAATATAACTTAATGTTTCCAAATGTATGACAATTTTCTTTAAAATGTATGTTTTTATTATTAACTTTTAAATTTGTCATGCCAAGGTCAATGAGGTGTTCTGTTTCACATTGATGCTCTGAACTTTGAAATGTTTATAACTCACATCATAAACAATTTCCCTCTTATAAATCAATAAGGAAAATATCCCAAACTTAAATTTTTAAATGGGCAAAAGATGGCCAACATATAGAGATGTAAATCTAAATGTCTCACATGCATATGAAAAGATACCTAACTTCACCCAGAACAAAAGAAGTACAAACTAAAAAATATATATTTTTATATATAAGGGTTGGGGAGATGGCCTAGTTGGTAAAGTGCTTACCATACAAGCATGACTTTGGATTCCCAGCACCCACATAAAAGCTGAGTATGGAAGTATGTATTTAGTATCTGTAAGCCCGGTGCAGGGAATGGGCAGGAAGGCAGAGCCAAAGGTCACTGGGCAGCCAGCTTAGCCCAGTCAATGAGTTTCAGGTTCAAAACATAAAAGAATTGAGGAAGACACCCAATTTCAATCTCTGGACTCCATGAGCCCACGTGCACGCACATACACATGTATGTACACACACATACACATACACACACACACACACACACACACACACACACACACACACACACTGACCTTACTACTCTGTCTTGGTGAGAATGTGAGGAAATAGGAAATCTAAATGCTCATGAGCATATGAACTCATAATTATGAGGATAAATTTGATAATATTTATTAAAATTTCTAATACATTTATAGCTTTTTTCTGCAAGTTCACGTCTAGGAATTTCTTGTAGAGATACACGTATGCAGTTATTCAGTTATTTCAGGACATTCATCACATCTCAAACAGCCATCATCAGATTCTAGTCAAATTATTGCAACTATAAAAATGCAATAGTAAGCAGCCATTTTTCTTAAAAAATAAAAATATGCTTTTTTGAAATTAAGGGAAAGAATTCTGTCACTATTTGTTTTTAAAAAGCAATAAAAATACACGTATACACATGCACACAGCTATGGTGTATAACTGCTTGCATATGCACATGGAAGGTTATTCAAGAAACTAATAAAACCAGTTGGTTGGAAAGACAAGACTTCACTGACAGATGCTGGTAAGGATGGGGAGGGCAGGAAAGACTGTGGGTTTTCACAAACACCTTTATAAACTATGTAGCAACTACTGAAAATGAATGTTTTGCAAGTTTGTTACTTAGGGCCTACCGGAAACCCAGGAAATCACACATGCTATTCTACTTGAGCTAAATTTCCATCCTAGAAACAACTTTTTGTTTTGTTTTGTTTTGTTTTGTTGAGACAGGGTTCCTCTGTGTAGCCCTGGCTGTCCTGAAACTCACACTGTAGACCAGGCTGGCCTTGAACTCACCTGCCTCTGCCTCCCTAGTGCTGGGATTAAAGGCATGCACCACCACCGTCAGGCAGAAACAACTTTTTTTTTTAATGTTTTTGGGTGTTATGTCTACATGTATGTCTGTGTACCACTTGTGTGCCTGAGGCCCACACAGCCCAGAAAAGGGCATTGGATCCCCTGAGCCCGGAATGGCTATCACAGCTCATAACCATTTGTAACTGAGAATTGAGGCTGGGTCCTCTGGGAGATCAGCCAGTGCTGTTAACCACTAAGCCATCTCTCTATCCCAAAACAATTTTTTAAATGAGCTTGATTAATAAGGTGGCTTCATCACAGCAATGCCAGTCTGTCACTGCAAAGATCATGGGAAACACAGTTCTTATATGGTAATAGGGTCATTTTCTTTCAATAAACGTGACCTCATTTCTAATTACTGAAAAAGCCTACCTATGAAGTAAAACTTCTTGTGATTACATAACCTAAAAGCACACCTTGTTCGATTTGAAGTCTTCCCGTAGATTGCATAAATCCAATCCCATTGTCTGCTACACACTGATAGAGCCCAGCATCTTCCATGGTAACCCCAGTGATCTTCAGTCCATTTCCTTCAGTTAGATGCCGTGAGGAGGGGTGAATAGGCTGTGCATTATGAAACCAGGTACGGTTGGGGGCTGGGTTCCCATGAACGTCACAGGTAAAATGTACGGTGGCCCCCAGAGACACTTTCTGATCTTGTAGCCCTTTAGAAATTGAAGCATGCTCTGAAAATAAAGCAGGCACATTTAACTATCTCACAATTCAGGGAGAACCTGTCTCTAGCACTGAGTAGTGAATCTCTCTGAGTTCTTTCTTACATCCATTCTTCCATCTGTGTGGTCATCAAGAAACACTGAGAAATATATTTAAGTTTCATGAGTAGAAATAAATATGTAGCTACTAAGTTAGTCTTTTTTATACTGACCCACCCATTTTATACCCCAACACCTATGAATACACACACACACACACACACACACACACACACACACGTACACATTTGTATCCTGTTCTTCTCTTAATATTCAACATTAAGTAATAGTTTCTCTGGATTTTTACACTAAACAGGAGACAAAAAGGTTTTATTCAAAACGAGCATCTTATATGCATCAAATATTCTGTTTGTTTTAAATTCTGTTTACAGGGCTGTGGTGGCCACCACTGAAGAACAGTAGCCATGGCTAGCTCTGGGCTAGCCTCTGGCTGTGGGCCTCAACACAAGCCCGAAGGTGACAAAGACCACCAGCAAGCTGAGCCATAGCTGGTGCCTCAGGGACCTCACCAAACACAACCAGTTTGTAGCCCACATAATCCAAGATGTGTGTGGCATCCTATTAGCTGCCCAGCCATGACCTTGTCCAAGGTCCGCAAGCCAAGGCTTTCAAGTTCATTCAGAGGAGGGTAGAGGTGCATATCCACATAAAGAGAAAACACTAAGCAAGGACTGAATCCACCCTGCCTAAATCCATAAATAAATCAATTCTGTTTATAGTCAATTCTACTTTGAAGCTATGTGTGTAACAGGCAAAACATTCCAGTTTCCACGAAGCTTTGTTCTGAGACAGTGCCCCTTTCTGTCCTGGCACTTGCTATGGAGACTAGGCTGGTTTCACAAAGATCTGCCTGTCACTGGCTCCATGGCTGAGATTAAAGGTATGTGCCAGGATGCCTGGCTTAAGATGTCGCTTCTTACTCTTGAAAGTATCTCATTTACCAACACTTTCAGTATTTGCCAAAAGTAAGTGGTTATACATATTAGTCCAGTTCTGAGTACCACTGGGCTTGGGGTTGGGAGAATTTTTTTTTGTTTGGTTGGTTTTTGCTGGTGCTGGTAATCAAACCTGGAACCATGCATATCTTTTGTTACTCTTAACATGGGACTGTACACCCAGGTCCTCCACTGATTTTCAGAGCTCACTTGCCATTCATTTACATTAATCCCAGTGTCACTAACCTACATCAGGCTATGAGTATAAATCAAATGTATAAAAATTTACAAAAGTCTTATTTAATGAGACCATTTCCTATTCTTTCTAGTTTTCACAAAAATCTGTTTTGATGAAGGAAAACATTTTTTCAGTGCTACAGGATAACGATATCAGCTCCTGACTGAAATAAAGACTATGTACAGAAATGTAGGTAGATTGTATCAGCCAAACACAACAAACAGGCAAAAAGTGAACAGCTCAATGTCTTTGTGAGGTGATATCTCCAGTCAGTTCCATCTTAGTTACTGCTAAAGGACCACACTCATACAGGCACACATAAGTGCACGCACATACACACCAAACTCTCCCTGCTTGGCATGTAGCAGGGATAAAAAGGCACCGAGAACATATTATATCAAATGTTCTATGCCACCTAGGGATACATCCCGTTCTTCATCTCTTTACAGAAATGAACTCTGTTCTGGCTACTGGTGTGGTTATTTCCCGATATTCTGTGTCTCAGTTTTAGCTCACAAATATCCTTCAAACAATTAGTCCAGGAAAATGACCTGACTTGATATGAAATCTCTATATTGAATAAGTAAGCCCTTACCCAAAACATTAACCATGTAAGTGACATGTTTTACATCTCCAGACTTGTTGCCCACCACACAGGAATAGTTTCCAGAGTCTGCTGGGTCAATGCTAGATGTGGTCAGGTGAGAGTAGAGCCTTCTCCAGGTGCTTCCTGACACAGCATCCTGCCCATCCTTCAGCCAATACACTTGTGAGGCCGGGACCCCACTCACCACACACTCCAAGGTAACGGGGCTGTGGGGAAGGACAGCTAACGCCTGAGAAAGAGCAGGGTGAAGAATGTGGAAGCCATCTGAGGAAGGGCCTGGAAAAGGAAGGGAACACAAGACGACAGTATTAGAAAGGATTATTAGAAATCCACCCTCTCCCTTAGCTGATCTGGGGAGCTGCTTCCATTTCTGCCTCATGTAGCAAGGCCCTATGCATAGCAACACCATTTTTCTCTGAGAGTCAAAAGACAAATATTTTGTGATTTTTTTTTTTAAGATTTTTCTGAATTGGCATTTTGGAAATGTAGAATTTCAAGCCCAAAGCCACATCTTTACTATGTTCTACCTCAGCTTATCAGTCATAAACCAAAATTAGTCATGATTTTTATCCTATCTAATAGAAGGCACATTAACACTTGATCCCATACTTCACAGCTAACCACCAATTTGCTTATCACTACTGTAAAATTGATACATTTAAAAAAGATGTTCATTGGGGCTGGAGGGACGGCTCAGCAGTAAGAGCACTTGTCACTTTTGCAGAGGACCCAGGTTCAGTTCTCAACACCCACATAGCAGCCCACAACCATCCATAAATCCAGTGCCAGGAGATCTGATATACTCCTTGAGCATGAGGCACACACACGGTGCATATACATATATGCAGGCAAAACTTTCATATACATAAAATAAATAAATCTTTAAAAAGTAAAATAAAAACAAGTACAATACCACTCTATAACACACTGACGCACAGGGAGGTGCCTCGGTGGTTAAGGGCTCTGGCTGATTTCCCAGGGGTCTCAGGTTCTATTCCTAGCACTAACATTAAGGCTTACAACCATCTGTAACCCTTTTTCCAGATGTCCTCTTCTAGCATCTGAAGACACCAGTGTGCACATGGTGCACAGACGTACATGCAGGCAAACACTATGATGATGATGATAATAATAATAATAATAACAACAACGTTAAAATAAAAACAGGAATGAAGAACATGCTGACCTCTCCTTTACCAAGGCTTCATGAGCCATACTTGTGAGGACCCTTCCTTCCCTAGCCACCACGATTCTCCCAAATACTTACGACTCACAAGGAGCTTCCGGCCAGTAGGTTCAACTTTCAGTTCACTGGTGACAGGGTTATAAGCAGCACATTTGTATGATCCCTTATCCTTAGAGGATACATTTAAAATCTGAAGATTTCCTGAGGGAAGGATTATGTAGTTTCCTGGGGAAGGTAAAGGGATATAATCAGGGGCTGGAGATGCAGCTCAGTTGGTAGAATCCTTGCCTAGAGCAAAGCCCTGGGCTCAACCCCAGCATCCATCACATAAAATCAGGCATAGTGGCACATGTCTATAATCCCAGTATGAGGGAGGTAGAGGAAAGAGAGCCAGAAGGCCAAGGTCATCCTCACCTACAGAGTTCCAGGCTATACAGACCCCCACCACCCAACTGGAACTAGCAGAGACTATTGAGATTTACACATAAGACCAGCAGCAAAGAAACTTTATTACATAAGAGAAAGGAAAGCCCAGCCCAACAGTGCTCATACAGCAAAACCTTCAGCAGATGGTCAGAGTAAAACACAAGAATTTTATTGGACAAAGATGAAATGAGTACAGATCCTTCTGGACACACCTTGACCTATAGCTACCGTGGTATTCAGTCACTGGCTACTTACCCATGTTTCTCAATAAATACACAGGAGTAGCTATTCTTCACCAGTCATGGCCTGGCACACACGGCCTGGCACACACGGCTTGGCACACACAGCTTGGCACACACACAGCACACACGGCCTGGCACACATGACATGGCACACATGACATGGCGATGCAGGAAGCAAAGTCCCTGCATTGATGCACTTAACATTCCAATCGGAAGTATGAGGTGGCAGATAAAGGGTGCCTAACAAACAAAAATATATACGGCACACTCCAGATGTGTTACGGTCTGCCAATGGAAGGGGAAGAATGTGACAGGTCATCTTATTTATACATGTCCATGTAGGCCACCTGCTCTAAGAAGTGGTATTTAAATATGCCCTAAGTGGTTGAGGAGTAAGCGCTTGGGGTCAGCTGTCTAATGAAAGACATCCCAAGCAGGACTCACCTGTGGAGTAGTTCAGCCACTTTCCCCGGATCTTATAGCGCACCTCAGCTTTGGGGTTGCTCTCTGGTACCCTACAGCCAATGAAACCCGTGTTTTTCTCTTCTGCAGTAATAACATGCATTGTTGATGAATCAAAATCACCAAGGGCTGAAATAAAAAAGTAAATAAATGAGTGCAAAACAATTTAAAGGGAAATTAAGACTTAGAATCATATAGAATGGCCTTTTGCGGCAGCAGATCCTAGTCCCAGTGATAGCAGAAATAGCAGGATCTTTGGGGGATTTTTTTTTTTGTGTGTGTGTGTGGGTGGGGGGTGGGTGGGTGGCTTTGTCTATTTGTTTGTTTGTTTTTTGAGACAAGGTTTCTGTGTAGCTCTGTCCTGGAACTGCTTTGTAGACCAGGTTAGCCTCAAATGCAGAGATCAACCTGCCTCTGCCTCTCGAGTCCTGGGACTAAAAGCGTGCACCAACATGCCCAGCCAAGTTTGCTTTTCGATAGGTCTCATTATACAACATTATACAGCTCAAGCTAGCCTTGAACTTGTGACCCTCCCACCTCAGCCTCCCGACTACTAGGATTGCAGTTGTGCACCACCACAGCCAGCAATAAGAGTTTTTTCATCTGAAAAAGGAGCGGGGCAGAGGTGAGCGGTTGAGGGCTGGCAGCTAAGTCAGGGCGCGCAGTTTTCGAAGTCACTGTCTTCAGGGAACTGTAAGGGAAACAAAGTGCTCCAAAACACCAAAGAGAATTGCAAAGCGTCATTATTCCCATTCTGTCAAGATAAATCCTTCCCCATTCAGAGGGGTCTTCATCAAAACTCACTTTCTCTGCAAAACAGCTTCTGGGAATGAACCTAGGACATTATAAAACACAGTATCCCACTGAGACTAGATGCACCGGCTTGGTGCTGATTCCTTTCGGTTTAGACAGTCCATCGTGGACTGAGCAGGCCCTTTATTATCCCCACCACCCAAGGAAGCCAGCTGCCTGCCTCCAGGAAATCAACCCTCCAGTGTGTGTCCTGGAGCTGTGCATGGGTCACAGCTCTACAAAAACATTTACTCTTCTCAGTTATGACAAACTCTACTCCAGGGGCATCCAGATTTGTTCTGTAAATAGGGGTGCCCTCACAAAGCCGGTTTCCATTACTGGAAGCCATCGCCATTCGAGAGGCAGATGGCTCAAACTTACTAAGGAAAACCACGCATTCCAGATTTTCCATAAGTTCAATTCTTCACATTCCTTTCTTTACAGCCAGTTTCCCTGCCCCTGCTTCTTTAGCCTGGTTTCAATTACATAAATTAAAATCCCCTGGTAATCAAGGGAAATAAAACAATTAGATGTGAAAGAAAGATAAAGGACTACATGAAATAAATGAGTGTCAAAAGCCAACTTCTTTTTGTTTGTACTGATGTTAAGGACTTTAAAAGATTCACAAGGATATTGCCCAGAATTCACACTAGAAAACTGTCCTGTGCTAATTAAAAATAATAATAATAATTTCCACACTATTGCTAGAGATTAAGCTATGAGGCTGGGCCACAGAGATTCCAACATCTTCCCTCAGCTATCTGAAGTCAAAACAAAGGTAAGTACTCTCAGACCCTACATGGATCATATCAGTGACCAACTTCATCCCACTATGAAAACTGCAGGGACAAACAGAAAACCCACAGAGTTCAAGAAAATAACAGACAAAGACTCAAGCTAATCTCACCTGCAGCGGACACTGTTGCAGGGCTGCTCACAATGGCACCAATGCTGTTGTTGGCAATGCACTGGTAGCAACCAGAAAGGGAAGGGTCAAGAGACAGGATGGTCAGAGTCCCCCGATGAATCTTAATCTGTTCCGTGTTTCTGTCCAATCGTTTCCCGTTATGCAGCCATGAGATGCGGGCAGTAACGGGTTTAGCAGAACAATGTAGGACCACGGGTCTACCAAGCTTCTGGACAGCAGAGTGCGGCTCAGAAATAAAATAAGGTGCCAAGTCTGCAAGGGAACAGTCCCGTGTGCAAAATAAGGAGGGAGAAGGGGGAGAAAGCAGAGAGAGAAAGTATATTAAATACATTTCATCTGAGTCTATTCGGCAGTTTTTTGTCTCTATATGTGTTAGTTCTTAATGCTCATAAAAAAACTCATAAGCCCATCTTGGTCTCAAACTCACAGAGATCCTCCTACCTTTGCCTCCCAAGTGCTGGGATTAAAGGTGTGCTGCTAGGCCAGGCCCCTGCAGTATTATTAATAGGTAATAAACGCTACACAGTGAATACACATTACTATACATATATATCCACCTTCACATGAGTATAAAGCAAAAAGACTGAGATGAGGAAAGCCTTCGGCCAAAGCCCCATCATGCTTCTCTTACCTGAACTCGCTGAAGAACAAGGAATAACAAGAACATATAGCAGTGTCCATAAGGGTCCGAGGTCTGGATGCATAGCGCCCAGTTACAGAAGTAGGCAGGGGAGACTTCCAGAGAAAGCCCAGGCCTCAGCTCACTAGAAAACATTAAAAAGAGAAAGAGAATCTAAACCATGAGAACCGCTAACATCTTTAAACTGAACACCTTATCCTAGGCTCTTCATGATCCCTGCCTTCTCAACCCACACATGCATCTAGACACTAAACTGGGGTTAGAAGCTCTGTTCCTTCTTTCAAGGGGCTAGGATGCTCTTTACTAGGAACTACTCGGAGCTGATGGAGAACATGCTGGAGTGGGTCAAGAATGGAAGAAGAGGAGCCATCAGGAAACACTGAGGCCTTGAGGGACACATGAGGGCATGATGGGTAGCAAACATGAGTGTGAGCTGTGACAATGAAACGCAAGTGGACTCAGGACACAGTCTACAGCAGAACCAAAGAACACAAGGAAATAATGCAGAGACATGGCAAGGATAATTCTTGGGGTTGGTGGGAAAGAGAAAAGCATGCCTGTTGACTATAAAAATCCAGAGTGGGGGATGCAAAGTGAAGAAGGGGAGAGTCAGCACTTCTGTGTGCCTGAGCAACATTGAAGATGTCTACTGGACATCCAGCTGCTACCATGAGGTCCAAAGTTTCTCCAATGAGTCTGGAGACACAGGGAGAAGTCAGGGCTGGAAATGTAGATTTCAGAGGAGAGAAAGTCGGGCATCGTCTCAGGCTTTTCTACTGAAACTACGCTTAGAGAACAAGATGTGCCCACCAAGGACCTTTAGAGATGGAACAGAGGATCAATGGGAATGTGAAGAAAGACGCAATGAAGGGATGGAATCCAGGAGAAAGCTCTCTCTAGCCCTCAGCTGTTTCAAGCCACGTGAGAAGCAGAGCAAGTCCAGCTGATCTCCAAAAGGTGCAGTGCAGACGCTGATGATGTTGACAAGATCGAGTCAGCAGAGAAAGGCTAACTTCGGGAGGGACCACAGAGCGCAGCCAACAATGGCAGAGAGGAGGATAGAGACTTCCCAGATTTTGCCAGGTAGCAGGAAAACAGCAAGAAAATGGCAGCAGACAGATGAATGGCTCCGACAGATGCCACCTGAGGGAAAGGTTGTTTCTGACTCGTTTTTTTGGGTTTTTTTTTTTGCTAGAGACAGTCCATAAATCCCAGGACTGTCAAGACAAATCACCATGTATATGATGGGTGGAGGTAGAACCAAAGAGTTCTTTTTGGAGACAATTTAGAAATACACACACACACACACACACATATATATATATATAATTTATTCATGCAACAAACATTTTTCAATATTTATTATATAGCAGATACCATTCTAAAGGCTAGACATGGGGCAGTTTCCATTACAAAAATAAAAGTAAATAACACAGACCCAAGTTTAAACCTTACATTTAATGGGAGAGGTGGACAATGAGCAAGATAAATAAAATGAGTAAATTTAAGAATGTCTGTGCATCCTCCAGATTTGGCTACGTCCTCCCTAAGGCCTAGACATCCTTCTGCTTTGCTCTCACTTTTCCATGGAACATGGTGTATTCTCCTTAAGAGCAAGCATACTCAATGCTGCAAAACTCTATTTTCCAGAAGCATTCTACAATGTCCCTTAAAATGAAAGGACTACTTTAATATAATGAAATTCCCATATGTGCAATCATAGCTAATAAAAACTGACATCTGAACTTAATATATTCTAGCTACACCATTTGTTCCTTCATGTATTCACTCGTGCATCTAATTTTAAAAATCAGAGCCAGACGGTGGTGGTGCACGACTTTAATCCCAGCACTCAGGAGGCAGAACCAGGCGGACCTCTGTGAGTTCAAGGCCAGTTTGGTCTACAGAGCAAGATCCAGGACAGGCACCGAAACTACATGGAGAAACCCTGTCTCGAAAAACCAAAAAAATAAAAAAATAAAAATCAGCAAAAGTGTATTAACCACCAAATACAACAACACCCCCGCCATGCTAGGTCTTATTCTGGACAAGGTTATCAGTAACCTCTGCAGATCCTGCCCTGCATTTCTGCTTGGCCAGGGCTGGAAACAGACTCCATGACTATGGAACACAACAAAACAGAATGATGGGCTATCTTAACAATATGTTAGGAATGTAACTGGGCAGTAATATAAAACAAAAAATATAATAATAATAATAATAATAATAATAATAATAATAATAATAATAATAAAAAATATAAAAGTGTCTCAGGATGTGCTCATCTCTGGTCTACTCCAGAGTCTGAAAGCTTACAAACTTAAGCTTATCTAGATCACTGACATCAGGTCAACCTTTCCATTTTTTTTTCTTGGTGACCCCTTTCAGAAGTGGGAGCAGATGTACTAACATACTCGTTGGCAGGAGAGGTCAGTTGTGTGAAAACCCTTTGGATTTATTTGAATTCTCCTAGTTTAAGGCTAAGGACAGACACAGCAGCGGTGTAAAGGCAAAGTAAACATTCATATGACTTGGTAACAGGAGACACTTTCTGAGAAAATGTGGACATGGAGGATTGTTTCTTCCTCTTGCCAAATCTCTCTCCAACTATTTATTTACTAAAAGGCAGCAACATGGATTTTACAGTGAACTTTAACCCTCACTTGTGACCTAATTTACAGCTGCTCTTTGAAGTTTCACAGCTCATTATTTTTACCTCAGTATGGACCACACAGAGGCCTCCTTGATAAAGCCTCCTGGGCTGTTCTTTGACACTTTTAGACAGAGTTTCACTGAGTACTCATAGCTAGCCTCTAACTATGTAACCCAGGCTAACCTCAAACTTGCAATGATCTTGCTGTCTCTAACTCCTTGGCTCTGGGATTACAGCCATGATCTCGGTTGACCTTGGAAGTTAGAAAGAACCTATGTCCATAAGAGGCCCTTACTAAGTATCTATGGGCTTGACTTCTGTGCACAGATAGCTCCGTGTCAGAGGACTGTATTAGTAATGTTGTCTATGGGTCCTGTGACTTGTACTCAGCAGCAATGGACTCTCACAACCTCATCACTACACATCCCTCACAGCACAGAAGGCCAGAAGAGTACAAAGGAGACCCATGAGCAACACTGGAAATAAATCGCTCGATGCCATGTCAATTTCAAACGTATCTCCTTTGTCAAAAATATAATGCCCTTAATATTAGTGTTACTGCTATTTCAGTTATTTCTCTCCTCCTCCATCTCTCCCCCAGCCCACAAACAGACACATACAATTTTCCCTGCATTCCCCTGAGTAATGAACAACTTTGCTTGACCAAGTTTATCCCGATGGAACAAGGCTCCTGCCACATTACACACAGGTGGCCTTACCATGCATGCCACCTCTCTCACTGCAGACATTTACCTCTACCTTGGGTAGAAAGCAGCCCTCCCTGCTTCAACAAAGGCATCATCCTATGCTCCTCTCGCCCTCTCTGCTGATGTGGGAACAGTGACCTACAGAACGAAGGTCCAGAGAAGCAGCAGCACCCCTACACCACACACCTGGTGGACACATCACTCGCCTGAGGTTCTTTGACCGCTAGTGCAGCAAACACAGCATTCGGGAATTTCCCTGTAAAACTTAAAACCAGAATTCAGACTCTACTCACATCAGATGGAACAGAATTCTGATTAAAATCACACTTTTTTTTTAACTTTATCATTTATCTCATTTAACACTTTTCAAAAATACTCAGTGTTAACATAATGCTGTGTTAAACAAAATGTTCCGTGTCTTTTCCTCACATAATTGACAATGAATATGTTAGATCTGTTAAAAAAAAAAATGGTTAAGAGAAAGCATCTATAAATATTCATCTTTAAAAAAACACAACCATTCAGCACAGAATATGTCGGATGTGCAAAAAACACATAAGGAAAAATAAAGATGAACGTCCCACCACCCAGTGATAACTCATCATCATTCTGATACATGCCTTCCCAATCTTCCACACATGTGTGTATATACACATAACTACGATAGGAATGGGTTATAATTTTAAATCCTTAATACTGTCTTATCTAGTAATCTTTCTTCTTATTAAAACCTTTCATGACCATCACATGTAACACTAGCAGATACTCTGTCTTAGCTAGGGTTTCTATTGCTATGAAGAGACATCATGACCACAGCAACTGTGATAAAGGAAAACATTTAATTTGGAGCTGACTGACAAGTTCAGAAATTTAGTCCATTATCATTATGGTGTGAAACATGGCAAATGTGCAGGCAGACATGGTGCTGGAGAAGGAGCCAAGAGTTCTACAACTGGATTGGCAGGCAGCAAGAAGAGAGAAAGAGACATTGGGACTACCTTGAGCTTCTGAAACCTCAAAGCCCACCTCCAATGACACACTTCCTCCAACAAGGTCATAGACCCCAATCCTTCCAAATAATGTCACTCGATGAGCCTTTAGGGGCCATTTTCATTCAAACCCCCACATACTCTATTGAGTGGATATACATAAATATATGTGTATAATATACGGATATAATCTAATTAAATCATCCTTTTGGATAGTTAAGTTACTTTTTAATATAAACATATATTATATATATATATATACACGTATGGTTTTAATTTATAATGTGTATTTCTCTAAAAATATATTCATATGCGAAAGTCTGCTGGCATTCAGAACTTTAAATTGCTGTCCAAAAATATACTCTCTGGCTGGAGGGATGGTTCAATGGTTAAGAGCACTGGCTGCTCTTCCAGAGGAGCCAGGTTCAATTCCCAGCATCCACATGGTAGCTCACACCTGTCTGTAACTCAAGTTCCAGGGTTTCTGACACCCTCACACAGACATACATGCAGGCAAAACACCAATGACCATAAAATACAAATAAAATTTATATATATATATATATATATATATATATATATATATATATATATATTTCCCTCCCATAGTACTTTTTTTTGGTCCATCCACCCCATAAACATATACATATACAATAGAAATACACACACATACACACACCTACCTCTTTTCCTAACTTATGGAGGTAGTGAAATAAACTAGGTTCAATTAATTAGGCAACACACACACACACACACACACACACACACACACACACACACCTGCTAAGGTTTCTCTAACTCACTGGTCTCAGAAGGAACTCATGAGAAAGTCCTTCTGTCTCTTTTATATGTTCAGATGAAGTTCATGCCAATGTAATCACACCCATCCACTGCAGTCCCGACAAGATGCTTCATAGTCACCGTGCTCCCAGGGAAGGCTCTGGTAGAGCAGAGGCTCCCACAGACAGCTGAGTACCAAAAAGAAAGGATGGCAGCTACACGGCACAGGCCCATTTGTCTACAAATCAGGTCGACTCTTTCCTCCACACTGAAGAAAGCTGTAATGCCATCTGGCAAAGTTCTGTTCCTTGAATCTTGAGGTTCAAAGAAGAGCTGCTGTTTCCCTGGTAACCAGGATTGAAGCCGTCCCCTTCCCTGCACAGGTTCTGCTGGCAGCGGGCGCTGAAGGTATGTCTCGTCTTAGCTCGGAAAGGAAACACTTCCCTAATGCTTGCTTGCTTCACTCATTGTTCAGGTTGTGAGCTCACTGCTTGTATAACCCTCTTCAACACGCTGCCAGAATGGTCCTTCAGGGAAAGCCCTGCCTGAGTTTTTAGATTTGATTACTTTGTTTTTGAAGCATCAATTTTACTTTCCTAAGGCTGATCAAGGCTCTCTTTCTCAATTACCCCCCTCCCCAGAACCCCCATCTCCCCCAAGGCTGAACAAGGATCTCTTTCTAGCCCTCCCTTCCGCTGTTCCCCTAATTGTGAACGAAAACTTGGCTTTGGGATCAGTAATAGTTCTTCAAAATAGTAAATTTTTAAAATTAGTTTGCATTTTAAAGAGAATCTTATTCTTCAGGAAATGTCAACTTAAAAAAAGAGAGAATTGATTCCTATTTTCAATCAATTTCAAAATGTGCCATTTAGGAACTGTCAAGAAAAAAATATTTTTCTGCAGTAACTAAAATCTAGGATATGCTTAGAGAAAAAACTTGGTTAAGTGCTGTAAGATTAATCCAGTACAGTTACAATCAGGGAAGTCACACGGAAGCCATTAAAAAACAAAAGGAAACCAAGAGAGCACATTGAAGTACCTGACTATTAACATGTACAACTCTGAGTCTCCAGTCCAGTCTTCCTTCATTTAAAATACTTAAACAACTTAGTGAAGAGCTACATCGTTTCTGATGAAGCCTTCTCTTGTAGCCGCATTCTTTGAACTGATCAGTCCATACACAGGACGTCTTGGGTTCTCGAGACGCTGTGACAAGTACAAAGACCAGGAAGGAATAGCCCTGAGCTGAAGTAAACTGCAGCTCAGCTGAAAAAAAGAGCAGGAACACACCACCAGGATAAAAGCTGGATGCGTGACAAGCAAAAGGTCCGTTAAATGAAATCGGATTAATAAGTTAGGGAAGGCAGGGGAGAGAACGGTGAGGTGGGGGGAAGGAATGGAAGGGCGGGTTCTAGAAAGTACGGACAGTGTGTGTACAGAGTCTAGATACAGAGTAAGGAAGGACATGGGCTGGAGCATGGGGGTAGGGCACTATATCCAGACAGGGAAAGTTACCTAGGTATGCATAAACTAGAGAAAAAACAAAAAACAAAAAATTATATATATACACATATATATCTCATTTTTATATTCTATAAAAATCACATTAAGGTATTCGACAGAGAAGGTGTGTTTTTACAGGACAGGCATGCTCAGACCTGCACCTCTGAAAAGCCATTCCCACTGTGATGTGGAGAGTGGCTGAAGAAGGGTTAGGGGAGGCTGGTGTGAAAGAGAAAGGAACCTGCACTAGAGAAACTGTCAGAAATTTTAGAGATTTGAAAACCCCTAAGACCTGGACATATTTAAATGATGTAAAAGGTAGAACTGATAGGATGCAGTCCCCAAGAGGTCAGGTCTGGGAAAGACTGTCTTCTCAGACATCACCGGAACCCATTCATCTACCCACTTCCTGTTTCCTGGCTGCTCTGACAGTAAAGAAGGACCTGAAGTGACTGTCTATAGTTCTGACTAAGACAAGCGACTGTGGAGATGGTCTGCATTTTCTCAGACAGGAAATCCATGAGAAACAGCAGGCCTTTGTGCTTACTGTCTGGAAGGTGCTGCAGGGAATGGAGTGTACCTGTGGAGATGCTGAGTTGGATGTAAGAAGGAATCTAAGAGAGCTGATGGCCCAGCAGAACAGGGATTTGTGGAGGCCAACAGCAAACTGCTGGCCCAACAGAGGAGGGTCCCTCAGGCTGAATCCTGAAAGGGCATTCCATTGAGGAAGCAGGAAATCCCCATTCAAAACTAAGAGTCCCAACAAAGCTACTGTTGGAAGTACTTAAGAAGGGGAGGCAGAACCGATTACCCAAGGATGAGACTGAACAGGCTTGATTAAAAAAAAAAAAAAAAAAATCAGTCCTGAAATGTCACTAAATCAATCTCAATTCCCGGCCCCAACCTCTAATGTACTTTAAAAAGGTGCTATGAGCTAGGCAGTCAAACATGTCCCACATTCCTAAACTGTCACTCCTTCATAATTACTAAAGTCTTTGATGGGTGAGTCTCCTTGCGGGGTACATGAGGTCTCACAAAATGAGAAAACAGCTGGCCTTCATCTTTCAGTAGTTTTACAAGAGGGACTGAAGGAGGGTGAGGCAAGAAGGAGCAAAAAATATACCATCATTATTAGCCACAACAAATACATTATCTAACAGTCTGCTGTTGTGGCTTGGGAGATGGGGTGTGCACTTACAAACTAAAGCATCCCTTAAAACAGTCATGTGCAACTGACAATGATGTATTCATTCTCTGCTGCATAGCCTGGAGCTTAGAGAAGGAATCTGTCAATCTCACAGGAGAGCTGCAAGCTATTGGACTCCCAAGTTCTGCTCCTCTCACTGAGGAAGCCCCCCCCCCCCCCCCGCCCCACCCCAGTATGAAATACAGTGCCATTCTCGCACACTTATTAATGACCTTGCCATCCTTCAGGTCAACCTTCTTCTTAAAGGCTGGCACTCACAGGTTTGTCAACCTTCTCTCTACCTCCCCCGAGTTTCAGCAGGGCCAGTTAAACATATAAATGGCCCTGCTGCCTGCAAAAGTGTTTCCTTTCACGGAGGACCAGCAAGAGTGGAAGGAGAAAATGGAAGTGACGTGGGAGTTGTGGCCCCAAAAAGGCCAAGTGAGCAAAGAAATAATCAACTCCACATGAGCCACTCCAGCACTGACACAATAGAAAGGGCCTAGGACTAACCCCAGGAAAGGTCACAGGGATCAAGGGTCACAATTAAAAAAAAAAAAAAAAAAAAGGCGACAGCCAGGAGCTGCCAGCTGCAGCAGGCATCAGTGTGGTCCTAATTAGACACCAAAAGAAGCTCTGAGCGCAGGGTTAGGCTCTATTCACAATATTTGTGTGTTTTTTAAAAAGACACATCATCAAGAGTCCCTTCCCACTCTTTCTAACTGATGACTTCTTCCTGTTCTTCAGCAAAGGAACATAAGAATCGTGGAGACCAGATAATTCCAGCAACCACCAAGAATTGTACAGGATGGTTATAAATATTTAAGAGCATAGCTGCATACAAATGGTGAAATACTAAAAAAGCAACTTGGGAAAGATCGCTGAAAAGATAAAATATAGCAAATTTTAAGGAATTACCATGCAGTACTACAGAGTCAACACTTGCCACACATGCACCACTCAATGGATTTGAGTTTATTGTTGGCATTGGCTTCATGGGAAAAAATAACAAAATTATGGTAACCGCAAAATAAATGCTCAAAGAGCAGGGTGTTTTGTTTTTTTTTTTTTTCTTTTTTCTTTTTTAAGTTTGCTAAGAACTAGCTAAACTAGATCGAACTGCTGTGGTAATGATGCCATCAGACACTTGGCTAGCCTTCCTTGGTAGGGGATGAGCAGGAGGCACATGGAAGGGGTTGAAAAAGAAATGGCTAGGTAATATTATTAATATTGCTGTTTAAAAGCCCAGAGCTTCACTTAGACCAAATGATGCACTGAGCCAAGAATTTCCCTGGGCAGTTACAAAACACGACCCTCACTGGGTTTAGATTTCATTTTAATAACTGGGGGGAGGGGCTTAGGGAGAAACTATTTTCCCTGAAGTATATATAAGCACTGACAAAAGAAAAAATGAGGAGGAGAATCAGAATTCCAAGAAAAGTACCTTTGCCGCATACAAACTTGGATCAGTGCCCATGGATGATGGATCTGCCATGGTGACTTTTACACCTCTCTACTTGTTGAGTTATACATCTTCTAAAATCTAGAACATACTGACCTTAGTTTCAAGTTATCTATTCACCTTTAAACTTGACTATGCAAGAGAATTGAAGCACCCTAGATTTCTTTGTTCCATTTAGTGATGAGAATTAGGTCAGACACTGCTTCATCAAACCTGCCATTCTACCATGGATGAGCAGCTGTGCACTGATAATAGGGCTCTCGAGGCTCATTCAAAAGTTGACATACAAGTCAATCACAGATTACCACCTCGTCAGTACATAATGGGCCCAACGTGACTGATAAGTCTAAACATAAATAAAAGCCCACAGTGGTCCATACCATGAAAACCTGCACTTCAGAAAAACTTACATCATCACAGGCAGTTAAAAACAAAGTAATGATCAGGCTACAATGTACTGATGAACAAGAAAATAGGAAAACAGGTCAATTAAGTTCACAATGTCTTTGTAAATATAGCACTTTAGACCACGAAGCTCTGGTCCAACCAGAAAAGTCTGAGAAGTCATCAATGACATAGGACCAGCCTGTATACAAGAAAAATGAGGCATAATTTGCTGGAACAACTCTGTCAGGCTCAACCTAAACCAACCAGTGTAACATTACACTGGGTGCCAATAAACAGAGAAGCCAAAGCATGTAAGCCTGGATACAGAGGCAAGACATATGTGCTGCACACAGACACATACAGACACAGGGGCCAACATGGAAGGAAAACATTCCAATGATGTTACTTGGTGCAAACCTTTTCTAAAAATTCTCTATTGTTTTTAGCATCAATGTATAAACAAAGCACAAAAATCATTCTCATTATTATACCTGTGTTTAACCCCATAAAGTCTCAACTTCAATATCATGATGCAATATTTTCATTAATGGATATTTCAAACACAATCAAGAATATAAAAAGTTTTAACATACTATAACCAGTGAATGATAAACAAACTCTAAGTTTCTTAGAACTTATGAGAGTAAACATAATTCTGAAATTATCATCCACTACTGGTATTCCACAGTTGTACTGGATCAGGCATGTAGAATATACTTTCACATGTCAATGCACATAAAGCATCTTGTAGGTTCTGACTCTTCTTGCCATGCTCGACTTTCGTGTATAACATGAAGGCTTTTTGTTTTGTAGTGAAGTTTTTTTTTTTTTTTTTTAACTTACAAAGTTTTTTTTTGTTTGTTTGTTTAATTGGTTTTTTTAGAATGGCAAAAAAGCCATGGATTTGATTGCTAATTTAACTCTTCCAACATCTCTTGATGCAACCCATTATTTTCAGCGCAGGCATGAATGGGGCTGCAATCTGTAGACTAACAACCACAGAGAGGCCAGGGTGAGAAAGGTAGCTCCGCAGGGAAAGGTGGTGGCTACACAAACATGGCAACTTAAGTTTGATGGGTCCCTGGAACCCACATAAAGGTCCAAGGAGAGAAGAGACTCCAGAAAGTCGTCCTCTGACCTCCACATGCACACCATGACATGTGTGCCCTAGCATGAATACATCATGTGTGCAGACACACACACACACACACACACACACACACACAAAACACAACACATTTTAAAAATTTTTAACAAAAAGACAATTTTCAATATGTTTTACAAAAAAAAAAAAAAAAAAAAAAAAAGGCTGTTTTCGCTGCTATAACAAAATACCTGAGACTGGGTAATCCATAAAGAACAGGGATCTATTTGGATCTCACAGTGATGAAGGCTAGAAGTTGAAGAGATCAGTGTGGTATCTGGTGGGGTCTTTGTGCTGCATCATTCTGTGACAGAAAGCAAGATAGCAGGGAGCAACAGATGTCATCTGCAGCAACATCCAAAACCCAAACTAGTGGCAGCTCATACCTACAGGTGGCGCTAGTCCATTCATGAGGGCAGGGCTTTCACACCTAACCACTAGTGAGAGCTCAGCCACCCATTAGAGAGCCCACTCTCAACACTACTTCACTGGAAACTAGGTTCCCAGCAAGTGAGCTCTGAGCGTATATTTAAACCCCATCAAGTAGTCAAAGGACCTCAGAAATAAAGGATGGGAGAGGGATGGGGCAATAAAGTAGAAGATAATAGAGACCCTATTTCCTAAAATGCTGCATCTCTCACATTAACACTCATATAATCAGTGGAATTTCAAACCTTTTTAGTGTTTAAAAAAAAAAAAATCAGCCAGGCGGTAGTAGCGCACACCTTTAATCCCAGCACTGAGGAGGCAGAGGCAAGCGGATCTCTGTGAGTTCAAGGCCAGCTGGTCTACAGAGTGAGATCCAGGACAGGCTCCAAAACTACACAGAGAAACCCTGTCTCAAAAAAAAAAAAAAAAACAAAAAAAACAAAGAGACAGAATTTCACTTGTAACTATTTTAAAACAAAATTATTGGTTGGTAATCTAAGCTGATATATTCCCCTTTCCTTAATTATGTTCAGGCAGGGGTTGGCAAGATGGCTCAGAGGGGAAAGGCACCTGCCACCAAGCCTGACAACTTGAATTTAATCCCCAGGTCCCAGATCCTACATAGTGGAAGGAGAGAACTGACCCCCCAAAGGCTGTCCCCTGACCTAGAGGTGGACATAAAGCACATGCATATTCTCATTCTCTCTCTCCCTCTCTCCTAATAGATAGATAAATACATAAATGTAAAATAATTTCTTAAACAAAACAACAAAAGAAATGTTCAGGCAGGGACCAGTAACATGCCCCAGTGGGTAAAGGCAGTTGCTGCACAGCCAGGCCACCTGAGTTCAACTCCTGGAACCTGAGTAAAGGCGGAAGGAGCCAACAACCCCACATGCCACAGCGTACACATCCACACAGCCATATGAACACATCATCACATGCAGGTACAAATGATTAAATTTTTTTATCAAAAAAAAAAAAAAAAAAAAAAAAACTTTTCAGAGGGAACATGCCCTAACTTAGTGTGGCCTAAGTTCTCTCTGTAAAGGAGAAAAAAAGCTGCACATTTTCCCAGCCTTAGAATTCTGTAACCAGCACCTACTTAAAGGAAGAGAGCTCAGAAGTCTGCATGCACCTCCCGCATTCTGTCTTGCCGCATCCTTGGTAGACGCCAGACACTTATAAAGGGGGAGAAGCCAAATCCACCAAAACATTAGCCCTGAAACTGAAGCACAGTGCTTCCACGAACAAGGGAGTGAGTATATGTATCTACTCATAAAACAAATAATAGTTTTTCTGCTTTTTCTTTTTTTTTTTTAAGTAAGAGACATGAAGTTCACGGTTTCACTGCAAGAACTTAAGTGGAGGAGCTCCCTTGTTCGGGTGCCTATTCAGTCAAACCATCAATGAGGCATTCACAGAATTCTGCAAACACTGTCAGAAATATGTACATAGTGAAAACAAAGTTCTTTTCGAGATGTGGGACTTACCTTTAGGAAGGAAATTACTGAATAAAAGACATTACCCATTTGAAAACTACTCACCAGGGAGAAAGCAAACTGGATTTAATCCATGTATGCCACATGTGTATGTGGTAATAACACCTAGAACCACATTAACATATGCAACCAATACATGCTAATAAAAGAAATCAAAACAAATGATATTAGCTTTTTAGAAATAAGAGTAGGGAAGAAAAACACTCAGGAATCAAGCTCTCCAGGAATCTGCATTTGAAGCATCTCATCACACCACCATCACCTCTGTTCTCTCTGCTGGCTGCATTGTCAACATAAGTAGCTCAGGGGTGAAGCCCAGATGGCAGGTGTGGGTGTTCCAGAACATCAGATATTGTTTTGTTTATCTGAATTACAATCTTTCTCAAATGGCCGGGGGGTGCAAATAAAACATACTGCTAATTAAAATAACCAGCAGCAGTACTAATAAAACATCTAAAAAGCAACTATTTTATAGAGAGGGGCTTTTTAGGAGCTTGCCTCCTAACCTCAGGATACAGAATAACCAGCATGCCATTAAAACTAGACAAGTTGTCCCAGTTCCTGCTGGAGAAGGATAAAAAGCAACTTAAACCTGGGGCCAGGCACAATCAAACTTGACACTGAGCCATCATACATTCTTGACATGCATCTCCTATGTGGGCAAACACCTAGCCTATGAACCAGCCAAGAAGCCATATCCTAACATCAACTGTGTTGATGACCTTCTGAATTTACATGACATCAATGCACCCCAGGTTTTGGGATATTGATCATCACATTTTAAAAAGGAGATGCCTGGATGTTGAAACTATGGCTATCTTGGGACAGTCGCCTAACATGAACATGGTCATGGGTTCAATCCTCAGCACTGCAGGAGATGATGATAGTGAGGGGCAGGAAGAAATGTTACACCACCTGTGTTCTATGATTGAGTGTCAAAATCTGCCGGGTGGTATTAGTTTTTTTAAACTAAGAACTGTTACCTGTTATGATTGTTTCATCCAAACAAGACAAAAAAGCAAGTGGGAAGGATTTCACAAAGAATGTAGCTTCAGAAGCAATCGTTTTATGTCTTGGCTATTTGCTTTGTTTCTCATTTTACTCCAGGCCAGTATAAAATTATCACTAAAAACCAAGCTGGTTTGAAGATGAATGTTAAGAAGCAACTAAAGACTTAGGTTTTCACGGTCTAAAGTCAGTATACTTTGAACCGCTAGACAGCACTATTTATGGAACAGTTGCCCAGGTTCCCTCTAGACTCTCAGACTTTTGTCCCCATGTCAGCTCCACTGCTTTCCTGGATAGAACAGGTCTCTGCCACTCACGAAGAACCAGCCATACTGGAAGCCCCTCCTGTACCTTCATGATTATCTTTGTCAGCAAATGGGCCAGACATTTACCTGCAGGGATGTACCACACCCAACCCTACATTCAACTCAAATAAGGCCCTACTACCCTCTTAATCTCCCTACACACTGCTCTAAAATTTGGCGGTTTTAAAACTTTCTTTCCTCAACAATGGCCTTGACTTACATTTTAATCTGATTTTTCATGTGTAAAAATTGTAGCTGACAGCTGGGTGATGGTGCATGCCTTTAATTCCAGCACTTGGGAGGCAGAGGCAGGCAGATCTCTGTGAGTTCAAGGCCAATGTGGCTCACAGAGCAAGTTCTAGGATAGCCAAGGCTACCCCAAGAAACCCTGTCTCAGGAAAAAAAAAATGTAGCTGAACAGACGTCACAACGAGAAAGTACAGGCCTCACTTACCTGCCCTGCTATGCTACAAGGAAATGAAGAACCTAGACTAGATTATTTTCAGGTCACAAATAAGGTTGAGGATGAGAGTCTGTGAAAAGTCCCTATCCCTTCCACTAACCTGTACATGAACCTGTTCTAAAAACTAAAGAGCTTTTAAAAGCCACTTTCTAGTGGGCCCAGTTTGACCGCTTAGTCAGCTCCGTGCTGCAGAGTTCCTATCTGTTTTGCTCACCACTGTGAGTCCAACATGGAGAAGCAGCTGTCACAAAGGAAGTCTCCACACACTTGACAAATGAATAAACCTAGACCGTAAGAACTGCAGCAGTGTTCTCTGAAAATGACACAGTCGACAAACTACTGATTCCCAATGCTAAATCATTCTGCTAAGCCAACAAGAAATACTAAAAAAAGGGTCCAACATCATGGGACTGTAAAGCCTTGAACTTCATGCTCTACAGCCTGACCACTGAACTCTGTCTTCTAGTGAGGAGCCAGCCATATTTTCCTCTTTACTGATTTTTATGCCAGTGTTTCCTTGTCTATTTTATATCAATCTCTAAAAATTCATAGCCAACATTTTCATTACATATAATTTAAGACAGTGCCAGAGGATTGATTAGGGAAGCGTATGATTCTGAAGAACCTCCAGAGGCCGGAGTGAAAACAGGTTGAAGAGGAGCTGTCATCAAAAGCACTGAGGAAGAGACTCAACAATAAGGCACCTGAATCACTAGTCTACAAGAGAGTCACCAGGAGGCTAAGGAACAGAAGCGGACACATGGACACCTCAACATTAGGATTGCTCCACAAGGCCTTGTAGCCACAGTGCAGATATGACTGTCTTTACATAGAAATTTATGACAGAGATCATCAGTACAGGCTAACTAGCAGGATTTTATCACATGCAATGGCCAGGTTTCCAATAATAATGAACTGTAGTCCAAGTCACAAAGCAGCAAGATGTGGTAAGTCAAGGGCCTCTGGAGCATTGATGCTACTAGCCCCCAGGAGGAAGAGGACTCAGCATGTAAAACTCCAACCACAACAAATCCTAAAGTCGTCGAGTGCATCTGTCTGTTTCTTGCCAACACCTGCTTTTCAGTCTTGAATGTGGTAAATATCTAAGGGAAATCAAGTACATTAATTAAACAATCTGCCACATTGCCACCTTGACATACATCTACAAGAGAAGATTTAGTTATTTCCTGTAGGTGCAGGCAGTATCAATTTGATGATCTATTTACATAAACAAACTTCATCTTCATTAGTAGTTATGAAATTAGGATGTTAAAACGCTGTATTTAGATCAGAGTTAGAAAAGAAAGACTCAACTGTTTTGGTCAGTAGTTCTTGGTCAGTTTTTATGGCACATCCCCAGTGGTAACTGTAGGTTATTGATGGAGGGGGGAAGGGCTACCACACACATCCACATCTTCACAAATTTGGGTTAAGAATGGTGTTAGGAGATGAAGCAAGAATTATATTTTCAAAAATGCAAGATGTGCATTCCCCGAGATTATAAACACTAAAATAATCTTATAAATGCTACCCAACTCCAAAGCCACAAGACCACCACCCTATGAAAACTCTATAAATGCAATACAGCCCAGCTTTATCCTCTCCTTTATAGGCCCCAAATGGGACATCTTAAAGCCTGTGCATTGGCAGAATTGTGGTACAATGTTTTCTCCAGAGTACACGTTCAACACCACTACAAAAATTACTATGCTTCCCTGAAAGCCTGGATTCCTGTGTGTGGTGGGAATAGAGGATGGGGGGAGGGTCTTCCTTAGCTGGACCCAAATCTCTAGGCCGAGGAAGGCAGGAAGAACATTTGGCACATTCCAGTCACAGAGTGTCAATGGGAATGAGACATGGAACCCAGAGGCCAGCACAGAATCCAGCAGCTACACTCCATGGCCCAGATATGCTATTACAAAGGTCAAGTTGGTTTCTTATAATTGGAAAGCAAAGAGTTGAAAATGCCTTAAAGCCAAACATTCCCAAATTGATTTAATTTTATTAGAAAATGAAGGGATTTTTTTTTCTTTTTTAGGTCAATCCCATTACACTAAGGAATATATAATAGCAAAGCAATCCACATTAAAGATGTTATGCTAGGAAGCAGGACCTCAAGTAAAAGACTGAAGCTAAACAGAGTGCAGAATACAAACCTAGCCTGCAATGCACAAGGCACCAGAAACAGTATAAAGTCACTAATCTGCCTACAACAACTAAGACACGATTCTAAAAACATTTAAGTGCCACCTACGAAACAGCAACCATATTAATACAAGTTACTATAGATAAAATTATATCTGACAATTTATTCTTGGCAAATACAAATCAAAATTAGTACCTGCTCTTGTTCAGTATTTTTTCTCTTCAAGTTAAAAAAGATAATAAAACAAAAAACCATAAAATCCTCACAGCCCAGCATCATCAATCATCAGGAGGGTCTGGTTCTGATATTATATGAGCTCTGTCAGCCTTAATCAAATTGCCTGCCAGATCGTAGATAAGTAATGACTTGCTTAGGTTAAGCCAGGCCAGAGTTTTCCTTCTGCAGTATATACATCTCCGGAGTGAAAATAAACAACCTCACACCTCGCTCTGGGAGTCACACTGGCTGTGATACAACTCAGCCTTCTCCAATAGAGGAGAAGGGCAAGTTCTAGCCCTAAGGATATCTGCTTTTCCCTTCTTCTCAATCTGCCCACCAACCATTCAAAATCATGTCAGTAAACAGTTAATGAGTATTTTGATGGTCTACCCCAAAATAACACAAATTAGACACGGTGAGATGCTTCAACACTGACTTTTGTCTTAGCCAGCATTACCGTGCTAGAAAACAAAACAGAAATGGTTAACAACTTGCCAAAGTAATACTGAATTACTTAAAACCCATGAAGCTTGAAACCCCTCACATAACTGAGAAATGAAAAGCAAAATTTGGTCTCAATATCACCAGTCACATTTCAGATACAAGGACTAACCAGTAGGCCCAGAGACAGAGCATAGGAATTTAGAGATTGCCTTTGCCTTTGTTCCATAATAAAAAACATAAATAAAAAAAAAAAAAATGAACTTTACTTCTAAAATGTCCTCTTTGCTTTTGCTTTTACTCTAACTGGAAAAGCCTTTCAAGTTGCACATTCAGCCAAGATAACAGTGTAAAAGAACATCTAAGCGTCCAAGTATTTTCTCTGTTCCAAAGAAAAAATTAGAAAGCTAGGAGCCAGAAACTAGGCAAGGAAATGAAATACAAGACACCAGGGAGTCAATTTTAGCTTAGCAAAACTCATTTCGGTGTTTTCCATTAGGTCAATCAACTCTAGAGTGTAGAAATTGTGGTTTAGAACTATCAAAGACAAAAGAGAAGCACAGAATTTAACAATTTTTATCTATTACTAAGCGCATACAGATTTGCACTTGCGACCTAAATCAAGTCTGAAAAGAGAGCTGGAAATTTCAAATAACACTTTTCCAGCACTCAACAGGGACTAGATTAAAACCTCTGCATCTGATACCAGATCTATGCACTGGCACATAGATGGCCTTCAGGACTCCTTGCTCACAAAAACGTTATCCTCTCATGCATTTCTTAGAAGTAGAGAAGGAAAAAAGAGAAGGACAGCTGTGAAATACTGTGCAAAGCAGAAAGGGCTCTGCTGAGGTTATTTAAGAAATGATCAGCATCAGAAACAAGGGGCAGGAGAAATGTATTCTATACAAGGAATAAAAGGAACCAGAAAACAAAAGTTTGTACTTGCTCAGCAGGGGACTGAGGACAGGGTGTCTGTAGCTCCTCCTCGGCCTGTCTGTTTGTCTGTCTGTACATGCAATGCCCAGACTAGGTCAGGACTTCTCTTTCCCAATCTCCTGGAGGTACCATTCTCATAAGTCTGCAGGGCACCCCAACAGACAAGAGCCTCACTCTGCAAAAGCAATACTTCACTCTTTTGTCACATTATTTATTGCTAGAGTCCCCAAGCGCACAGGCAGCATTCACTCTAGGTGAATTAGCACACAAAAGACGCTAGTATTTCTCAGTGAATGAGAAAGAACCTTTACAAGCAAATGGGGACCTTGTTTGCCTACTAAATGTTACAGCACCCCCTCCCCAGTCTCACTCTGAAAACTCACATTTCAACATGAAGAGAAAAAAGAACCGTATTTGTACAAATGAACAGCTCAAAAGAGTTTCTCACTCTCGGTTGTTGAAGAACTGTAGAATTTTTATATGTGGGACCTCCTGGTTTGATTCCATGCCTGCTAACATCTCTAATTCCAACTAGTAAAATATGCTCTCCCTGCTCTCCCTACTCTCTCTCTCTCTCTCTCTCTCTCTCTCTCTCTCTCTCTCTCTCTCTCTCTCTGTGTGTGTGTGTGTGTGTGTGTGTGTGTGTGTTCACATATACACAGCTGACTAAGAAAATAAGAACCTAGACAAATGTTATAGTCTTTGCTTATGGGGCTAGCCACTTCCTTATCCTTTCTCTAGTAATCTACTATATATTGGGAAGAAAATCTCAAACTAAGAAGTACCACACTAAGAGGGCCCTTGAAATAATATTTATGATCATTTCTAAGAGTGAGGGAGAGCACATTTGTCTGGACTTCCCCAAAGTTCACATTTAGGAAACCCACTTTGGGAGTTAACGAAAAGATTCCTGTTAACATTGGTAATATGCACATAGTCAAATCCCTGAGCTAAAATTTATTTGATACCACAAAGGCCAGATAGCAAACCTCCACAAGCTGCATTGTATTATTGAAAACCCCACTGTGGCTGCTGTCATAGCAACAAATGTGAAATTATTCTAAGACCTAACCACTATGACAATAGTTCTTTTAAAAATACATCTTCAAACACAAAAGGAATAACAAATCATGACAACTGTGTTTGCCAGCTTCATAGGAGACCAGGGGTAACAACCAGTCTTAGAATGACTCGAAATGACTTCAGCTAGCCAGGAGAGGAAGGAAAAAGAACTTAGCTCAAACACATGATGAAATTTATATGAAAGTCCTAAAGATAATGACATTCAAAGCAAGACTAATAAAATTTATTTTAAGGGAGAAATCCAACTAAATTACAAAATAATTTAAACTATGGTAACTAGAGGTTGGAATCAGGCCTGGGGAGAAAAAGGATCTGTTTTTGTTATAACCTCAAAAGGGACTTGCATTATCTTTTTAAAGTCCTATTTTTCAATAAATGTAAGTAAAGCTACACCAATTTAGAAATTAGAGCAAATCCAATCAGAATATAGTTTGAAAACATTAAGGTGATGGACACGTATAGAAGAGAGTTAGAAAGAAATTTAGCCTATCTGCGCCATCTCAGCACAAATGTATGCTTTTCAGTACAGAACAAGGTGCATTTCCTTCTGCATGGGCACCCAAGGCTTAAAGGAAGACTCAACAACTACTTTAAAATGGAGTCCTAGAGCCCCCAGGAGCCCCACCACTAGGGAGAAGATGGGCAAACTGCTGCAAGTCAGAGGCTAACCTGGTATACAGCAAGACCCCGTCTGGAAAATAACACCAATAGTTCATCCAGTAGAGGAGTTTGTACATAGGATTGAAGACCAGAGTTCAATCCTAGATCCCACAAGGCAGAAGACAATAAACTCCTGAGTTGCCCTCTGCCTCCATGCATGCCACAGACAAGGCTCATGCATACCTGAACAAACACACACACACACACACACACACACACACACACACACACACCCCAAATAAATATTTTGATACTAAAAATAATAAAATGGCAATCATGCCATAGGATATGTACCTATGAGGTTAAGTCATGGGCACAGCACAGTAGTAAGCCTTCAGTGTGGTTCCACCCCAATTTTTAAAGCTGTTAAGTACTTAGCATTTTCTTTTTGGAATGTCCTAGTCCCAAGGTTGACTGAAGCTAGAGGTGACTGAAGCTAGAGGTGAAAGGCCGACCACTGAAAACCATTTCCGTCCCACACTCAGCCTTCACCATCTCATCATTGTCTCACATTCCCAAGCCCCCAGCTACAGAATGTTCAACCAAGAGGAGGAAGCCCTTGTATGAGTGAGGGTTTCTTGTGGCTACACTCTGGCCCTCCAAGTCTCCACTATGACAGGAACTGAGTACTACTGACACACAGGTGAGTGATAAGTACTTCTGTTCAAGCTAAAACTGTTCACCCCCTTGTTCTTACGTGAGTGACTCACCATGTTGTTATTTGTTATACATACTCCCCGAGGCCAAAAGCAGGAAAAGCAGCCAAAAGAAATGGGCAGGGGGAATGTCTCCTTCCCAGATATGATGCCTTTTTTTTCTTTTTACTGGACTAAAAAGGGCTGCCAAGTTCTGATGTCACTAGAGTAATCTCATGGCCTGACAAGGTAGTATTTTATCCATTAAATATTCATTTCCCTTGCCAATTTTACCTCCAGCCAGGCAATGTGTACAATTACTCACTGAACAGATACAGAATTACTATAAAACAGAGACTACTAATTACAGTTATTCTGATACCACGAAAGCCCAGTAACTGTCAGAAATTTCCCTGGCAAAGAGACAGAAGCCAGGATGTATTTTCTGGTATTTACACACTCAAGGGAACCCCTGTAATAATAAGCAGTTAACACACAAACAAGCAAAACATGACCTCAGCTCCCTAGGCACTAATGATGTTACACAGAACAAAAATGGATTTTAAATACATAAAATTGCTAAACTATTCAAAATACCTGACATGCATCAGAGTACCAAGAGTTGATATTCCACAGTTCTTAACATTTAGCTATATTTTGTTGTTTTCTAAAACTCTCTTCCATCTTCATGATTAGGAGCTATGTGATCTTTCCCTGAACTTGACATTGAAAATCTGATTTTACTTGATTCTTATAAGAAAAACTGGGTTGAGATCACTCAAGGATCTAGAGGGAAGAGCCTAGTATCCTGCTACTCCTTGTGTCCTGCCTAACCACTCAACATTGTGTTCCTCACCACTAAGACAAAACACTTGAGAAGACAAGGAAGAAAGATTCACTTGGGCACACTGACTTCAGACCATGGTGACCAGCTCAGCCTCCACAGGCCTGAGGTGAGGCAGGACGTCGTGACAGTGGATGCCCATGGCACAGGAGGCTGCTGACACAGGGAAAGAGAGAGAAGTAGATCCCAAGAATTCCATTCTTCAAAGGCATGTCCCAGCAACCCATTTTCCTCCAACTAGGCCCTGCCTCCTCAAAGCCCAATCTGTAGGAACCCATTAATGAATTAATCCATTGATAAAGTCAGTTTCCTCGTGATCCAATCAAACCTTCAACACATGAATTTGGGGTGGAGGGCACAGTTTAGATCCCAACCATAACAAACAACATGTGGAAGCTTATTAGAAAGGAAAGATTTTGACATCCAGCCATCCTACCAAACTAGAATTTACACTTTGACATTCTCCCAAGCATTCAAATGTACATCAGGGTTTTCAAGGCATTTTGGTATTAGATAATCAGTAGGGTAAGAATGGCAGATGGTGGGGGGAACCTACATTGTCCTTAATAGTACAAGTCTGACAAAGGTGGGTACAATTATGACCTAAGTGTTAAGAGAGTCATGTTCCCAGCATGAAAGAGAAAAACACAAAGCTGGGAATGTAGCTCAGCTGGAAGAGTGCTTACCTAGCACACATACAGCCTTAAGTTCCATCCTTAGAACCCATAAACCAGGCATAGTAGCATATACCTGGAATTCTACCACTTGGGAGGTAGAGGCAGAAAAATCATAAGTTTATGAGTTTGAAGCCACCCTAGGCCACAAGAGACCCTAGCTCAAAAAAGGGAGTGGGGGAACATGGGGAGAGCGAGAGACTGAAACATGCTGTATTCACAGAATGCAAATCTGGGCATAGCAATAAGCACTGGGGATGCAACTTGTGCACTCCCCAGAAAGATCCAGGCACTGGGGACTCTGGCTCAGTGGTAGAACATTGGCTTACTGTATCTGGGGCCCTAGGTTTAATCCCTACACAACAAACAAAATGTTCAGGGGCTGGAGAGATGGATCAGCAGTTAAGGGAGCTCACAGGACCTATTGGGCTCCCAGCACTAGTCAGGCAGCTCACAAGTACCTGTAACTGCAGCTGCAGGAGATCTGAGGTTTGCTTCTGTCCACTTGCACTCACATGCATAGACTCACTCATAATTAAAACAAAGGAAAACTTATAAAAATGCCGGAGACTTGAGGATTTTCATGGGGAGCAGGCACATGATCAGACTTAGGTTTGAGGAACAGCATTACTCAGGCAAATGATGACGGTTTGGAAGACAGGTACATGGGAACGACCTAGTAGCTGTTTAGGAAAGGGTCACGGAGTTTATTTCTTTCGGGGTTTAATTTTTGGGAGAGTCCCTCACTTTTTTATCCCCCCCTCCATCTTGAATTTTGGAATGGAAGCTGGAGAGATAAGGCAACAGCCATAGAGAAAAGACAATGAGCTAGGCCTGCTTCCCAGAGAGGGGGTTGGGCAGCTATGTGCACACATAAATATGGAACAGTAGGAACTTGGGCTGGAGATGGCTCAGCAGGTCAAAGGGCTGGCAACAGAAGCCTCATGACCAAAGTTCCACCCCTGAATCCACAGCAACACACATCATCTCTCTCTCTCTCTCTCTCTCTCTCTCTCTCTCTCTCTCTCTCTCTCTCACACACACACACACACACACACACACACTCACTCACTAATGATAATAATAAATTAAATTTAAACATGGTAAAAACTAAATATACTTTCCTATTTTATAAGAGAGAAAAAATATTACTTTGATGATTCAAGATGACACAGTGCTGCCAACTATTCTAAACACCAATTATTAATATAAAATGCCATTTTGTAGCTAGGAGTTATGTACATAGCTAAAAGTGGATCCCAGACCAATCCCAGATAGTTTTTTTGTTAAGTCACTCGTGTTAGCCTTTTTTTCTCTCTCTTGAAATTGAAGTTTAGAAAAGTTTGGATGATGGAAAGACAAGAGGAATATTTGATACTCTTTACATCTAATTTGTAGGAGCAAATAAATATTAACTAGACTGACAGAAACACTATACTTACCAAGTAACCACTTCTGATACTGATAAATCCAACTGTTAGAGAACCCATTGTATCTTCATTTTGGTTTTGTTTTGTTTTTAAAGACAGGGATTCACTATGTAGCCTAGGCCAACTTACAGGTCCCTATTCTCCCTGCAATAAAAATTGTAAAAAGACAGAAAGAATAGCTGACATAATGGTTACTAATAAATTAGGAATCATACTTAAAATGCAAAGTGCAGGTCAAGTAGAAGCAGTCTCCAATTTTAAGACAGGGTTAGTTTGAGGAAAATATATTTATTTGGAAATAGGACATATTTTCTTCCTTTAGAATTATGCTATGATGGGTATGTGGCTGAGCTACAGCATGAAAACCTATTTCATGGAACCTTGGCATTTCCACAAAGGCCCTCAGAGGTCAATGGTCCAGTCTCTCACCCACATAGGAAATTCTTTGCACATCATCCTTGGCAAACATCATTAGAATAGTCCAGAAGGACTCACAGCCTTCCAAACAGCATGACCTTGATGGATCCAGCATGAAGTGGATCCATTTATGGGACAGGTCTTTCATTTGGAATATAATCTGCATCTACAAGTGCCCCTACGGAACAAAAGATACAGGCTGGAGAGACCACTCAGGAGTAAGAACACTTGCTCTTGCAGAGGACCTGGGTCTGTCCCAGCACCCACATGGTAGTTCATGACCACTGGTAATGCAGTTCAAAGATCTGACCACCTCTTCTAAGAACACACACAAATATGCAAGCAGAACACTCATACCCCAAAAAATAAATCTAAAACCTAATTTTTAAAAAAATGAGTCACAAATGGCCACTGCAGCTGTCCCCACATCTACTGACATATTGGCCATAACAGGCTCCTTGGGAGTCAGGGGGACCCTTTCCTACCCATGACTGTCTGTGAAAAATGACCTGTGTCAAGAAGCTATGAATAGAAAGATTTAATAAACCCACAAATGCTGAAAAATACAATGTCTCCTGAGGAAAAAAACAATGGCTAATGTCCAAGCAAAACATCCAGAAAAACCTTCAGTCAACATTTCTAATAACACAGTACAAGCTATTTATCTCAACTATAGTTTCTACAAATTCTGAAAAAGAAAAATTTCATACCCATTGCTATCACTTTGTTTTTTGTTTTACTGCTTGTGAGATAAATTTCATTCCCCATATAAAGGAATTTCAAAAAGCACAAACAGAGCTTCTCAATGTACGACGATTGTTCAGACAGTGGTTAAAACTCCACAACAGAAGTGTGTGGCCTTGTTCTTCAAAGTCTTCCTAGACCATAACATCTTAGCTCTATGCTCCTCAATTTTTGATAGGCTTTTTTTAAATAATAAAAATAAAACATTATCTGCACAAAAACACATGTGTGTGTATATATAAGCATTCTGCAGTTACATTTTCAACTCAAAAAACAGGACACTATAGATGAGCTGGTGGTTATTTCTGCCAAATTCTAAGTATTGATCCAAGTACTTAGTCCTGAACATGAAGATAATACACTATCTCACATACTCCTTTCTCTCTCTCTTGAAGCCCTTTCCTTTACCTCCTAAAAAACAAACAGAAATTAAATGTATTATCAGAGGACTCATAAGGAATTGGAAAGAAGGTAAATGAATTACCTCCAATTCAGTTTTACATTTAAAAAATGACATCATAGTTATTTTTCCTAAAATAGCCACTGGGATTTGGTTTTCTAAAAATTCATGAAGAAATGTTATTTTTCTTTTTCCTGCCTATGACCATATACCCCAAGAGGCAATAAAATAAATTTCAAAACACACAAAAGACTCTGTAATGACTTTAAAAGCTGACTAAGTACTGCACACAATAGCATGGACAAACTGCACAGGCGTAAGGAGCTGTGCAGGAATGCAGCCACTGAATGACTCTATTTCACCAAGTTCAAGTATCCTATGGCAAGACTGATCAGCATAGTTGCTGCCTGCAGGGAGAGAGGAAGGCTGACCAAGAGTACCAAGGAGCTCCCCAGGCAAAGGAAGTGCAACTGGACTAGCTAATGATTGCACAGGTGAGTGCTTACCTAACCATTCATTGCTGCTCACTGCATACAGGGGTGGACCCTTGTGCATACATTTAACTACATGGGAAAAGGCTCCACACATTGTTTCCAAATGCTTTCTAAATTTCAACTGGAAATTTAAGAAAATTTTAACAGATCAAGTTGTAGCAATTACATGGGACACATTGTTACAAACTTCCAAGACTTCCTCCTTATTTAGAACTTGAAAGGAATCACTTTCAAGCCAAAGTAACACACTAACAGGCACAGGAGGAATCAATAAAAATAGCAGCAGCTAACATTTATAGAAGTTTTACTATCTGCCAAATGTTTTACTTTCATTAACTCATTTAATCCCACAGTGGGGAGATATCCTATCCATTTAATCCCCCTTTTACAGATAAAGGATCCAAGGCTAGGTCAAGATCATTGTTCAAACTCACATAAACAGAGCAGCTGAAAAGCAAATTCTATGTCAACGTTTTAATTCAATATCTATTACAGTAACATAAAAATAAAAATCAACACACAGCTTCAAGCAAGGAAACATGAGCAGAATATGCAAGGCAAGTTCAATAATATGAGCAGCATACACTTTTCTTTCTCTATTAAAAGGCACATCCTTGGCATCCAAGAATTGAAGTTCCTACTCATATTCTAACTCACATGCAGCAGAACAAAATGTTATATAAAGGCTGTTTGTTTGTTTGTTTGTTTTTAATTCTCTCTGGCCATCAAAAGATATTACACAGAAACTAAACTGTTGATTCAGACAGAAGCTGGCTTCAGAGTTTAATCTACTTCTTAGAAGACATGCCCTAGGTGAAAGAGGAAAATAAGTAAACATATTCTCAAAGGGGGTTCTTTCTATTCCAAACATGTATTGTGAGAACCTGGCACAGCACTACATGGGCATGGGAAAGAAAGAGCTGCACTACCTACATGATTTTAGTTAACATTAAAATAGACTACAGCAGCCTTCAAACCCCCTGCATTCTATGCGGGCTGAAAACTGCTCACATTGTGATTCACATTCTCAGAAGATGAAAATCAATTGGCAATACCACCCACAAACCCCAACCCGTCCTCTGTGAAAAGTACACAAGAACTGAACTGGGCTAGTATTCTGAAAAAAAAAAAAAAAAAAAAAAAAGGTTTCCAAACTATATGGAGGGCAAAGGAATAAGGAGCAGAAGAAGAAGACACACCAATGTTTCTCCACAAATCTGCTCCAGAAATTGTACAGAATGTTTTTGCAAATTAGATTTTCATTTACTTGGGGCTGCTGGCAAGTCTGCAGAGCAATGGCTCAAAATACTAGAGAGCCAACAGAATTCCTTAAAATGCTAACAGAAAAGAGAGACGAAATGTATTTAAATTCTATAATAAGAAGAAACATAACAAGATCAGATGGAAACAAAGATATAAACTAAAATATGCCTATTCAAGCAAGCATTTCATTTTTGCACAGGCAATCGACATGCCATGAAAGCCCAACTTTGCTCTCAAATTTTAAGTCATTACTCAACATACCAGCCCTTACAGGCAAGAGCACACTGTAATACAATTTCACATATTTATCCAAAGATCATTCAAAGAAAACTTACCAAGGCTGCAAACGTGTATATGCTTGTGTTCAGAAGGAGAGCAGAGCAGCTCTCTGTACTTACACTAGGGTTCGCTTCAGTGCTAAAAGCACATCACCACAGCCCTGCCTATATTAAGTCCCCACTAGCAGTCCGCCTTTGGGTTGGGCTTTTCTCTTACAAGATAAGCTGTTAAGTCATGCCTTGATTTTAGATCTACTAACATATGGAGCCTTCTAATGCAGCCTGCTCTCCGCCCCCTCCACTCCCCCTCCCCATCACTACTCAGCTCTACTCCCTCTCCACACATACACATACACACATACAAAAAAGGCACTGCAGGGCAGAAATTCCTCAGGTGCTCGCTAATGGAATTCCCAGGGTCTCGGAGCCGCTTCGGGGATCAAGAGATCTCACAGCCCCTGCTGGGGTAAGGAGCAGCGAGTCTGTTCCATTTAATCAAATACAGAATGAATTTTCAGCTCTATTCACTAGCTTGTCTCCAGGGCTCTCAAAAGGCACCAGGCATCTAGAATCACACACATGTGGCTCTTTTAGGCAAGAATAATTAGTTTGATTTTAAAAAGCCACATTAATAATATCACCTCAGGACCATTATTCAGGGGCCAGATGACAATGATACTGTATGTTTTAAGCCTGACAATGGAGAGAAAGTGCACAAACAATGAGAGAAAACTTGAAGGGTTTTTTTTTTTTTTTAAGGAGAAAAAAAAACCACAGCTTTTCATTTCAATGTAACCCAGTATTTTAAAAGTGACAAGTATATTATTATATACTACCCCTTAATTTTAACAATAAACAAATACAGCCCTCCCTTCCTGCACATAGCGGGTGCATGCCACCTACACAATACAAATTTATCACGGGGAGTGTTTGGATATAATGTAAGAGTGTAAATAAAAACAATGTAACATTTTCTAATTCAATCTATGTGAGTAAAAATTTCTTGGGGGAAAAAAGCACCAGTCAAAAATAAACAAATAAACCGCACAATGTTAAAAAAAGAAAGGAAGGAAGGAAGGAAGGAGGGAGGGAGGGAGGGAGGGAGGGAGGGAGGAGGGAAGGAAGGAAGGAAGGAAGGAAGGAAGGAAGGAAGGAAGGAAGGAAAGGAAAGAAAGAAAGAAAGAAAGAAAGAAAGAAAGAAAGAAAGAAAGAAAAGAAAAGAAAAAGAAACTCCTTCACTGCAGTACAGTTAGCAACCAGACTCAGGATTCCTATTTTAATTAGTTTGTATTAAGCTCATTAAGCTAAAGAAAGCCTACCTGTAGACAATTCATTTACACGTCTACTGTACTGTTACAATTCTACACAGTAGAGATGCTGGTCACATGATGTTAACTAATAACACACATTAAAACAACAAATTTTCCAAGTCATTATCTTTTATAATCTTGATTCCTTCCTTGATTTCACAAAGATAATGGTTAATTCCTGAAATCACTTCCCTAGTACTTTACTTAGAAACATTCATCAAATTTTTGTCTATATGTTCACAAAAGAAACATCTCCAGAGAAGAAAAATCCTACTGTCACTAAAGAAAGAAAGGAAGGAAGGGAGGAAAAGAAAGAAAGAAAGAAAGAAAGAAAGAAAGAGAAAGAAAAAGAGAGAAAAACTGTCTAAACCTTGAGAGTATGCACACAGAGGAGAAATAAGAGGAAATCACAAGAACCAGTTATTAAATTTTACCTGACTTTGTGGAGCACCACCCTATGACACAAGTTCCTATCCCTGGGCACTCTTCTATATATGCCTTGATGACGGGGAGGGTCCTATCTTAAAGTGAAGGTAACGCCTTCCACAAAAAACCTCAAGCCACCAGCAACCCCTGCCAGAAGTAAGGGAGATGCAGGAAGCAGCCTACACAAGTGGGACTAGTGTACATCAGGTCCTCAGATTCTTCATACTTCTGCTTGAAAGTCGGTGCTGTTTAAGTACTTTGCACAGCAGAGGCTGATGAGAACCACAGCAGTCAATCAAAGCATCCCAAGTGAGTTACTACACAAACAATAGCACAGCACCTCCAGTGACTGATTTTGTCAGGTGATTAAACTGTTCAAAGAAAGACTCCCAAATACTGTACCCGAGTTTTTGCAAGAAAGTTAAACAATATACATTTGTGTGTTTTATGGAAATATAAACGTTTCTCCTTTACTCAGTGCCAAACATACACCCAAGGCACGTCTTTACAAAATGAAACAGGTTTTCTCCATCCTTCTCATATAACTTAAAGCATGTAGCAATTTATTTCAACATGTGCATAACAGAGGCTACAGTTATTCAGTGTCTCTGAGTTTCTAAGAATTCTTTCCAGTTCAACACTAATTTAAAATTCCCAGAAAATGTCTGAATATTTTCTCTTGTCTTATCCTAAAAGTTAAACTATCCATATCCCACATTTTCATCTATAAGTAGACTGGAAAGGAGGAGTTATGAAAATGTAACAGAATGTCTAGAATTACATTAAAAATAAAGCACCTCTTCTCCAGCCCCCTACCCACCTCCTTCTGGCAGACAGTCCTTGAGCTATGGCAAACGTTCAGTGGGAATCCGAGGGGTATGGTATCAGTGAGACATGGACTCCGAATTAACTCACTTGGCCTCTTTCATCATTCCTAGCATTGGCCTGAGACCAAATCTCACGTTACCTTTTAGTCCAACCTCCTGTTTCCCAAGGTGTTTGATTAAGGACACAAAGGCTAGCTTTCTGTTAATGAGGTTCCCTAAATTCGACAGCCCAACTGGGGAGCAGTCTGCCCTTAAAACACCTGCCACCCTCTGTGGTCCCCGTGAGGAAAGGCAGGCATTCTGTGGCGAGTTCCTTTCTCGAGGGCCTTCCACCTGATTTGGTGGGGTTAGGGAGAACAATGAAGCGAAGGGCAAGGGAGTCTATCTATCCCCCCTCGGTGATTTATTACTGAAATTCCTAAAAGTGGAGAGAAAGCAACAAAGGTCTGAAGCTGCAGGCTGAAATAAATAGCGATGTATTTAAAGTATTTAGTAAATGATAATGCGAGCCACAGAAAGCTTTACAGAAGAGAAGGAAAAATACACTCCCTGGGGCTGGGAAGTCACTGAGTCTGTGAAGGCAGAGAAAGATACATTGTGCAGGAAATTTCTCTTGCTTCTCCCTGCACATAAATCACTGTCTCTCCCCGGCACTCTGCGGGGATGGAGAGGGGAGACAGAGACGGCTCCCCTGGGAAAAGCGCCGGCGCCCTCTGCTACGCTGCACCCCACCTGCCCTGGCAGATCTCCGAAGAAGACCTCAGCGTGTCACTGACACCTCACCCCGCCTCCTCCTGAGAGGTGGCTCCAAGCGCCCTAGGACGCGGCGGTGAGCCGGTTGCCGGGCATCCCTCAGCTACCCCTCCACCTCAAAACCCTTTGCATCTTGAGCGCAAGCTGGCCTCCGCTTCCCCAGGACCTCCCGTTCCCGAGCCGTGCAGCTCCGAGCCCGCGACCCCGGGCCACCCTCGGGGACCCTGCCGCGGGACCCCCCGCACCTCTCCGCGGGGCTGGCTAAGCCCCCAGACCTCCTGCGCGGCAGCCGGCTCCGAGAGCCACCCCCAGGTCATCCCCCCGCGCGCTGGCGGCGGCGGCGGCGGCGGCTGCGATCCGAACGGGCCCCTCCATGCACCGGGCAGGGCGGCCGGAGGGCGCGGCGCCTCACACGCGGGGCGGGGGCGCTGGGGCGGCGCGAGGTCCCCGTCTCGTACCGAGCCGCGCGAGCCGGGCACCCGGGCTCCGGGAGGGGAGCTGGGGGGCGGAGTCCCGGGGCGCGCCCCCGTGGCCGCGCTCCTCCCCGCGGAGCGCGCGGACGCCCGGCACCAGAGCCGAGGGAGGAGGGCACCGGCGGAGACGGAGGCGGGCCGCAGAGGCCGGGACTCCCCGGCCCGCGCCCCGCCGCGGGGTGCGCGCGCAGCCTGCCAGATCAGCGGCGGGCAGGGCCGTACCACTCCTCCGAGGGGGGGGGGACGCTCCGCGCGCTGGCGCCTGCGCGCCACCTGTCCGCCCGCTCCGCACCGGCACCCCCGCGGGCAAGTGCGCCTGGAACCTCGGGTGCTGCAGACCCGGTGAGGACGAGCTGCCTAGGCGAGACACGGAGGCGCCCGTCAGGTCTGCGCTCACTCTCCCCTCACCTTCGATCGCCCGGGAGAGGCGACATTCCTAGCCGGTGCACCCCACTGCACGTTCCCGGTTCCCGCCCAGGCCCCGCCCCGCCCCGCCCCGCCCGCCTACCTTTGGAGGAGCCACCTAGAATTGCTGTTCCCTGGTGACCCTGCGATTGCGATTCAGCCACGTCCCTTTGCCTTTAAACAACTCCCTAGGTTTAGTTCCTTAGGGTAGCTCCCTTTGATTCCCCAGCTCACCTACTCTGACTTCACTGGGGCAGGTGACAGAATTCTGAGAGATCGAGGAAGGCTCAGTGTCGCCTAGTGCAAGCATCCTGCCTTTTGGCCCTGCAAACTTCTAAACTCACATCTTGGACCTGCCGCCAAATTATTGAGCTCAATGAATATTAGTTGTTCAAAGAGAAAAAAGGGAGAAACAATTCCTATTTAGGAGGTGGTTGTAAAAAGCATAATTATGATATTCTGTGAGGAGTGCCTGCCACTCACTCACTGGTTATCCTGGGATTGTAACTTTTAATGATAATAATAATTATTATTATTAGTTTTTTTAAACCCTATGGCCATTACTATTAATTTAACTTCAAGAAGAGTCTTAATGATACTTAGTGGTCACAGCTACTCTGTATTGAGCTTCAAAAGAATACACCTTATCTTTTTGCTTTAGCTGGGGTGCAGTCTTTCTGAATGCCTTGGAAAGAAAATCAGTGTAAGAAAGAAAAACAGCTTTAAATCTGTCTTGCCCTCCTTTGTTCCATATTTTTAAGTTATTCAGACATAATATACAAAAAAATATTTTTGCCGAGCCTTTAATCCCAGCACTTGGGAGGCAGAGGCAGACGGATCTCTGTGAGTTTGAGGCTAGCCTGGGCTACAGAGAGAGTTCCAGGATAAGCTACACAGAGAAACCCTGTCTCGAGAAACTGAAAAAAAAAAAAAAGAAAAGAAAAAAGATTTTATTCAGCAAAGACACCTTCCTATAGAAAAGATAAGATTTAACTGAAATAAATGTTGTGCACATGGAGTAGAAATCTAGTTGCATTCTAAAGAATTCTTTACATCCTCTAGACACCAGCTCCACTACAAACACTTCCAGCTTCTTCCTTGGGACCCAGCTGACTTTGAGCCCCTCCCACCCCTAAATCTAACAGTGCTATTCAAATATCACTATGCCTAATGTTACTCAGAATCAAACCTGAGAAACTTGTGGGTCAGATTCCTCCTCCATTGCCCATTTATAAATTGAATAAGTCATCTCAGATGCAAAATGGTTTTTCATTAATGAAACATTTGTTCAATGTATATGTCAAAATCATTAAGAATGTACTCCATGCCACCAGCAGACACAGGAGTGCATAGAAAAATATTACATACCTCAAGCTTCAGAGACCTCACAATTGTACCAGGCTTTTTCTTTGGGGCCACCAGTCAGCTCCCAAATCAAGACATGGAGACTGTTTTTACTCTTTCCCCGCACCACCACCACCACCCAGCTACCAAATAAATCACACACACACACACACACTCACAGACTTAGTCTTATTTACCAATGCCCGGCCTTTGCTTGGCTTATTTTCTAGCCAGCTTTCCTTAAATTATCCCATCTACCTTTTGCCTTTGGGCTTTTCCCATTCTCGTACTTCTGTAAATCTTACTCTTACTCCGTGGCTTGTTGTGTAGCTGGGTGGCTGGCCCTTGGAGTCCTCCTCCTTCTCTAGCTACATCTCTCCTCATGTCTCCATCTCTTTTCTTCTTCTCCTCTCAGATTTCTCCTTCTATTTATCCTCTCTGCCTGCCAGCCCCACCTATCTTTTCTCCTGCCTTGCTGTTGATGGTTCAGTTCTTTGTTAGACCAGTCAGGTGTTTCAGACAGACAAAGGAACACAGCTTCACAGAGTTAAACAAATGCAACATAAACAAAAGTAACATGCTTTCAAATAATATTCTACAACAACTTATTAGTTTTGGATGCTCTTAGGCTCATTTCTGGCTAGGTCTTTTAATTAACCTGTTTCTCTTGATCTACCTTTTGCCTCAGGGCTTTTTGACTTTTCTTTCCTTCTGTTTGACTTATTTTCACTGCTTCTCATGTCTTGCTGGCTGGCAGCTGCTTGGCTTCTTGCCCTGGAGATGTCCCTCTCTTTCTGCCTCATTTTCCTCTTCTCTTATTCTCCACAAGCCTAGATTTCTCCTCCTACTTATTCTCCCTGCCTGGAAGCCTCTCCTGCCTAGCTATTGGCTGTTCAGCTATTGTTTTATTAGACCAATCAGGTCCCTTAGGCAGGCAAGGTGAAACAAATGCAACACATCTTTACATAATTAAACAGATACAGCATAAACAAGTGTGATACATCTTTACATACTTAAAGTAATATTCCACAGCACACAATCTCAGATACAGACAAGTACACTGGACATCTTCCATGCAATGAACTGTGGCACATAAGGGCAGGTTCGCCAACTCTGTCCAGAATTTGGGAGTGTGGCTCTTTCCAAAACAGGATCCCCAAAAGAAGTGGCTCTTGGACCTAAGCTTAAAGGAGAGAAGGAATTGGCCATTTAAAAGTGATAAAAAGTACAAAGATGGCCTGGGCAGGGAGCACAGTGTTACAGGGGTGAAGGCAATAAATAAATAGATACATACATACGTACATACATACATACATACATCTCAAAGGAAGTTCAAGCTCTCTTTTGTGGCTATAGTTTAACGAAGCAGGTGGGAATGAGCTGATGCAGGTGGTACAGAAAGCAGCCCCAGCCAAGCCACAGAAGCCCATGTGGACTTTATGAAGAACCCAGCCTTCCAGGCATTGGGGAACCAGTGAAGGATTTGGAGTGGGAGGGAGTTGTAATATGAGTGTATTTAGAGCAATCATCTAGCATCATTACAAGAATAGGTTTGAGGGAGTGTGGAAGCTTCCTGCTGTGGTATGAGTGTACCCCCAAGGTTCTATGTGTTGTAACAAATCTCTGTTGTGAGGTATCAGAATGAATATTTATTGTAGCTGGTAGTTACAGGTGGTGTCTTTGAGGAGTGGTTAGGATCGGATACTATCCTGGTGACTATGAAAGAAAGGAGGAGCTGGGTGGTGGTGGCACATGCCTGTAATTCCAGCACTTGGGAGGCAGAGGCAGGTGGATTTCTGTGAGTTCAAGGCCAGCCTGGTCTACAGAACTAGTCCAGGACAGGCTCCAAAGCTATAGAGAAACCTTGTCTGGGGGGGGGGGGAGAAAGAAAGAAAGAAAGAAAGAAAGAAAGAAAGAAAGAAAGAAGGGAGGGAGGGAGACCAGAAAGAAAGGTGCACATGCATTCCTGTCTTTGACTACATATGCCTTGTGTCACCTCAGGACCCCACCTGATGAAGCCCTTAAACCAGTGGTTCTCAACCTTCCTAACGCTGTGACAATTCCGTTAGTACAATTCCTCATGTTATGGTGACCCCCAAACCATAAAATGATTGCGTAGCTACTTCATAACTGTGATTTTGCTACTGTTACAAACTGTAATATAAATAGCTGTGTTTTTGATGGTCTTAGGTGACCCTTGTGAAAGGGTCATTTGACCCCCCAAAGGGGTTGCAACCCACAGGCTGAGAACTGCTGCCTTAGACCTCACAGCCTCACACGCCAGAACCATGAGCCAAAAGACCCAGTCTATGGTTCTTTGTTATTAGCAATAAATGCAAAGATGAACTACTCTGCCACTTTAGAACTAGCCAGGAAGTCCAAATCAGGAGCAATAGACTTGTAGACACAGCCTCAATCCACTCTGCCAGCTAGGCCACATGTACCAGTGGATTCCCCAAACTCCCCAAAACAGTGCTGTCAGCCAGGGATCAAGCAAACAAGTTCAAGACCTTGTGGGACACATTTAACATTCAAATCATAGCACTGTGGAGCCCTCAAGCACAAGTTTCTACTGGGTAGATACAGCCAAGCTGGAGGTAAATTTGAAAGTGGTGAATACATGTTAGTCAGCTTTTAATTATTATAAAAAAATTTAATCAACTTTTAAAATGGGAAAGTTTATTTGGTTCACAGGATGGTTTGAATGAGAAGGGCCCCCATAGTCTCATATGTTTGAATACTTGGTTCCTAGTTGGTGGAACTGTTTGGGAAGGATTGGGAGGTGTGGCCCTATTGGAAGAGGCACATCACTGGGTTCTGAGGTTATAAAAAGTGCCTCTTTCTGCCTCCTGTCTGTGGATCAAAATGAGAGCTTTCAGCTGTTGATACTGCTGCGCCTTTACTTTACTGTCACAGACTCTAAACCAGTGGTTCTCAGCTGGTGGGTGGCGACTTCTTTGAGGGTCAAATGACCCTTTCATAGGGGTCACATATCAGATATCCTGCATATCAGATACTCACATTACAATGCATAACAGAATCAAAATTACAGTCATAAAGCAGCATCGAAACAATTTTGTCATGGGGGTCACCACAACATGAGGACCTGTATGACAGGTCACCGTATTAGGAAGGCTGAGAACCACTGCACTCAACCTGTGACACCATAAGCCCAGTTAAACACTTTATTTCTTTAAGTTGCCTAGGCCATGGTGCTTTGTCACAATAGCGAAGTAACTACGGCAGGAGGTTATAACCTGTAATTGACTGTCATCACTGGACTTGTGCCAGGGCAGCATGCTTCATGGGCCAAAGAGGAAAGAGAAGGCACTGGGGTTCCAGACTCTAAAGAGTGCTTCACTGACCAATAACCCTTTGCTGGGCCCGATCTCTTCTTACAGGCGCTACTACTAATTTGGGGGACATTCTATATCCAGTCTACAGCAAGTACAGGGTAGCATTGACATCACAAAAGTTGAAGAGACCATTTAGGAGTAATATAGAGTTCTAGAAAGCTCTAGCTGCTGATAGATCTTTAAACTGCCAGTATCTAAAAATGAATTTAAAGCAAAGGTGTTTGGTAAACTCAAGCTGGGGGAATAATCTTTGAGGAAGGTGTCAAAGGCTCAGAATATTGATTAGGAAAAATAAGAGTTGGAACATGAAATCTGAAAATCAGTCACAGGATTGACTGCTGATGCTGAAGCCATGGCGGCCCTTGAGGATTATGAACTTTTAGTGATAGTCTGTATGACTGTGAATTTTCTCCATCCAAGTTTAACTATTCAGGAAGAGAAAACAGCAGTCCAAATTTAGAGTTTTGCTGCAGGGTGTGTGGGAAGAGAACATGGCAGAGGAAGGGCAAGAGAAAAATTAAATCAATTATAGAATCCAGACTGTGAGCTGGAAAAGGTTAAGGAAGAATGTAAGACGGGAAGAAAATGGCAGATTAAAGAAAATGACATTTCTTTCAGGTTGAAAAGCAGTTATTACAGAATTGTGTGTGGAAAAAAAGCAAATGGTCTTTATGATGACCAGAGTTTACATTTCTGAAGCAGAGGGTCACCAAGTATTAAAGTTACTTATTAAAAGTATGGATGGTGCTGTCAAATGATTTAGTGTTCAGGTAGATTGTGCATCCAAAGAATTCTAGACTGAATTGGGTGCTTTGGAAATGCTAAGTAAATGTTAAAACTGGTTCCCCGAAAGTGACATCGAAGAGTGAATACAATAAAATTCTAGTTCTAGTTCATGTTATGTATCATATACTTTGATCATACTCATCCCTCTACACTGCTCAGTGTTGTTGTTATTGTTGTTGTTTTCTGGGGCTTTAGTTTTATTTGTTTTTGTTTTGTTTTGAAACAGGGTCTCACTATGTACCCTAGGTAGCATTGAACTTATGACCCTCCTACCTCAGCATCTCAAGTGCTCAGTAGTTACCCTACTGCATTTGACTTTGGTAAGGCCTTTGTTCAAGGGTCTTGGATTCTCAGAGTCTTGATTTCATTGTTTGCCAAGCAGGGAAGACAATGATGCCGAGAGTTAATGGGGGATTGAGATGAAGTTCAAAAGCTTTAATGTAATGCTTTGCTAATAAAAGCTAGACACACCAGTAACCACTTCAAAAGCTAGATGTGATCATTATGGTACTCATATACTTCTCAGTAGGTGGCAAGTATTAGCTTAAACTGTAGCTCCATGTAAGATTGGAAAACAAGCTCCGAAATGTGAGGTCCCTTAACTAGATCACACAGCGAGTCAGTGTCAGAGCTGGTATGCAGACCTAGGAAATCGGGGTCTGGAGGCTAGCCTCCTCCCATGCATCAATGCCTCACTGCAGTAAGAATGCCTTTGCTATCAGTGCAAATGAATTGTTTCATTGAAAACTTTATTGAATATGAAAAATGTCCAACATCCTTAGCCCTTAGGGATGTGCAAATGCAAACTGCATGGAAATTCCATCCCATCCCAGTAAGAATAATGATCAGCAAGAAAGCAAATGCCAGTGAGGAGACAGGGGGACAAGAACCCTCGCACACTGCTGGTAGAAGTGCAGCCACTGTGGAAGTATGTGTGGAAGTTCCTCAGAAGAGTGAAAACAAGACTACCACATGGTCTAGCTGTGCCACCATTGGGTATAGACCTAGAGCAATCTAACCACAAGGCTGAGAAAACTGCAAACCAGTGAATGCGGCGCTATTCACAATAGCCATATACCAGATGGATGAATAAACAGTGACTCCCTTTCACACACACACACACACACACACACACACACACACACACACATACACACGGGGGGGGGGGGGGGGGGAGGTTTATCCAGCCATAAAAAGAAACAACACTATCTCACTTTCAGGAAAATGCATTGAAATGGAGGTCATTGTATTAAGCAAAAACAAGCCAGACTCAGAAATATAAATATTGGAAATTTTCCTCTTGTACGCACCATCAAGTTCATCATCAAGAAAACTCAGAGCAAGAACTCAGGACAGGAACCCAGAAGCAGGAACTGAAGCAGAGACCATGACTGAAAGATGCTTCCTGGCTGGCTCCCCAGGGCTTGCTCAACCTGCTTTCTTACATAACCTAGGACCACCTGCACAGGGGTGGTACCACCCACAGTGGGGCTGGACCTTTCCACACCCAATCATTAATCAAGAAAATGCTTCATAGACTTGCCTACAGGTCAGTGTGATGGATGCAGTTCTTCAGTTGAGGTTCCCACTTCACAGGAGATTCTAGTGTGTATCAAACTGACAACAACAACCTAACCATCACAGAGGGATGAGTATGATCAAAGAACATGATATATATGAAAAGATCAGAATGAAACACACCCTATTATACAATGAATGGGCATGTCATAATAAAAATAAATAGAATTTATGGGACTCCCTTTAGGCGTAAAAACCTAAGCTAAAGAGATAGAAGGGAATGCTTTTATTAAACTTGCCTTAGGGTACAAGACTTGCAGGCTTTTATGGTAGCTTGGCCTGTCTGTGGAAGTCTCAGCTGCTTTAGGTATGCCTTGCCTTTCCTTTCCTTTCCCTGTCCCACTGTGTAGCCAGCTAGCCTGGGACCCTCCCTCTGCTTCAGGAATGCTAAGATTAAAGGCATGCACCACCATGTCTGGCTTGCCTATGACCTTTTCTAGACACTAAAGAACTTAGGATCTGGCTTTCTAGGCTCTACTGAGAGGGCCAAAAAACATCACTCAAATGTGTAAGTGTTATCTCCCCAGAAAACATAAGAAGGGCATCAGATAATTTCCTTCTCTCTTCCTCCAGGCGTGGGTTTCCTTGCAGCTTATCTGGAGACACTTCTTCATGACTGAGCAGTAGCACCTATCAAGAGGTCAGTCAAGGCTCTGATGCGCACACTACTTTATATTCGGTCTTCCATGCTTCCTCTCATGCTTCTTTTTGCCCTCACTCGTACCTGGGCTGACTTAATCCTTGCCTCAGTGTCTGTTCATTAGGAAGTTTTTGAGCACAGAAAGCTTGTAATAAAGCTGTGGAAGGTTTAGGCCTATTGATATGTATAAAATAAGTAGCTATAAATCATATATACCAAGTGAATGGAACATGCCAGTGTGTCAGCCTGAGTGTCATCAGCATTTTCCATGCCTCAGCTTCCTCATTCATAAAATGAAAATAGTAATGTCTGTACTGGATCTCATACACTGACACTAGGAAGAAAATACGACATAACTCTTGAGGGAAGAAAGGGGAAAAAAGTAATAATATGTACCAAATGAAGCATGCTTCTACACTTTGATCTGACTGTCACTGCCACTTCAGTTTGGAAAGTTATCCTTTAAATCCCACCCATATGATAAGTGCATTGTCTGCATTACTGACCAGAAACAATCCAAGGGTCCACTATTTAAAAGCAACATGATTCTAAGGCCAAGCAAGGATGCTGAAAGAGAAAAGAAACTATAGGTTAGTACTCCTGGTAAACAGAGATGCAGACATCCTCAACAAAGTAATAGTCTGATGGTTTGGACAGGCACTACACTCCCAAAAGGGTCCTGTGGCAAGGCTTGTCCCCTGTCTGATGGAGCAAGCACTAAGACGCATTTGGATTGTGAGGGCCTGACCCAGATAAGGGATGAGTCTGCTGATGGGTTCGCAACTTGATGGCATTATTGTACAGAGACGGGAAGTTGGAAGTAGCCTGACTGGAGGACATAGGGGGTGGTTCTTGGAAGAGAATCTCTTATTCTTATCCCTGTGTCTCTTTCTTTGCTTCCTGGCTCCCATGAAGTGGACCTCCTCCTCCACACACTGACACTGCCATGGTATTCTGTCTTAAGCCAAAATAACGGAGCCAACTAGCTGTGTGTGAAAACCTCTGAAACAGTGAGCCAAAATAAACCTTCCTCTTTTTAAACCATTTCTCTCAAGTGTTTTCTCACAAGAATTGAATGCTAAATAGCACAGCTAGCAAACAGCTCATTCATTCTGATCAAGTTGATCAAGTGAGATGGAGTGTAAAGATGCAAGAATGACTTCACACTTGGAAATCATAATGACAAAGGACAAAAACCACATGACCATTTTAATGCACGCAAAAAAAATCATCTGAGAAATCCAACACTCACCTATGATTTAAAAGCTACTGAAAAGGGGCATAGAAGGACCACAAAACAACATATATGACAAGTCCACAGTTAACAGCATAATCAGTGGTAACAGGTTGAAGTTTTTCTTCTAAGATCAGAAACAAGACAAGAATTCCTAGTCTCACCATATCTATTCAATATAGTACTAGAAATCCTAACTAGAGAACAGGTCAGGACAGGAAAGGAGAAGTGAAATTATCTGTTTGCTGATCTCTCTCTCTCTCTCTCTCTCTCTCTCTCTCTGTGTGTGTGTGTGTGTGTGTGTGTGTGTGTGTATTCTCTTGTTAGAACTTAGAAACAAACTAAGCAAAGTTGAAGTTTACAAAATTAATATTAAAAGATTGGCCCGGTGAGATGTCTCACAGAATAAAAGCACTTGCTATGCAAGCCTTGGAACAAGAGTTCAAAGCCCAGATCTGTCTGTTGAAGGAGCAAACAGACTCCTAAAAGAAGTGGAAGGAAAGAATCAAGAACCAACTCCTGAAAGTTTTCTTCTAACCTCCACATCCATACTGTGTACACACACAATCACACTCATACACATACACACACAATAATAACAGTAATAAATTTAAAGTAATCAAATAAATGATGGATACTATTTCTTTCTGCATACCTACAATGAACTCTCAGAAAAATAAATCAAGAAAATCTCATTCATGATAACAAAAATATAGTAAATCTAATCAAGAAGATGAAAAGTCTGTACTGGGAAAATTATAAAACATTGATGAAGGCAATTGTAGAGCAATAAATAGAAAGCTATCCATATTCATAGAGTAGAAAAAAATGAATACTATTAATATGTCCACAGTACTTAAAGTGATCCACAGATTGAATGTAATCCCTGTGAAAATTACAATTTCAAAAAAAAATTTAAATTCTACAGAACTAGAAAAGCCCTACATAGCCTAAATAATCAATAGCAAAAAACAAAACTAGAGTCATCACAGACCTTGATTTCAAAATACGTGTAAAGATATTGTAATTGAAACATCATGGCACTAGCAATAAAGACAAAAACAGCAGCCAATAAACAGGATGGAAATCCTAGAAATGGCCCAGGTATTCTGTTAAAAAACCCAACCAGTTTTTAACAAAGCTGCTCTGACCTTGCAGTTAGCCTGGAAAAGGACTCAGCAACAAGTGATGTCAGAGACATTGGCATCCACCTGCAGGAGAAGGAAGCTGGACACTCACCTCACACTGTAAGTAGTGATCAACTCAAAACGGACCAAATACAAAGCTGAGGGAAAGCCCATGAGCTTTGGCCTGTGAGATGATTTCCTGGGTTCCAACAATGCAGGAAACAGAGCAAAGGGAGACAAATAGAATGGCCTTGAACTGAAGAACTTCTGCACAGCACAGGAAACAGAATGAAGAGACGATGGCCCCACATGTCGGAGGAATGATTAGCAGCCCTACACCTGACAAAGGGCTAGATCCGAAATACATAGAGAATTCAAGGAAATCAAATAATCTGGTTAAAAAACGAAGAAAGAATAACTTAGAAATTTCTCAGAAGAGATATGAGTGACCAACAGTAATTTTTTTGGTTTTTCGAGACAGAGTTTCTCCGTGCAGTTTTGGTGCCTGTCCTGGATCTGGCTCTGTAGACAAGGCTGGCTTGGCCTCTGGAGTGCTGAGATTAAACGCAAGCACCACTGCCGCCTGGCTCAGAGTAATTTTTTTTTTTTAAGCTCAATGCCTCTCCTTATCAGGTAAATGCTAATGACACCACAATGAGATATCAACACACAGCTGTTAGAATGCATGTTATCAAAAAGACAAATGTCAATGCTGGCAAGCATGTGAAGAAAAGGAAGCCCTTGTGCACTGTTGCTGAGGATGTAAGTTAATACACAACAATTATGGACATCAGTGCAGAGGTTCCCCATAAAAACAAAAATACAGTCTTTTGTGGGAAAATAGATAGAGCTGGAGATAACTGTGTTAATTGCCTAAGCCAAATTCAGAAAAGCAAAAGCCATGTGTTCTTTTGTTTGGGGCATCTGGGGTGGGAAGGATAACAGGAAGGTGGAACAGGGATTATTAGAGAAGGGGACCAGATAAAGAGGTAATGGGGCTGAGTAGAGTTAAAGTGCCATCATTTTCTACAATTAATTTATACTGATTAAAAGATAGAATTATCACAAAATCTAGCAATTCCACTTGGAGATATGCACACGTGAGCACTTGGATACACACATCCACAAGAATTCAAATCAGCATGCTAGAGAAGTATCTGTTCTCCATGTTCATTTCAACATTACTCATAACAGTTAAGACATGGAAGTATGGGGGTGGGAGGGGGGAGGACAGGGGTAACCCATGGCTGATGTATAAAATTTAAAATACATAATAATAAAGAAAAAAAAGACATGGAAGTAATACAAATGCCCATCAATGGAAAGGTGAACAAGAAATCTGTGGCACATGTGCACCACAGAATACAAGCGCACACACACACACACACACACACACACACACACACACACACACACCACACCACACCACACCACACGTACACGTACACACATATAAATTTATTGACTATTTTGAGAAAGAGTCTCACTATGTAGCACTGGCTGGCCTGGAACTCTCTATGTAAACCAGGCTGGACTGGAGCTCACAGAGATCCACCTATTTCTTCCTCCTAAGGGCTGGGATTAAAGATGTACACCACCACTTCTGGCACAATAGAATTTTTAAAAGAAAGGAATTCTGTCATTTACAATGATGAGGGTGGACAGAAAAACAGACATATGGGATCTAAAAGTCAGAGACAAAATACCTGAAATAATCACCTTATGAAAGAAAGGGGTGATTTTGCCTCACAATCTTGGGGTTTTCAGGGAACCATGTCATTTGGCTCTGTTGTTTTGGGCCAGTGGTGCCAGAGTTACATCATTGTGTGGATATAGTTTTCCTTGTGGTGGCTGGGAAGCAAAGAGAAAGACAGGGTGGCAGGGGTCCCAACACCCATTTTAAGGGCAGGCCCCCAATGACCTAACTCCTTTCCACTAGCCCCCCCCCCCCCCCCCCCCCCCGCCTCCAAAGGCTTCAACACTCCCACCCCTGCCCCCCATAGTGCTAACTGGCTGGTGAGCAAAGTCTCTATACCCAAACTAAAGCAGCCTGTCTTTCAGGACTGAAATAAAGTAGGTGTGCCAAATTCCTAGCACAGCCAGGTGGCTTCAGTGGAGGAAGAACAGATTCGAGAAGGAAGGAGAACTTAGCCTAAACCAAGAGGCAGGGAGAGAAGTTGGGAGCTTTTCAACAAAGGAGGTCTGGGAGGAACAGTAGGAGCCAGAATGCAGGCAAGATGGAGGTGAAGGCTCTGGACCCTGAGTGGCCCTGTGGTTGGAGCAAAGGGTCACAAAGAAGCAATTATGAAACAAGTTAGCAGGATAGGGTGGAGCTGCCCAGCTGAGCTTTGAATTGTGGGTAATAGTTCAGGAGTATTCTTGGGTTCCCAACCAAAATAATTGATCTTTACGTTTGCACTGCATACTTATGGCTTATGAAACGTTAGTTATTTGTTCCTTTATCTAGTAGGAATGCAAATCCTAGTGTCTGCAATTTGATGCCAACTCAGATTAATATCTTGAGACTTTAGAACAATAGTTCTCAGCCTGTGGGTTACAACCCCTCTGGGGCTTGCATATCAGATATATCCTGCATATCATATATTTACATTATGATTCATAACAGTAGCAAAATTACAGTTATGAAGTAGCAACAAAATAATTTTATGGGTTGCAGCGTTAGGAAGGTCAAGTTCCACTGCTTTAAAATATTTTGGAGCTGCAAATAATGGGGGAAATGTGGCAACTATCAGAAGGTGCCCCATTTAGTGACAGCAAGTATGGTCAGAGGTAATTATCACCAAACGGACTCAGTCTGTGACAGCATACAAACTAAAAAGCAATTCTCCATGTTTAGCTCTTGGCCATGACTTTGGGTTTTACTTGATCTTATTTATATAAAGAAAAAAAGCATTAATCAATTTGAAGCTGAAAGTGGGGAGGGAAAGTAACCATAAGTCAATTGCTTTATGGCCTTTCTTTTTCTCTCTTTGCTGAAAGTACCAAAGTTCAAAACAACAGTGAAACCCCACAGTAAGTTGGACCCAGAGGGCTAAACAATAACAGAAGTCACTTGTCTCCAATTTGGATAGTTTCCAAATTTATACAACGAAGTTCCCATTAAATATGCAGGAAGTTCTGATTATTTATGATGTAACTTAATATTGACATGTTATTAAATGACCTGACCCCCCCCTTGCCCCCCAGCCATCGGAATTCCGTGACTAATGACTACAGAATCCTGACTGCAGAATAACCTTTCTAACAAGGCTAGAAGTTGGCAATCAACAGTTTGCTTCTGCGATTGGCTTCACCTCCTCCTCCTCCTCCTCCTCCTCCTCCTCCTCCTCCTCCTCCTCTCCCTAGTCCTTCTTCTTTTCAAAAGGAATTCCAATAGGTTGACTGTATTCTCACTTACTTGTACATTTCCTGAACTGTGTGCAGGAGGATTTCACGGAGAGAGGGATTTCTATGGCTTTTTTATGCTGGACAAGCTAAGCTCCGGAGACTCACTGCCTAAACCTATTACACACAGCTCACCTAACGCTGTTATGGGTTTGTAATGCTAGATTAATTTACCCATACAGCAGGTTGGAGAAAATGACTTTCCACATCTCCTTTGCACTAGGAAAGAATGTGCAGATCATTTTACAGGAAAGAGAAAGACAGGTCCCTAACCAAGCCCGGGGCTGAACAGACGTGGATGCCATCTTCCATGTCACTCAGAATGTTCAGCAAAGGAGCCCTGTCTGAAATATGAAAGAAAGCAAAGGGCCTGAAAGAGAATGGCAAGGAACTGGGCATATTTGCAAAAGATAGGCAGCTAACGAATGAGTTACTTGAGGCTGGATGGTCTCATAGAAAAAGCATCGAGCGGAGAATTGGGAAACCTGTCTGGTATAATGTATTCCCGGCTCCCTCATTATCCTTCTGTCTGCTGTGTGGACTTGGGCCAACCCCTTAGTCTCTGTGGTAGAATTTCCCTTCTTCCCTCCCAAAAAGAAAATGAGCTACAGTACATCAAGGTCTTTGAGGGGCTGGCATTGTCAGAGAAAATTCCTGCAGCCACAATGGCTCCAGTGTAGGTTGGACCAATATGATTTTGGATTTAGATATGATATCTTAGCTGTGCTTAGAGAATTTGATAGTAAGGCCCCTTGTACATCTGCCATCTAAGGCAGTTCTGACCGTACTAGCCCTGGGGGGAGCAGAGATCTTCCAGGGGGCCCACCATTTGCTACACTTACTCAAGCAAGTTTCTTGTCAGCAAAACAGGGATAAATACATGATAGGTTGACAGCATGTTTTGAGGAGTGCAGGTGTATCAGGCACTCCATACACAATTGCTCTGACTACTCACAGCTTGGTCTGAACAATCAGTTTCTTCGTCATTGTGAATACTTCTTAGTTTGGAAGCAAAGAATGTCCTTAAAACTAAATTACATCTTGGACAAGTCCCTTTACATGCTTTGTGCTTTGGTGTGCTCATCTGTGAAATAGTAATGGCCCTCGATAACTGTTCTGGGAACCTAAGTGTAAGGATGCTTATGAATCACTTTGCCCAGATGCAATCAATAATAAAGTAAGACATTAAGAAGTTTATAATCAATAATAAAAATTGCCTTACTTTTACCATTACCACCATCATCATTTGTGGGAAAAAAAATTGTCTCTATTAATACTATGTATGTTTGCTCTATTTGGCAATATTTATCCATAGAGGATGTAGACGGTAGTTGTGCAGACTGGATATGATTGATGCATGGCAAGCATTATTTAAGTGCTGATAAACAAAAGGAACACATATATAAAGACAAGGACGCCTCATGAATCTCTACCGTTCATTGTGCTTTTACATGACTTAAGCAACTATCTCCTCTTCAGATGTGAGTTAAAAGTACCTACAGATAAGATTGGTGCCACAAACCCTTAAAGGAAATACACCTCCTAGTCAGGCGCTCGGGTCGCCCCAGTAACCTTCCCTCCAGCCAACCCATCACTTCCCACTTTCGTTTCCTCTTCTCAGACCAGCTCCTTGCGCAGCTTGCTCACTACCAGCCTGCTCCCCAGGAACTTCAGCCCAGTCATGGACTTCCTTGGAGTCCTGTTTTCCTGGAGAAACAGGAGTGTTATGTTGATAATTCACACCTCCTTCTCCGTACAGCTTTCCTGGAGGCTGCTGAGAGAATGGATATGTGTGGAGCATGGGCAGTGAGGGGGTACTGTGAGAATTTAAGACTCTCTCCTCAGGGGCAGAAGTGGAAGACCCGAGAATCTAGTGAGGCTATTGACTCCCCAACTCAATGTCCTCTTCTTTGTGGTTTGAATGTTAGTGTTCCCAGACATTCATGTTGGTACCTGATACCAATGTGATAGTACTGAGGGGGTAGCCTTGGGAAACTATGAGTTCTCATGAATGGATGAATGGGATTAGTACTCTTAAAAAAAAAAAAAAAAAAAGTTGAAGTGATCTTTGTCCTACCACCAAGTAAGGAGGAAGTATAAGGTACCATCTTTGAAGCTGGTTATTATTCTTGGACCTCCCAAGCATGGACTGTGAGGAGTAAATTTGGTTTGAAAACTGACGTCTATGTTGAGTTTTCATGCATGCATGTGTGTTGAGACTTGATATTACTATACATAGCCCAAACGAGACTCAGACTCCTGATCTTCCTCCATCCAGCCCTCCCCGCTCAACCTCTTTAGTACTATGATCACAAGTGTGCACCACCACACCCCACATGTGGTCTCAGGTATTTTGCTACGGAAACCCAAATGGACTACATTTTAGAGTGGTTTGGGATACACCCTTTCTGTTCACATTCGTGCTAGAGGAAGGGAAGCAAAGAGGAAGACTGTATGTGCGCGTGCACACACACACACACACATACACACACACACACACACACACACACACAGTACATATATGTGCACACATGGACTTTAGACAGCTAACTAAGGGGAGTTTACAGGAGGTGGCAGAGATTGAGAATAGACATCCCCTTGCCTCTTCCAATCCCCTCCTCCTCATGATGGTATCATTTCTCATTCCCTTGCATCCATCAGAGTCTGCTTTAATGAGGGAGTGTTGTGGAGCCAGATTTCTCCAGGAGAGAGCTGTGACTTGGCTAGAGGCTTTTCAGCCTGTTTTCTAACTGAGAAGGCTCACATAAAGGACTTGAAGGTAATGAAACTGCTAATGGCTTTGCAACTTGATCTGCTAGCATCCAAGGAGATGGTCTTCACAGTAGGAATAAATTCTAGTAGCAGATCCCTGGATGGAGACCTCCTGTCCCTCCACCCTTCAGACCTCAGCATTCCTTTGGCGCTCTGTGCTGCCTACATTTGAAGGCCATGATACTTTGACAGCTTGCCCTAAAGCCTCCCTAAGGACCAGCAGTGCTCCAGGGGCAGAAGTGAGAGATCCTGCTTGTGAGAAGGACCCCAGAGTGGGGGTGAGACCTGCCCACATGCTCCTCATTCCTCCTGCTACTCCCACCTGCCTCCCCGCCTCTGTCCCACTCCTCTGTGGTATTCATTTCATGGATCTGTCAGGAGTTCAACGCTGAGCCAATTTGTTCCTCTTGCAGCCAAACTTCTCTTGGCCCCTCACAAAGGGCTTCCACCTTGATTAAAGGGGCTGTGCCTGGGAAGAATGTGCTCAACATTCTTCCTGGAAGGCAGTGGGGCCCTAACCTTAGAAGGAAGGAGTGGAGGTGGGGGAGTAATGAGCTAAGCCCCAAAGAAACTAAGGACACAAAAGGTTGGGACATGGGACTTCATTCCAGAGTGAGAGGATTTTAATTGTTTGCCAACCATCGGGAGCTGTGTCTTGTAGAGAGCACCAGGTCCAGTCTCCTGCGTCTGTAGGTGAGGATGGCTTAGAGAAGATTGGCTGTACTTTGGAAGGCCTTACCTCTTCTCTCTCACATGTTAGTGTCTGCCTCTCCAGACATACAACATTGATGGTCCTTTCCAGGTGCAGAAGTCTGGCTTCATCATCTTTAACCCCGGTGTTTCAGAGCCTCTTTAGGATGTTCATCTCATCTGAATTCCTGCCTGTGAACAGATGTTTCCATAAGAGTGGCCATTCCTGGCTTCTCTGGCAATATTAGCAGCTACTGTCTGAAATGTGGCTTTGTGTTTTTTCTCCAGTGTCTAGATGGGTACAGACTTCTACTCTAAGGCTTTCCACAAAATTGCTCAGACAGTCCTACTTCTCAACAAGCTGCCCCAAACCCTAGGAAGGCAACACTCCTTCATATTCTTCATATTCTGTTTTCATCTACCTTTAAAGCCCCGAATCACCATAGTTTTTGGTTTTGGTCAAATTGCTAGTAACTTTAAGTCTATTTATTCATAAAGCAGAGAGGTAGCTCAATAGTTAAGAGCACTGTTGGTTCTTTCCCATGACACACCTGTCAACTCACAAACACCTGTAACTCCATTTCCAGGAGAGCTGATGTCCTCTTCTGTTCTCCACAGGCACAAGGCACACATGTGGCACATAAACATACATGTAGGCAAAACATCCATATAAATTAAAAATTATTCATTAAAAAGAAAAATAGAGGCTGGGCAGCGGTGGTGGTGCACGCCTTTAACCCCAGCACTTGGGAGGCAGAGCCAGGCCGATCTCTGTGAGTTCAAGGCCAGCCTGGTCTACCGAAAGTGAGCTCCAGGACAGGCACCAAAACTACACAGAGAAACTCAGTCTTGAAAAACCAAAGGGAGGAAAAAAGAATGAAAAAGAAAAATAGTTATTGTCATCTATGAATCACCTATTATGCTCAAGATACTGTCAAGCAAAACATAGTGTTTCTAGGGCCCTTTCGTATTTTCTTGCTGTTCTAAGAGGGTTTAGAATATATTACCCTCATCACCACTTTTTTTTAGCAAACTTCTCCTTATTTGTCATTAGTGTGACACCTGTAGAAGGCTACAAAACCATCTCTTGTGACACACCTGCTCTTTTTGGTGAGATAAGTATATAACCAGCTGGATGTGGTGGCTTACACTTGTAATCTCAGCACTCAGAGGTGGAGGTAGGAGGGTTGCAAGTTCAAGGCCAGTCTGGGCTATAGAATAAATTTCAAACTGGACCACATACCAAGACCCTATCTCAAACAAGCAAACAGAAAAAAACCTATCAGAGTACCTACTAAATATTAGGCCCAGAGCCATTTTTCTTCCCTTCCTTTTTTTTTTTTTTTTTTCCTGGACAGGGTTTCTCTGTGTAGCTTTGCGCCTTTTCTGGAACTCGCTATGTAGATCAGGCTGGCCTTGAACTCACGGAGATCCACCTGGCTCTGCCTCCCAAGTGTTGGGGTTAAAGGCGTGTGCCGCCGCCGCCGCCGCCGCCACCACCACCACCTGCCATTTTTCATAAACATTTATTTCCTATTTTTGAGAATCAGGGATCTTGTTATTTTTACTTTACAAATGAAAAAGACCACGTTTGGAGAGGGTGACTTAGTTGTCTAGCTAAAGTGGCACAGCTAGGGTGGGCAGCTGGGCTCAAGCCCAAGCCGTTGAGATTCAGCATCCACATCCTTAGCTGCTGTGCTCTTCAGCCTACCAAACTATAAGACAATTGAGAGGCTCTGTGATGCACACCATTGTGAGTAAACATTATCCAAGTCACACTGAAATGAATGGCTTGGAGAGATTCTCTAAAGGAGATTGCTTGCAAGTCGCTTGCGAGTCCCAGAGGGGTCCCAATCCATGAGTGACAGGCTATGGGAAAAAAGGGAAGGGATGAGTCACATAGGCAAACCGGGGCAAGAGAGGACAATGGTTTTAAAGGCGAACCAAGGGAGGTCATGTAGATACTTTTGAAACAGCCTTGTCACACAAATGCATAGGATGAATGGCGGTAGCTCAACAGGTGTCTCTGCAGAAACATTTTTTTGTGCGTGCAAGGCTGTAGTATCCTTTGTGCAATGATGTAGTTTTGGCAGAATCTTTTCTTATTCACTCACTCATTCATTCATTCATTCATTCATTCATTTATTATTTATGGCAGGACACAAGCTACACTGTGCCTGTCAAGGTCAGAGAACAACTTGAAGGAGTCAGTTTTTTCTCTCTATCATGTGGATCCTAGAGATTGAACCCAGAGGTCAGGTTTTGCAGCAAGAGCCTTTACCCACTGAACCATTTCGTTGCCTGCCCCCTGAATATTTTTAACAGTTTCCATTATCAAGAAAGTATACATGAAACCCCTTCTACACCCACTTCATGATCTCCTGGCTGTTTTGCTAGGGTCTGGCCTAAGTGGTTCCATTTTGATTCTAATACATTTCGTAACACTCATTGGCTATGGTGTAGACACAGAAAAAGCTACTTGAAGACATTCACAGGCAGGATGGGTTGGACAACCTACAAAGAGAAGCTGAAAAGCGGAGTACCCATCTTGCCTGTGTTAAGAAAAGGGAAGGGCTGGAGAGATAGCTCAGTGGTTAAGAACACCAACTGCTCTTCCAGAGGTCCTGAGTTCAACTCCTAGCAACCACATGGTGGCTCACAACCACTTGTAATGCCCTCTTCTGGCCTGCAGAGACACATGCTGGCAGAATACTGTATACATAATAAATAAATCTTTAAAAAGAAAAAAAAAAAGGGAAACCATTTTCTTTCCTCTCTACAAAACGTCAATAACAATAGTACAGAGTAATTGTCTCTGATCCAAAAAGTCCCAAATGACCCAGAAATTCTAAACTTTTTGATTGCCAGCATGATACTATGATTGGATAATTCCACACCTAACCTCACATGACAGTTCACAATCAAAACACAGGCAAACTGCAGGTTGTATAACATCGCCTTCAGGCTGTGTATACAACATAGGATCTACATATTTAGACTTGGATCCCATCGCCAAGATACTTCATTATGTATATGCAAATGCCCAAATCCAAAACATGTCAGGTAAGGGGTTCTCATCCTGTACATGCCCCATAGTTGTTGTGAGTTTTAGAACACTGCCTTGCACCTAGTAACTTCAAGTCATTTCTATGTGGGTGTTGGCTGTAGTCTTACTGTTATTGTTCTTGGATGACTTGCTTCATTTCAGGACCCATTAGAGTTGGGGAGAAGGGAGCCTGGCTTATATTATAGTGTCTTAGGTTAGTGACTGAAACACACTGAAAATCTTTGTTCCTGGCCAGGCAGCTCCATGCTCTCATTTCAATCCCACTTATAAATCCTGCAATGGAAAAAACGGAGCTAGCCCTTAGGGAACTCACTCTAAGGGCCTGAGACTTGAGCCACGCTCTCTCTAAACCCTCTGGCGGAAGACCTTTGGGCCACCCAGCCCCACCTGGAGGTGGAAGGCAATTAAATGGATGATCTCACCGAGTCCCTTTTGACCGAGGAGAGGGCTGTCTGTGGTCCTGTAAACAGACTCCTATGCATTGCAAACCATGGGCGTTTTTGTGGATTGTTCTTTGTTCAGAAAAAGCCAGAACAGTTTTTGAGAAAGCCTGCAGAATGTTAGAGCTGTCACTTGGAAAGTAACGTAACTCCGTGGCCCCACCAATCAGCAAAGCAAGCAAGGTATATGTCTCCATGAGTCAGGGTTTATTTAATATTCACGAGCCTGGCAGTTTTTGACTGATGAAAAGGCTTTGCAAACAGAGCCGGGTCCTGTTTTTCCCCCCTACACTCCTTGCCCCCTGCCAAATGCAGAGTGAGAGGCTGGCAGAGGCAGGGCTAAGTTGGTAGTCTAATGGGATGCTATCTCCCTCTCCGTGTGACAGAAAACATCGATGTTGCAGGGCCTGACCAGAAAACTGCAAGGGGCCAAGCACCCTGGGAGCAGGAGGCTCAACTTCCCCCTCGGTTTATTCACTTTGCCTTTGCCACCTCCCAAGCCAAGCAGGAGCTCCACCTGAGGCACATGAGGCTGTGTGGTGCTGGTGGGAAGGCCAAGGCCATTCGAGATGCTCCAAACCTCCTTAGGGAAACTGCAGAAGCAGTGAAGAAGCCCAGCCAACCTTAAGCAAATGAGGTCAGACTTAGTGGTGACTCCCTTCTGCCTTTGTGCTCTAGCTGTCCATGGAGAGGTCCCAGGAATGGATGTCTCCCAAAGCAGATACCGCTCGGAGATTCACTGAGCAGCTAGGAAGAGACAGAGCCCTTTAGCCTGACCTTGATGCTACCTGAAGACAACACAGCAAGTCTATGGCTCTGTGGAAATCCTGGTTTTAACTCAGTTGGTGGACTGGGTGGTTTTTCATGTCAACTTGATACAAGCTAGAGTCATCAGAGGAAGGACCCTCAGCTGAGGAAATGCCTCCTTGAGATCCAGCTGTAAGGCATTTTCTCATTAGTGATCAGTGGGGGAGGGCCCAGGCCATGGTAGGTGGTGCCATCCCTCGGCTGTTGGTCCTGGGTTCTATAAGAAGGTGGCTGAGCAAGCCATGGGAAACAAGCCAATAAGCATCTCTCCTCCAAGGCCTCTACATCAGCTCCTGCTTCCAGGATCCTGCCCTGTTTGAGTTCCTATTCTGACTTCCTTCAATGATGAACAGCAATGCTGAAGTGTAAACCTAATAAACCCTTTTCTCCTCAATTTGCTTTTTTGTTATGGTGTTTCATCACAGCAATAGAAACCCTAAGTCAGAGGTGACTTTGGTCAAGTCATTTAACTAACCATTGTGCTTCAATTCTTTATCTTCAAAATGGAGCTAAGAACCATACCTACCTCTTGGGCTATTATTAGAACAAGAATCCAAACTCAATACAAGTGTTAGCTGTTTGACCATTCCTGTTTTTTCCTGTGTGTGCACTTTTACCCATAGGCCAAGAGACATCCACACCACGACTGGGCATTCTCACTTGTGTGTGTGTGTGTGTGTGTGTGTGTGTGTGTGTGTGTGTACATGTGAGTCCAGATGCCTGCAAAGACAAGAGGTGTTGGTTCCCTGTCAATTGGAATTACAGGTTGGTGTGAGCTGCTAGGAACTGAAGCACGGTCCTCTGGAAGAGAGCAGTACATGCACTTAACTGCTGAGCATCTTTCCAGCCTTCCAGCTTGTCTCTGTCCTGCTTCTTGTGTGGGGCTCGCAGTACCACCTTTGCCCTGTTTATTCAGCTATTAAAACGCAATCACCACCCAAGCTCTTCTTGTTGAGCAAAGAGAATTGCCTTAAAGCTGGTCCCACAGGATTTAGAACTTCAGTGCTATAATCCAGTTACCAAAAGGCACAGTCTCTTTATATGTGTGTTTTAGAGCATTTATTGATTGCTCATGTATGTTGTTGGGGGGAAAGGTGCACATGCTCTGATGCATGTGTAGAGGTCAAAGGACAATGACAACTTTGTGGCTGTCCAATCTCCTACCATATGGGTTCCATTGATCAATCTCAGGTCACCAGTCTTGGTAGTAAGTGTCTTTACTGACTAAGCCATCCTAGTAGCTCTTTTAGGTCCAACTCAGATTTATTAAGCAGCATTTAGGTAAAAACCTGTCAACTCAGCCCGACTGTCATTTTTGGACAGAATATTTGTTGCGAAGACTGTAGTGTGTGTGGTAGACTGTTCAGTAGCATCGCCGGCCTCCACCCACCAGATGCACAGTAGCTATCCTCCAGTTGTGACAAAAGTTCTCTAAACACTATTCTTAGACTAAGGTTGTCAAATTCAGCAGATAAAAATATATTTCATCTGGCATCCCTTCTCTTGGGTAAAATGTCACCCCAGGTTGAGAGCCCCTCTTTTAAATTCCTACTGTGTTGGTGCTCACTTGCCCACCCCATACCAGTGCAGAGCAACTGTAAGCAGCCCATTCTAAAGATGAGAAAACTGAATTATGGCAGGGGCAGCAGCGTGCACACGGTCACCCAGATGGATGACTGATGTCTGCCTCTTCATCATCTACTACTACACCAGCTCAAAGCGTCTCCTCTTCTTACAGTACCTTGCACATTTGTGAACATCTAAGCCACCTTTACCATCTCATTTTGACCTTTCCATTCTGATGCCCTGGTAATTGGGGCACTGATTACATGAAGGGCCAAGCGAGACATTTTCCTCCAAATCCACCTCACACAGCTCTGTAAGTGTCTCTTGGAGAGAAGGCCAAGAATAGAGAGGAGGGGAAAAGCAGGGGATGCAGGGTCCCTGCCTCCCAGATCTCCGCAGCCAAACCTAGAGAGACAAAGGACGGCCTGGTGCAGGGACGTTATTTCCCTGCTCTATCACCCGGCTCAATGGGGCATTCTGGATCCCTGCCCTCCAAAGCTCAGCGGCCTTATTAACAGACCTCAGCTGTGGCCCAAAGCCCTTACCTCACCCAAGAGGGCTCTATTTGCATGATAATGCCCTCTTTGGGAGAATTATTGCTTAATTAAAGAACAGCAGTCACTTTAATTAGCATATCTCCTTGCTCCCTGGTACTTTGCATGGATTCAAATGAGCTGCTCATTAGCCATTGGCACTCGTACAAATCTGGGGCCTCTGGCTGGGAAGGGAGACTCCCAGGGCAGCAACCTCAGCCAGGACCTCAGTGGTGGGGAGGCACAGCCTGGCCAAGAGCACAACCCAGGCTTTGTGAGGGGAGCAGCAGACAGGGCCCCAGCCAGTGCCCTTTGGGACCCAGGAACCCCACACGCTGGGAAAGCCAGGCCCTGGAAGATGGCTTTTGCTGAAGCTCCACAAGGACTTTCTCTTGCCTCTGTCTGCACACTTATGCTGTCTCTCTGGCTTCAGGTCCCCTGCTCTTAGTGTCTAGCTGCCTGACCCCATCCTCACCTCCCTACCCTTCCTTTCTCTCACACACACACTTCTGACTCTGGCTTAATCTCACCTCAGACTCTTCCCATTTGGGGGTTCACTTTTCTGTTCCACCCAGCACACACACACACACACACACACAACATTCCTGACCCAAAGACAGCATCTCTCCTTGGGTTAGATAGCAGGCTTGTAACTTCACTCTCTGAGATCTACAAAGACATACAAGAGAGACTCTGCATAGATATAAGGCCTGGATGGATTTGCCGAACTCTGAGCCATTGTGGACCCTCACCAGAACTCATCATCCCCAGTTGTTAGAAAATATAGGATGATGATAATGGAAGCCACTGGAAAATGCTGTCTGCGCACTGGCTATGATGTCCACCTAATTATACTCTGATATTTCTCTGTGTGCTTCTGTCCACTCGCTCAACAGCCTCCAAGAAGAGTCATGTGTCTTCCATCCACCTAGATGTTAGTGTACCTCCTTCCTGTCCCTGTGTTACCATCCATGTAGAAGTGCACTGGTGCACACACACACACACACACACAGAGAGAGAGAGAGAGAGAGAGAGAGAGAGAGAGAGAGAGAGAGCTGTATCCGTGATTCTTCTGTCACTAATGATAAAAGCACACATTTAAAGCAGCAAGGTAAGATGGGCCTTAGACTTGCATTCAGATCTGTCTTATAATATCCCTTTTTCATTTTCTGGAACTTTCCATAATTGTCCCATGGCTTTCTGAGCCCTGAGGAGGAAAAACACAGCCTTCCACTTAAGTCAGCAACTTCTTCTCCTGCAGCCGTAGCAACCTCATCTCCTGTGCCTCCACACTCCCAGCCTGAGCTTGATCAGTGACACTCTCCCATCTCAAGTCCTCACTTTTGTCTGAATAAGGAACAGGCAGTAACTGGGAACGCTGGCTGTCAAGAAAAGGAGCACGTAGTGAAGACTGAGACTCTCTCATCGTCCTGCAGAGAAAGTAACAACAAATCAGGTAAATCCACTTCCTGGCAGGAAGCTGAGCCTGAAAGCAGACGAAGCCACAGCAGTTCAAAGGCAGAGAGACACCCAAACAAGAGGCCAGCCTCTAATCCCCAGGGGAAGATGAGAATGGAGCTCTCGGCCCAGGAGGGAGACCGCTGGGCTTTGTTTAACCAGGATTGAAAACACAGCCCCATTGAGAGGCTAGGGCTTTGAGGCACAGACCCTGAGGGGCAGTTGCCAAGCTGAAGGCAGTGAAAGCCGCTAGCGTTCACCTCTTTAGTGCTAGGCTTGGCAGTAATGAGGCAAGGGCTGGGACTTTTAACTGACTAGGTCAAAAAGGTTCCTTATTAGACACACAGCACAGGGCTGGAGGTTGGAACGTGGAAGTTTAGAACAAGATCTTCAGAAAAGATGCATCGCCTGAAACCTGTTTATCCACCACCACTAAGGTCCCAACTTGTCACCTCTGTCTCAAGCCTTCTCTGGCCCGTTCTTCCCACAGCTTAAAGAGGAATGTGAGAGACGTGCCCACTCTGCCAGAGAGAACCTGGACGGATAAGAACAACAAACAGGTGGCTGGGGAATGAGCCTGCCCTAGGCTGGTTCATGACCTGTAGGTTAGCGCCTGGGATAAGGTAAACAGGAGGGTAGTCCACAGGCTGTGGGCAGATACCCTGCAAATGAACCTCTTTAGGACCGCCCTGTGCACTGCTGTAGTTCCCAAATGCCATGGTGCTGAAGGCCCAGGCCCTGAGGGGGGTTTTAAAGCAGTACTTCTCCTGTGCCCTTTAGAGGCTTAGGAGCTAGAACCAAGGAGTAAGGTGGGTGGGAAGGGGAGACTGGAGCGGAATAAGAGTCTCCCATGCTCGAACTCACACATCTCGGCCACAGCGGCATCTTTTTTAATCTGCTTGCTGTATGTTTCCATATTAAGACTTCATTTGAAGAGGCTGTTACACAACCCAGCAAATTCAAAAGACACTGCCCTGTGAATAAAAAGATGCTCTAGAGGGAAGGAGATCCTGCATCTCCCTTTCCATCACATTGCCACTCAGACTTGGCATCCAACCTAATTCACTCCAAGAGTGCCTATTGAGCGCCTCATTTGTATGCCTACTAATTCCACAGAAGCTTTGCAGCAGCTTGCAGAGAGATGTGCACAATGAAGTAGGGTTGGTAGAAACCGAGACAAGTAACCAAGCCAGAGCAAACAGGACACGAGGTGAAGTGGAGAGCAGGGAAGAGAAGCGCACACAGGCAAGCGATAGACACATTTTTCTCTATTCTTAGACTCCCAATTGGCCTCTGGGCTTTTCAGAAGACAAATCTCTAGGGAGATAGGGGGTGGGAGGGGGTAGGTGGGGAGAGAGGAGAGGGGAGGAAGGAGCAAGAGACAGACAGAGGGAGAAAAAGAGAAAGCATTCGCGTATCTCATTCTTTTTACCTGGGTATAGAAAAAAAAAAATATGCCAACTTTTGGGACTAGGCTAATTTTTTTTTTCTAGCTGTAAATTTTAGAAGAAAATTTTCACAATGAACTGAGTGATGGAATTGACCGTGTCTTTGGGTCACTACCTAAAGCAATAAGACTCCTGTGGTTTAATGTGGGTTAGGTGGGAAAAAAATTAAAGGAATTAATATTAAAAAGCAACTCAGTAAAAACATTTCATGTGAGGGAGCATGATAATAGAACTCAAAAGAGTGGCCTTACATTGCCTTAGTTCAGTCAAGCACAATCCACTCATCTTAGTTTGGGGTTTCCCCCAAAAGCAGACCTTGAGAAAAAGATTGAAGTATTAGTTGTCCGCTTGGGATTCGACCCCAGTAAATGTGTAGAAGAGTAGACAGTAGGTGGAAGAAGAAAATGAGCCCCCCACAACTGCAGTATCACACTACTTAGAACTAAGGGAAACCAGTGCTTACTCGTGTTGGGAAATTCTGGGAGTACCAGAACAGACTCAAGAGCAAGCTGGGGTGTTCACATGCCGGTTTCTGTCAGTCTTGGTTGGGAGCTAACCAGTTCTCATCAGCCTTTGGTGGGGTTCCCCTTTAGGAAGCGTTAGTTTGCAGATATCTCCAGTTTACCAAGTAGGCAGGCAGCACAGGCTCCAGCAGGCAGAGCAGTGTGTGGACCGGAGATGCAGATGCCTGCTGCCAGACTGTCACCTAGCATCCTATGAAACAGTGCAGTCCACTGGGAGGCAGTGAGGCAGACAGTATCAACTGAGCTGTTCCATTCTGGTCACATCAGATACCGGTAGCTCCACACACTCCTAGCTGTTGTCCAAACCTGCTGAAGTAGAACATCAGGTTCTCTGTGAAGTTCATCCATAATTATACCTGGGAGAACCCAGGGAGTGTGTTCACTGGGCAGCCCAGCCAGCCACCCTGTCCCATTCACTGGGCCCTGATAGCTACCTTAAATAGCTTGTCCTAACTTTCAGGTCAATTGCCTCTTCTTCCTGGCATTGGCATCCTCACAGGGTAAAAGCCAAAGAGCTCAGCATGATGGTCACCCTTCCCTTCACAGTTCAGATTGTGGAAGTCTCACTATCACTGAGAACATCCCCCTGGGTTCCCAACTAAAATGGAGAAAATGCTTCTCTCCACTTACACACAGTCCCATGTCTCTATAGTGATGGCGGGTTTTTTGTTTGTTTGTTCATTTTAAAGTATGTGTGTGTTGGGCGTGGGGGAGGTTTCTCAGTATGTAGCCCAATACAGTCTCAAATTCTTGGGCTCCAATAATCCCTCTGCCTCAGCCTGAGTAGCTAGAAGTACAGGTGAACACCACCCTGATCAACTGGTCAAGATTTTATTCTTTTTAAAATGTTTTATTTATTCTTTGATTATTTAGTTGATCATGATTTTAATGATCAGCTCTTGATTTTTATGTGACGCTTTCTCTCTTCCTTCTTTGGAGGGAACAAACCCAAAGAATATTCTGCACAATATCCTTGTTTCTGTTCAACAAACTACATTCAGACATCCTCCTTCCTCTTCCCTCTCACAATGCTTTTTGACAACAGTTGGGAATTGTTTCCTTAAGGAAACCTTAGTCCTTTGTGCAGATTCAGGACTTGCTCCATTATTGTACCAAGTTTGCCTTGAAATGTCTCCATTGCAGTGGTTGATACAATTTAGAATAGAACTGGGGGTCTACCTCAAATGATAACAGCTTAAAATTTTGATGAAATGGGTAAGTCCCAGGTTATTCTTCAAATTCCCTCTCACAGTACTGTTTTTGGTAGCTGCTGATGAGCAGATGTATCAATATTATATTCCATTGAGAGATCCCGGGATACTGGTATTCTTTATTGATGAAAGGGAAGAGGTCCGTTGGAAAGCAGATGAGCAGGCAGCATTTTTGAGGATTTTTTTAGATAACTGACCAGAACTCTCATCTGTGTGGAGGCCATTGCACTTCAGCATGAAGAAAGGCTAGAGAAATACTTGCAGAAAAAGAGAGAATTTTTCCTGAGGATCTGGTCCATCTTGGTTTTGTTGTTGTTGTTTTCTGAGCAGGGGTGTCTGATAGGGAAATCATGAAAGTCTAAAAGCATAATTAAAGGAGTCAGAATGGTCTAACTATGATATCTATATTGTTTTAAAATTTTAAATGTTTATAATGTCACTTTGGTCAGAAAATAATCCCTGTCTACAGTGAATCTTGAGATGTTATCAGAACACAGGTTTTTGCTTGAACATCAGCAACCAGAGGTCTGTACTCTTTTCATATCCATCAAGTCAAGGCCAAATAAAGGATATTAAAACCTCAGTCTTAGCCAGACAGTGGTGGCACATGCCTTTAATCCCAGCACTCAGGGGACAGAGGTAGGTGGATCTCTATGAGTTCAAGGCCAGCCTGGTCTACGGAGTGAGTTCCAGGACACTCAGAGCTGTTACACAGAAAAACCCTGTCTCAAAAAAAACAAAAAAAAAAAAAACAAAAAAACAAAAAACAGAAAAGCAAACAAACAAACAAGCAAACTCTCAAGCTTGTACTGGTGACTGAAAGTAAACAAGAGATCAATAATCAATAATTGCATGGCTGTTTGAAAACTCTAACTGCCTCCCAGGTCAAATCATGGACAAGGAAGACACAACCACAGTCTCATTCTATGCCATTTAATTTTTGTAACAGAAAAGATACTCCAAGTTATCCAATGTGGCCCCCCAAAATGAGTAAGGGGAAAGCTAAAGAAAAGCAGTTGAAGGGCTCTGGGGTAGAGCACTGGAATAGCATGCACATGGCCCTGGGTCTGATCCCCAGGACTGAAAAAATAAAGAGCCAACTGGTTAGCAATGCCAATTAATAGCAATTAGTGTAAATATAGTAGTGTGAATAGTTAAATAACAGATTAAATAAAAAGGATGAAGTTTTGGGAACTGGGTACATTGTTGTGGGATATTTGTACACTGTGTGAAGATATATTACTGTGATTGGTTTAATAAAGAGCTGAAAGGCCAATAGCTAGGCAGGAGGTATAGGTGGGACTTCCAGGCAGAGAAAAGGAAGTAGGAGATGAATCTAGGTCTGCATCAGGCACCGACAAGACATGGAGGGAGTCGGATATACAGAATGAAAGAACTGTAAAAAGCCATGAGAAGAAGCATAAATTAATATAAATGAGTTAAGTTATCAGAGCTAGTGGGAAAAAACTAAGCTAAGGCCAAGCTTTCATAGTTGATAAGAAGTCTCCGTGTCACATTATTTGTGAGCTGGCAGCTGACAACAAAGCTTGCTACAAATGGCACCCAATGTGGGGCACGTCATGGAGCCCACTGCTCACAGCCTATGGAGGATCTGCTCTTTTAAGAGGCTCTGCTGTGCAGCAGAGTACTCAAGCAACATGCAGCCAGTGCAACCACTGACATGTGGCTAGGCTCTTGGGTAACTGAGGGGGCAGAGCCAGATACCAGGGCTATGCAGCAGTAGCCGAGCAGTTTAAGGTTTTCCTCACATGTCAGAGAATGTTACAAGTTTGAGACTGCAGGAGCTTAGTAAAGTCAGGTCCTAACCGAGGAAATCTTTGAACAGATACAGTCTGTTTTGAAATGTGCCTAGATGTTAAAAGAAAAGAAAATGGATAGACAGTCACAGGAAAAAAATAATTTAAAACTTAAAGTTTTCTTTAAAAAAAAAAAATATAAAAAAATAAGCCACATAAAGATGGGAAATACATTGGGCATCTGGATCCTGTATGATGCTTTGTTGATTTTGAATTTTTTTAATGCTAATGTATGAAAAACAATAACTACTGAGATACATTGGGTTATGGAAACTGCTAAATTAAACCAACCTATATATTTTTTAAATATCTTAATTTCAAAATAAAAGTCAGAAAATGTGTTAGGGAAGAGGTTATGCCTTTGTTTCCCCAGGAAACAAAAAGTTATGGTTCTCTTCAAAATTAATAAAGGTCAGATTTGATTGGGGGAGACCTCCTGAGGATCTTGGCTGCAGACATGAGGGGGAAAGCCAAGAAAGACTACAGGATGGGTGATATATAAGCTGATCCCTTGACATAGGAACAGCTCTGAGACTGGGTGAGACATGGTAAGTCTTGTTGGCTACAGAGTTCTCATGCCTTATTATACATGTCATCCTTTCTTATGGCATGGATAGAGATTGGGTTATACATTCTAAACAGACTTATAAAGTTGACAGATGCCTTTAACCTGCTCAAACATAAAACAACAACAAAAAAATCACCTTAAAGACTTGTGCACACTACATGTTCCATACTTGTGTTAATACATATATATATATGTTACATTTAAAAGTTTGTGTGTTTTCAGAAAGAATAAAAGGACCAAACACCAATGAAGACAAGTTACCCAGGTGATCCAGCCTCTCAGAATGCCTCTGCTACAGTTTCCTCAAAATTCTACATCCAGAACATTTTCCAAGGTACTAGCTATGATTGTCCAGCCTCATGTACTACTCCAGTCAGGACTTCAGATAAGCCCTGCCCATTATACAGAGACTGGCAACAAATAATACAGCTAGCTCTCCCAGGACTTGACTATTATCCCAATTTTTGCAGGGTCCCCTAAAGATGTCATTGCCCCCAGATGTAGCATGAATCTTAAAATGTCTTATTAATAAAAACAAACCCAGTGCCAGTTACTTGGGTGAATGCTGGAAGATCAGAGAAGCAGAACAAGCTACAGCCACCTCACCTTGACAATTCTTCAGCTGATCCTGTTTTCTCAGACTGGAAGCCTCCAGAATGAATCTCAGCTTTTGCTTAAAAGCCTAAAATCTTAACCAGCTCTAGTTACTGGTCCTCACACCTTATATACCTTTCTGCTTCCTGTCATCACTTCCTGGGATTAAAGGCATGTCACCATGCCTGGCTGTTTACAATATGGCTTTGAACTCCCAGAGATCCAGACAGATCTCTACCTTTGGAATGCTAGAATTAAAGGCATGTGTGCCACCATTTTCTGGTCTCTATATCTAGTGGTTGTCCTGTTCCCTGACCCAGATAAGTTTATTAGGGTACACAATATTTTGGGGAACACAATATCACCTCATCCAGACAACAAAAAAGCAGCCTAGAGAACACAACACCCACATTCCCAACAGGTGGGGCCAGTGGTTTTTGGTCATTTGGTGGGCTATGAATGTTTACCACCAATGAGGGTGTTTGGTTGCAAATAGTTACTGGTCATTGTAAGGGAGGAAACTAAGCAAGGGAGGTTGGATTCAGAAATCTCTTTCTCAAAAAAAAAAAAAAAATTGGGGCAGATACAGAAAGGATAGGATAATGGGTAGATTATTGAAATCTACTTTAAACTAAAATAAACTATAAATCTCAAATAGTTTATATTGGTATGGATTTGTATATTGATACAAATGTCGAAGGTAAGGTTATTTTTGTTATACTGTATATATGTTCCTATTCTTGTTTAAGGTATTGTATCTACACATGTCATTTTAAAATGTAGTATATAATTAAGAAAAACAGGTTAGTAGTTAGTCATCTATAATAAACAAACTTGTAGTTATGTTAGGTATGTTTTCAAGGTAAAACAGCGACATATTTAAGATAGATAGGTGGTCTTCAAACACTTCAGAGACCTACAGAATATGACTGTGAGACATGTCTGCTCCTGGCAGCACCAATTTACTTCAAAAAAGGATAATGACCATCAAAGAACCTCCATATGGAGTTTGCTTTTGTTGTGGCAAAGTTAGCCACTGGTCAAGAAACTGCCCTTGCCTCAACTGCTGACAGTTGTTGTCCAAATTGAATAAGCAGGACATGAAGGTGACTGCGAAGTATTGCCAAGACAAGGTAGGACAGTCCTTCAAAATTTTTGCTTCACAGAAAGGTCTGTCAGATATTGTAGGCCTGTAGGTCAAAGATGGATGCCACCATGTTACAGAGGAATGTCTAGGTGGCCAGCTGTTTCTGTCATTTCTATAGTTTTGAAATTTGTTTGCTCTGCACTTCCTGCTTACTCAGGTAATATTATATCCTTCTTGGGACTCTGATGGAGTTGAGGATGAGATAGGTATAGTTACAATGTTTCTTGTTAACAAATACAGAAAAGAAACTCAAAAAAGAGGTATAAAGTGTATAAGGTTGAGGAAGGAAGGAAGAGATGAATCTAGGCCTGCATTGGACACCAATGAGATATGGAGGGAGTCAAATATAGAGAATGAAAGAAAGGTAAAAAGCCATGAGTCAAAATGTAGATTCATATTAATGGGTCAACTTAAGTTAGAAGAGCTAGTGGGACACGCCTATGCTAAGGCCAAGCTTTCATGGCTGATAAGAAATCTCCATGTCATTATCGGGGAGCTGGCAGCTGACAAGAAAGCTTGCTACAGTGCATAGCTCAGTTGGCAGAGTGCTTATGCAACACGCTAACTATCACGAAGCTATAGGCTGGAATCCCAGCACTGCACAAGCAGGGTATGTTGATACACACCTGTAATCCCAGACTCAAGAAGTAGAGACTGAGAAGGTCCAAAAGCTCAAGATCTTCCTCAGCAAAAAGGAAGTTTGTGTTTGACATTATGAAAAGTGTCTGGTCTTCTTTTAACTAGAAGAGAATGTCTGAGACCTGATACTCACTTTCGAGAGCTGGATCTTGAACTTCCTATTGTCTAGTTCTCCACAGCTGGCTAAGACCATGGGAATGTGATGACAAGCTAAGGAGCCCACTGGTAACTCAAATTATAAACCTAATTCATGCACAAAGTCTGAGGTAGCTTAACTCTAGGAGAAGAATGTGAACCTTATGGTTCTCTCAACATATAAACCATGTGGTGCTCTTATGGTTCTGTGGCCTTGGCAAAATCATTTATGTTTTCGTTCATGTGTAAAAAGAGGGTAATAACAACCTTGCAGGTTCATGTGGACTAGAGCTATTGCGTGAACAAAAGAAAGATGGCTGTTTTTGATTCATAGAGCCCGGCAAAGGACATGCTTGTTTTCATCACTGAGCAAGGAGGCCTTTGAATGGAGATGTGATTCCTTTTGATTGACGTGGCCCAGGAGTACACTCAGGGGATGTTGGGCCCTGATATGTAATCATGCTCAGAAAGACTTAAGGTTATTAATCAATTTAGCAATTAAGAGGACATTTAGAATTAATTTTCTCCTAGAGTCATCAGAGCACAGCTCTGAGCTAGGTACTCCAGAGAGAATTTTTTAGATTTTTTTCTGTGGCTGTGTGTGGCAATTGACTGGCAGCCTTTCCCTCTGGACATTGTCAAGCCCTAAATAAATCACATCACTCTTTTATGGTCCGCCTTTGCAAATGGAGTTCATTATCTCCAGGGACACCTTCAACATGCCAGAGGGGGTGTATAAAGCCATTGGACAGAAATGGCTATTTCTAAGGGGATCCTTTTAGTAAAGACCTTCAAGAGAAATTGAAAGTAATCACTCAAAGGTAGGTTTATCACTCAATCTTAAGATAAGGTATGAAACTATGAAGTAATGTCACACTAATGGTGGGTTTACCAGGAGGTTCCTCTTATCTGAGGGTAACTGATCCATGACCAGCATTACTGAAAGTGAATCCACTTAAAATAGGAGCCATATGTATCATAGTAAATACATAAGGGGAAGTGTGGGTTTGGATTTTATGTTGAAAATTAAACCAAAGCAAGTTACTACACAGCATCATCCTTTCGTATCTAAATTATCATGTAATTTAGAAAAGATTCCTGTGTACCCTAGTTAGGGTTACTATTGCTGTGATGAAACACCATGACCAAAGCAACTTGGGGAAGACAGAATTTATTTGGCTTATACTTCCACATCATTGTACATCATTGGAGGAAGTCAGGACAGGAACTCAAACCGGGTGGGAACCTGGAGGCAGGAGCTGAAGCAGAGGCCACAGAGGATGCTGCTTACTGGCTTGCTCCCCATGGCTTGCTCAGTTTGCTTTCTCATAGAACCCAGGACCACTAGCCCATGATGGCACCACCCACAATGGACTGAGCTCTCCTTCATCAATCACTAATTAAGAAAATGTCGTATAGCCAGACCTTATGGAGGTGTTTTCTCAATTGGGGTTCCCTCCTTTCAGACGACTCTAGCTTGTGTCAAGTTCATATAAGACCAGTTAGCACACTGTGTGCCTTTGTTCACCTGTGCCAAGGAAGGCACAGACCCTCCAAACACCCCTCACATTAGCATGTCTTATGAATAGTTCAACTTCTTGTCCCCATTGATCAGTCAGAACAGGATTTTTTTTTTTTTTTTTTAACTTTTTTCAAGACAGGGTTTCTCTGTGTAGCAGCTCTGGCTGTCCTGGAATTCACTTTGTAGACCAGGCTTGCCTCGAACTCACAGAGATCCTCCTGCCTCTGCCTCTCAAGTGCTGGGATTGAAGGTGTGTACCACCACTTCCTGGCTAGAACAGCATATTTTCTTAACCAAATTTCAGTTAAGATTCTCTTTTTTCTCAGGTCTCCAGAGTGTTGCCAATCCTCTGTCCAAGCCAGATCACAGCATCCCAGGGCCTAGGCTAGCCCTAGTTCAACCTTTTGTACACAGAGGCCACATCGTCTACCCACTTCCTCACACATGCTCCTTTTAGCACTCCTTGCTCCCCCATTAAAAAAAAAAAAAAAGAAGAAGCCCTTTTTGCCCAAAGTTTAAGCCAGCTGCAGCCGTGAGGGTCAGAGCTGTCTCCCTTTCATACTCATCATTTCCCCTTTGACAACCTTACAACAGTCTTTGGAATAAAACTCTATCTTGGCGTGACATGATGACACGCCTTTAATCCCAACACAGGGAGACAGAGACAGACAGATCTCTGTGAGTTCAAGGCCAGTCAGAGCCACACAATGAGAACCTGTCTTTTTAATTTAAAAAAAAAAAAAATCACCTTTTCCAAATCCACATTTGTTCTTCTTTTGACAGTAGTAATATACCATAGAAAGTTAGGAGATGGCTCAGTGGGGAGAGTGTCTACTGCAGAAGCATGTGGACCTGAGTTTGGATCCAGAGCACCCACATAAAAGCTGGGTGTGGCAGTAGGTGCCTGTAACCCCAACACTTGTGGGTGAGATCACCAGAGCTCACACTTTCGAGCCATACTAGCTGTAACAATGAGCCCCAGGCTTAATGAGAGTCCCTGTCTCAACAAATAAGATGGAGAAACAATTAAGGACATCCCAGCATCAACCTTTAGCCTCCCTGGGTGTTTGCACCTTTACACACACACACACACACACACACACACACACACACACACACACACCACAATTTTAAAAGAATAGTTATATGTCTCTCTCTTTCTCTCTTTGTATACACACACACACACACACACACACACACACACTGTTTTGGGGGAGTGATGCTAAGGTTGAAACTCAGGACCTTGCTCCCACCAGCTAGGAGTTGTGTCACTGAGTTATAGCCACATACCTAAAGCTTCTCTTTATAGCATGAAATGACTAATTTGGGTTGTCAATGTCATACCTGGGAAGGGTGACCCTCAATTGAAAGAATTGTCCCCTTCAGATCAGCCTTTATGCACGTCTGTAGAGCATTTTCTGGCAGTAGGCAAGTGGCTCTGGGCTGTCTACTGAGAAAAGAAGCTGAGCGAGCCAGTAAGCAGTGTCTTCATATGGTCGGTCTCTGCTTCCGTTTCTGCTTCATGCTTCTACCTCAGCTTCCTTTTATAGTAAGCTGTAACCTGTAAGCAGAAATAAGGCCTTGCCTTTTCAAGTCGCTTTTGGTTATGATGTTTATCACAGCAACAGAAAAGGATGCTAGAACCGATGGCAAATTATTTGTGTGCATATCTTAAACTCATTTGTTCCGTGAAACACAATCAGACCAACATTCTTCAGTCCACGTTCAGTGTGCCCTTTGCTTCCATACCCATAAAAAACATGATATATAATGGGAACTTACGACAGAGGAAGCCTGCTCATCCAATGGTCAGAATGAGAGAGAGGAAGAGGCTAGGGTCCTGGTATCCCCTTCAAAAGCGCATCCCCATGTGACCAGAAGACTTCCACCTTGCCCCACCTTTGACAGGCTGCACCACCCCCCAACATAGCCATGGAGCTTTTTAACACACAGGGCCCTTTGGGAACACTGATCCAAGCCATTGCACCTTTGGCCTTTGTCGCTTTTTTTTTTTTTTTAAATCAGAAACTTTCATTAATATAGTTTAAGGACACCAAGAGTTCTGCAAATATTGATAAAGAAGACAGTAATTCTTCCAACTCCCAACTCAATTCCTACTCCTTGACTCCTCAGGATGACCTACTCAACTCCTTCTAATGGATTCCTTCTCTTCTCCCTCCCTCACTCCCTCCCTTCCTTCCCTTTCCCACCTCTTTTAACAGGGTCTCACTATGAAGCACAGGCTGGCCTTGAACTCCTAATCCTTTTGCCTCAGCTCTGGAGTTCTGGGATTACAGTACATCATAATGCCCACATGTCGCACAGTGAGCTTCTGTTTCTTAATTTTCCAATGTTTCCAATTTCTTAGATTTCCTTATTTTAGGCATTTCTTTGTTTCCCAGGTAGAAAAGGATGGTTTATCACTGCCTCACCAAAACTCCGGACCTCACCACACACATCTCCTGCCTCTGCTCAGCCTGAAGTTTCCCCAGTATAATTAGATCATAATTCTCATTAGATCAACATTCAATATTTACCTTAACAAGAATACATAAACATACTTCACAGCCAAGTACTTCACGAGTGCATAATGATTATTTTTTCTTTTCTTGCTAAATTTTCTTCCTAGGGTTGAAAATCATTTTGACTTTGTTTATTTGCTTAGCTTTCTATGTACTTGATGCTAATATATTCCCAAACTCTCCCTAGATTGTGTGTGTGTGATGTGCTCTCAAGTCTCTGAAATGCTGCGATGTCTTCAGTATTCTGGCCATTTCCTTTTCTTGAGGAGACAGTTCTGGATCTTGTGGCTGGGCCAGTTTGGGTTGCTGCTCCTGAGCTGCTGCACAGCTCCTGGCTTGAGAGCTCGCCTGCCATCTGAGTGGAGCTACCTCCTGTCTTGTTCAGCGTCTTCTTTCCCAGGAAACATGGCTGCCTCTGGTGTGGGCTCTTCTTCTCCCACGGACTATGCCTCTATTTTTCTTTGGTTGAATAGATGATATCATCATAGTAGCTTCCTGAGACAGAGTCCCAGCAAGACAAAATTTGAGGCCACTCATCTCTGAAGACTTTGCCATTCTACGCTCACACTGATTGAGAGTTTGGGTGAGGTCTGAACTGGAAGTCATTGGCCATCCTGACTTCAGTGTTGGTGGAAGGGCTTCTGCTCATCTCATTTTTTTGCATGAAACCTGCTTATTTGCTCTGGAATCTCTACTTTGTTCTCTTTGTTACAAATACTAAAATGTCATAGGAATAAACCTTTGTTTGACAGGATTTGTTTTCTTCATTAATTATTCTGGACATTCAGTGGACCTTTAAGCCTAGAAATTCATTTGTTTAAGACTGGGGGGGGGGCGTTCTTTGGATTATACATTGAATTATTTTTAAAATCTACTTTCTCTATGCTTTGCTTTTTTGAATTCCTATAATCCATAATTTGAATGTTTTCATGAACAAGTTTAATTCTCTCTCTCTCTCTCAAACAAACATGCAAATTGACTTCTGAAAATCACCCTCTACACATGTGCTATGGCAGGCACGCGCGCGCGCGCGCGCGCGCGCACACACACACACACACACACACACACACACACACACACACACACTTACAGTGTAGCCCAGACTGGCCTCAAATGCTTGATCCTCCAGATACCATGCTTGCCCTCTTCCCTTTAGCCTGAGTAATTTTCTTCACGTTGGTTTTCATTTCTACTGATTTAATCTTATTTTCTCCTATCATATTTGATTTAGGAAAGCTGTTCTTTTGTTCCCTGAGGATTCCTTTTTAATAGCATTCCATTCTTGACTTTTAGATGCAATATCACATCTTTTCTTAAAATTTAACTTTGTTATTGTTTTTTTGGGGTTTTTTTTGTTTGTTTGTGTGTGTGTGTGTGTGTGTGTGTGTGTGTGTGTGTGTGTGCCAGGTGTACACATGCCATAGCACATGTGTAGAGGGTGATTTTCAGAAGTCAATTCTCTCCTTTTATCCTAGCTTTTTTAGGATCCAATTCTGGTCATAGGGCATACTCTACCTGCCAATCCTCACTGGCTCAATAATATCATATTTTTCTAAGTATATTGTGTTTGTTTACTTTTTATTCATGGTAAAAACCATGAACAAAATTAGCTTAGAGAGGAAAGTGTTTACTCCATCTTATAGCTTACAGTCCATCATCAATGGAAGCTAAGGCAGGAACCGAAACAGAGACTGTGAAGAAATGCCGATTATTGACTTGCTCTCCATGGCCCTTTCAGTTTACTTTTTCAAACAACCCAGGACCACCTGCCAGGGTTAGCCCCGCCCACAGTGGGCTGAGCCCTCCCACACTGATCACTAATCAAGAAAATGCCCCCTACATACTTGCCTACAGGCCAACCTGATGGAGTCGTATTCTTAATTGATGTTCCCTCTTCCCAAATGACTCTAGCATGTGTCAAGTTGACAAAAAAGAGTAGCCAGCTCATATATTAGCTTTCTTCATCATGCCTAGTCTCTGCTTTCTCCAAGATGTTTTTACCTTCGGAGTGGACCTTGTTTTCATGTTATCAGTGTTTTCAAATGTCCATTGCTACTTGACTGAGTGCTTATAAACAGAATACCAAACTGCCGTGGTGTGGTGCTGCCTGGGGTGGGTCTTGTCAGTTATTAGTGTCACTGAACTGTGGCCTATCAGGGCCATTTCCTCAAGAAACTCTTGAGGTCATTTGATACAGCCATTTTATTAAATCTAATCTTTACCAAAAGTTTATCTAGCCTCCTGTTTGTGGAAGACAAATGTAGCTCTGATTGTTCGGAGGTAGAAGATTCACAGTCTCAGCATTTGCTGCGTAAACATGCATTAAGTTCCATATTTTCTCTAAGCCCCATACCTCCACTTGTGCTTTCCAGTCCGTGCTCTAAAATGGCTGGTTTGACTGTTCGATCATCGCTAGAGAGTGTGTGTTGGGGTGGGGGTGGGGTCTAGGTTTGCTAGGAACAAAAGCATGGAGGAGTGAAAGGACCCAAGGGCCACTTGCATTTTGAGAAAACAGCCAACCAGTCTTGGTTTTGGTGCTAATTTCCCCTTCTCTTCCTAAAAGTATCTATTTCACTACTTCTTGAATCTTTGAGGCTTCTGAGACAGAATCCTGAATTCTGGACTCAACAGTCTCAGGCCTGCTGGGTCAGTCTCCACTTGTGAATATGGTTCTTATTAAGTGGGCTTTCTAGCTTCCAGACTTTGGTGACTGCTGTCCCTGTTGTATTTCCTTCTTTTGGTGTTTTAATGAGGTTCCAGGAAGTTAAAGGGCATGTGCGCTTTTCAATCTTTAACAAGAAGTTCCAGCCGATGCTTGAACTTGAACTCCATACTGACTCCCTAGAAGCAGACCCACACAATAATATATTGCTGATAAACAATTCTGAAGCTTTTATGATCCGTTGGACACTATTTTAAGTATATAGGCACTAACCTTATGCCAGGAGGATAGTTTACTATGAAAGCTTGGTGGCCCATTTGGAACCTTCTTCTGTCCCAGGGAAGCCTGGAGGGATGTGCTTACTAGTAATGATACTGGGACAGTTATTTGTTTGTTTGTTTGTTTGTTTGCTTTACTTTGCTTTCAGTGCTAAGAATCAAACCCAGGACCTTGCACATGCTACACAGGCACTCTAATGTTAACACCAGCAGAACATGTTCCTGTCTGTGGGAGAGCCTGGAACAGACCACACTCCCAGCCAAGTGCTAATTTTGACTTTGCCTCTATTAGCTGTGCATCTACCCCTAGAAGAGGCAACCACTGAACTGTGTCTCTTGCTTTTCAGGATCTTGTGGAGTCCATGTAATCAGATGCGCATGTGAGTTCTCAGTATGGAGTTCTCACTATCTCAGATGACGAGCATCCAGAGAACAAAAGAGGGTGGGGTGTCTTGGGGAGAGTGTCCACTTGCCCCTGTCTGTGCTGGAACCCTGTCTGGCATGAACCTGTGCAGGCCTCGTGTGTGCTGCCTCCAGCCTCTGTGAATCCATGTGTGTGTCAGTCTTGTTGGGTCTCAAAGACACTGTTTCCTTGAAGTCAGCCATCACCTCTGGCTCTTACAGTCTTTCCACTTCCTCTGCCACATAGATCCCTGAGCCATGAGAGGAGGGATTTGATGATGACATCTCATTTAGGACTGAGTGTTCCAAAGCTTCTTACTCCCTGCGCGTTGTCCAGTGGTGGGTCTCTGTTAGTTCCCATCTGCTGCAAGAGGAAGAAGCTCCTCTGATGATGGCTGAGCAAGGCACTGATTTTTGAGTGCCAGCCCAGTGTGGCCAAGAACAGAAATTTTACCACCCTTTGCAAATAAGGAAACTGAGGCATGGGAATCAGCTAAGAGATGCTAAGTCACATGTTTACAATCGAGACTTGGAACTGGTGACTTGATGCGGAGTATTTGCTTTTGACCCAGCCTGGCCACATTTTCCTCAACCGTCTTGTCATCTGTCATTTCGGGCCTTCTGTCACCAATCCATTGACTATTTTGTTTTCATTCTCATTAGATGCCTTTTCTTCTCTGCGGGCCTCTCTCCTCAGTGCTTCATCTTGTTCCTGACTTTCAGTGGGGTTTTCAAACACTTTTTACTACCCAGAGTCTAAGATGAGACTAAGCTGCAGGAAGAGTCCCTCAAGGTATGATTCCCCTCAAGGTGTGATTCCCCTCAAGGTGTGATTCCTCTCAAGGTGTGATTCCCCTCAAGGTGTGATTCCCCTCAAGGTATGATTCCCCTCAAGATGTGATTCCCCTCAAGGTATGATTCCCCTCAAGATGTGATTCCCCTCAAGGTGTGATTCCCCCTCAAGGTGTGATTCCCCTCTTAAGGTGTGATTCCCCCTCAAGGTATGATTCCTCTCAAGGTGTGATTCCCCTCAAGGTATGATTTCCTTCAAGGTATGATTCCCCTCAAGATGTGATTCCCCTCAAGGTGTGATTCCCCCTCAAGGTGTGATTCCCCCTCAAGGTGTGATTCCCCTCAAGGTGTGATTCCCCCTCAAGGTGTGATTCCCCTCAAAGTGTGATTCCCCAAACCACAGTGCTGGAGCACATGCCTCATACTACCTTCTGGAAAAGAAAAACCAAGCAAGAGTTCTTGCTGCAGGTCTCATTATAGATATGTGGGAGAGACCCCCCACTTCCTCTCTTCCCAAATCCCATTTCTACCATAGCTGAAGCCTCAAAGCCTCCACTTCATATGTTAGCCTGAGACAAACCAAGTGCTGAACTCAAGACCTGCTGCATCAGCTATGACCCTGTCCAACATACAGTCACTTTGTTGCCCCTTCAGTGACTTGCCTGTGTTCCCGTCTTAGTGACTTATACCCTTCCATCTGGCAGCTGTGGAGCTGGACTCCACTTCACGCTTCGCCTCCTGGGGTAGCCTGCCTCTGGGTGTGTCGTGAGCCAGATGCCTGTTTTCTCTCACAGTAAACCCCCCTGATTTCAGCGCTCCAGCCATCTGTTCGCAGCCACCACCACCTCGTCCTTCAGCAGGTTCCTTCCCTTCATTAACTGAGAAATGAGGCACAGAGGGGCAGAAGAGGTAAGGCCTAATGTTTGGCTCTACTGCCAACTGCACCATATAGATGTTACTTCAGTTACTCATCTCTCTAATCCTGCTCTTCCACAGTGGGAAACTGAAGCCCAGAATGATGTCTTAAGACACCTGCTGCAAGTGCCATAAGGTCACTGCCAGAAAAATGTGGGAACTGGAATTTCCCTCACATCTGGTTTCAGAGCAGTTGAGATCAGATCAAAAAGAGATAGAATTCCCTCCCGTAAGGGCTCAGGAGGAAGGCTCACGATAAGAAGGCCCAGCAGGACCCAGGAAAAGTCTAATTGCAAAGGTGGTAATGGAATCAGAGCCACATTGGACTAGCCAGATGACGGAAATGCCTGAATTGTTGCTACATGGGGAGAGGAGTCTGAGAGAGCATCTGGTCATTTTGGGTATGTCCATCCATAATTCCCCACACATATGGCCTATCAAAGCCACCATCTCCCCCTGTCTAGTCTCACAGTGCGTGGCAAAAAGCTGTAGAGAAAGGAGGAGTGAGCATGGACCATCCTGGCTGTTGAAGGGTCAGTGTCAGCAGAACCAAAGGGCAAGAAGGAGCCAGGCTAAGCCACCAGCATTCCTACATGGGGCCTTTCCCAACCCCCAAAGATAATGGCTGTGGCCTCTACAAGGCAACAGCTCTAAGAGTTGGCTTGTTCTCTTTTCTTTCCCCAGGGACTCCAGGACCCGAATAAGGGGAAGGGGCATTGGGTTAGAGACTGGTTTGTATTTCAGACAGAGATTCTAATTGGTTCTGACCTGAGCCTCTTCACTTCTCATTACCTCCTCGAGTCACTGAGTCCCTTTCATGTTTCAAGAGACCAAGTCCTCTCCCCCTCCTGCCAAGGGTCTGGATTAACCTATTCCTGACCCTCAGATATCTATGTTCCCAAGCCAGCACACGTTTGCGGGGTAGGAATATTGGGAGGTGCCCATGACGTCAGCAAAACATAGAAAATCAGCACCGAATTTGTTCCCCAACTCCAAACGTTGCTCCTTCCTCACAGACATGCCCCTGCCACCCCTGGCCTGTATTCCTCTGTGGCCTCCCCACCCCACCCCAGGCTTAGCACTTATAAGGTTCACTTCCCAGGGTTCTGAAGGTTTCTTCTCTGTGTGTGATCTTACGTGAGTAATTCAGCTTCTTCTTACTGCATGTTCCTTACCCAAAATAGAGATAGTGAACTTTCCTTTCCATTTACACTCATTTTTTAAATAAAAAAGTGACATATGGCTGGGCATGGTGGTATACATCTACAATCCCAACACTTGGGAGGCCAAAACAGGAGGATTGTGAGTATAAGGCCACCCTGGCTACATAATGAGACCTTATCTCAAAACAAAACAAAACAGAACAAAAAAACTTCTAGTTTTTAAAAGTTTTAAAAATTATTAAGACTATAAAACCTTTTGTACTTATAAAAATGAATTTTAAGTTCATGTATCTATAAATTATTCTGCATAGACTATTCAGAAACACATTTTTTATCTTAATACACTTGTGAAGATTTTCCATCCAGAGGTATATATAGACTTTTCAAAAACTGCACAGCACTCCCTAAAAGATATCATAATGTTTTCAGCTATCTCCCTATTGATACACATGTGGGTTTTTGTCTGAGAGTTCATTACTACACACTGTGCTGGTCAGGTTTTGATAAAAATGAGAGTCCCCTGGGGAGAGGGGTCCTCCGTTGAGGACCTGCCTCCCGCAGATTAGCCAGTTGGCAAGCCTGGTGGGCCACCTTCTTGTTTAATGATTGACGTGGAAGGGCCCAGCCCTCAGTGGGGAGCTGGAGGAGGGGCACTGTTGCTCCTGAGTAGTAGGTCCTGGGCTGTGTAAGAAAGCAGGGTGAGCAAGCCAGAGGGAACAAGCCAGGAAGCAGCAGCCCTCTGTGGTCTCTTCTTCGGTTAATTCCCCTGTGTTTCTACCTTAACATCCTCAGTGATGGACCATGGTTGGCAGTTGTAAGATAAAACAAAAATGTTTCCTCCCCAAGCTGCTTTTGGTCACTGTGTTTGTCACGGCAATAGAAAGCCAACCAGGCCCCAGCCCTGCTGTGGTGAACTTGCTCTATGGTGGCCTCAAATTGGGGTGATTATCCAGCTCATGATACCCTTGGGGGGCAATGTCTCAGGAAAACTTTCCTTCTTTTGAATTCCTTAACCTGCAATCCAAATATTCACTGAGTCATTCTGTTTCCAGGATCACCATGACTGGTCCTAGAGTGAGCCAATGCAGACAGAATCCTTCCCAGGAACATTTGCTCCAAATTCAGTACAAGGAGTCCTTCCCTTCCCTCCCCTCCCCTTCCCTCCCCTCCCCTCCCCTCCTCCCTTCCTTCCCCTCCTTTCCCTTCCCTTCCTTTCCTTTCCTTTTGAGGAAGAGGCTCACATTGTAGCCCAGGCTAGCCTATAATGCACTATATAATCTAAGCTGATCTTGATGTCATGAAATCGTCCTGCCTTTGCCTCTGGAGTGCTAGAATTACAGGTGTGAGCCACCGTGCATCCAGCTTTCTTTTTTTTCCTTTTTTTTAAAAAGAGGTCTGGAATAACAAGAATCCAGGAGCTGCCAAAGGACAAGAGCATAAAGCCAACAGAGAGAACAGCTGAGGATGGGACAATATCTTTATTAAACTAATTAATTTATATCAGTCTATTTATGATATGATCTGACTCAAGCTCCATTTGTGCCAAACAAATGCTCTACCACTAAGCCATATCCGGGTGCAAATGGTTTGTTTTGTTTTATGTAGCCCAGTCAGACCTGGAATTCACTATATAGCTCAAGCTGGCTTATAACTCATGATCTTCCTCCCAAGAGCTGGGATTATAGGCATGGACCACCACACCTGGGCAGAGTTCGTTTTTTAACCAGAAGTTAACTTATTGTTAAGGTCCCTCTGCTCTAGTGTTCTTTGACCACGAGAGAGGACATCATGGGATGAGTCCATTCCTTTCTACTATTTAGCTCTTCTCTCTGAATCCTGTCAATGCCCCTGAACTCTCAGAAGGCCAGGGGTCTCGACGAGGGAAGCCCTTCCCTCCATCCTCACTCTTTATATGTGGCTCTTCTACACTGTAAAGCTCTCTGAGATCGCACCTGTGGCATTCGATAGCATACAGCTCTACTGTAATAATAGCTTGGGCTCTTTGAGAAGTGTCACTGAGAGGTGTCATCTATATTTTCTTGTGGCTGTCAAGTGCTTTGGTGACAGCAAACTTTCTTAAAGGAAAGGGGACAGAGCAGAACAGTGGATACACTCAAGTGGTCCCCAAAGGTTCCTTAAACACCTTCACATCTCCAAGACCCAAGTTAGAAACTGGGGATGGAAAGATGGGCAGAGTATCTTCCAGCCTTCCACTACTGCCCTTCTTGTGAACTTCTTTCACCTGCTTAACCATTGGCATCTCCCCAGTTCTGCAAAGGCGCAGCATCCTCCAGAGCTCCCATGTGCTACCTGCCATCTTCCTTTCTGCATACAAGGAGGGGAGGTCCCCCCACTTCACAGGGCACTTGTGAGGCTCCAATGAACCAATAGTACTTTGCAACCTGTAAAGACCAATCATTATTAACACCCAAGAAGAGAAGACATGCAGGGAGCAGAGGAAAAGGATGGGGAGTAGGCAGAGGAAAGGAGCAATAGGGAAATTGGGAAGGCTGACAGGGCCAACCCTAATGACTCCACATTAAGGGGAAGAGATGCAGGGTTCAGGGCAGAAGAGCCAGAAGCTTGGAATGCAGCAAGATTCAGATGACCATGCCTGGAGTCTGGGGCCCCCAGCTCCAACATTATTTATCTCCCTGGAGGTGGTGGCCTCAGGAGGTTTCTTTGACCTATCCCGAGCAGTGGCTGTCTGCATCCTGGCAGCCTCTCCTATGGTGCATCTGCCTGTCTGTCCATCTCTACCCCCAGCCCTGAGAACAGAGAGGAGGCCCAGCATGAGCCCACTTCTTTCCCTGCTGCTTCGTTCTAAGGCTTCCCAGGGTAGAGACAGATAGGCAGGGGATGCTGGCTCCTAAGAGTATTTGTGAGATTGAGGAGGGGCACCACTTTGAGCTCTCTGCTCCACACCCCATCACTACCTCAAGGGCCACAGCAGGGCAGTGCAGACCAGACAGCTTGGGGATGTGTGGCTCCCCCAAGGAGGGGCTGGGATATCAAAGTTGGAAGTGCGGGGGCATGTCAGCCCAGCTTTGTGAACTGGACTCCCATCAATGCATGAAAGCCTTGCTCTACAAACCACATTCGCTGCGCTCCCAACCTGCATTCCCAATTGGTCACGGCCTGGCCCCCAGCTGCATTCCTGCGCTAGAGGAGGCAGAGGGCCCTGGTCTCTTTGTTCTTCCCAAATCAGGGCTTAGAACCATGACAGGCTGATCACATTACCCAGCTGAGGTCAGCCCGGCAGGAATGACCCCTCCTCCCCCACATCACCAAGACAGAGACACTACTGGCCCTACCTTACCCCCACTACTTTACCCTACCCTTACCTGTGTTGGCTTTTCATAACAGGCCAAATTGGGCCTTTATAGAGGAAGAAAAATGCAGAAACTACAGTTCTGCTGCTTCGTCCAGAGTCAGAAGCCAGGAGTGGTGCCCAGACCCTGATTCCAAGGCTGGTCCAATTTCCGGCCATCTCCACGGCTTTGCAGCTGCTCTGAAATGGACCCAGCTGCCCTACTGGCTCAGAACCACATACAGCTTACATATAGATGGCATCTCAAACCTGAGATCAGTGCCAGAAGAAGGACAGCTTTAGTGTGAGCATGGAGAAGATGCCTTCTGTCCTCAGTACCTCCCCACCCCACTGAAGGCACTGCCCTTTTGGCCTTGGAGGGACATCTTCTGACCTGCCTGGTTAGACTGTGGGCTCTGCTGTGTGACCTTGGCTGACTTGATATACTTCTCTGGATTTCAGTTTCTTCCTCTTCAAAACTATTATAACCATGAGGACTTCTTTAGAAGGTACTCTGCCATAGGTTTCTCAGTTGTCATGGCTATATATCCAAAGAGTAATTGTGGGACTGAGGAGGGGCGCCACTTTGAGCTCTCTGCTCCACACCCCATCACTACCTCAAGGGCCACAGCAGGGCAGTGCAGACCAGACAGCTTGGGGGGGTGTGTGTGACCCTTCCCTACTCTCTTCCCTCCTATCTCCCCAAATACCTGGCCTACACGCCCTTTCCTGCTTTCTCTGAATTCCTAAAGCTTCAAGAAACAGAGCCAAGCTCTCAGAGACACCTCTGCTCAAATCATCCTGTATTATTCTGAAAAGCAGTCCAGGTTGGATACAGGCCCTAGTTAATAATGCAGTGGTTTGGGGGGTTTGTTTGTTTGTTTGTTTGTTTGTTTGTTTGTTTTCCCAATCACAATGAACAAGAGGATGGAAAAGCATCAGCCATCAGGAGAACATGACAGAGGACCCTAGGAAGACTTCTCTGAATCAAGTGTCCCTAAGCTGAGGCCGGGAGTGCTAGGAGACTGGAGCAAATGGGAAGGAAATAGTCCTTGCCAGAGCCAGAGCCTAAAGTGGGGTACAGGCCAATGGGGAATCTGGATTGTGTTCTAAGTGAAATCAGAAGCCATCGTGGGACTTTCAGCAGGAGCATGATAGACACCAGAGTCACTGGGCAGAGGAATGGAAGGAAGTCTAGTGGCCAAGAAAGATGCTGATGGGCAGTGTTGCTGGGGAAGTCCCCGCTGGAGGTGATGCTTGGCTGAGTCCAGCTTTGCAGGAGCAGCAGGGAGGAGACACAGCAGGCACCCAATTGTAAGTGGGGGCTTGTTGGCCTGGCAGTCATGCATTGGCCTGGTCTTGGATAATCAAGAGACCCAAACACCCTTGGAATGGCCCGTTCTTCTCTGCTGTCAGGGTACGTCAGAGACTTCCAGCACCCAAGCCTCCTTCCTGTTGTTCTCACTCTCAGCTCCCCAAGTTGTGTTAAGAATTGTTGTTTACTAAACAAACCAATTCATTACATTACTAATTAACTCTGTTGCTTTGTGTTTTACTACTCAGGCCTATGAGACTGTTTGTCTGAGATGTTGATTGCAGATTAATGCTGTTCCCACTTGGAGATGATTTGTTCCCAGCCTAAAACCCTCCAGTGCTATGACGATGCCATCCATTCAGTTAACCAGGGATGGATAGGCATGCCAAGAGCATCCCACATAGCCTTAGGAGTATGCTAGATGCTCCTTCTGTCCCTTCAGGTGTCTCTATCCTCACTCTGTAGGACAGCATGAACATAGTTTCTCTGCCCTCTTGTTTCTGCTTGGGGTTTGCTAATGGAATTCACTGTTAGGAGGAGGAAGGGGCCTGCTCCCTCCTGATCAGCCACTGGAGCTGCTGTGGCCGTGTCCTTCTAGTACACACCACAGGGCCTGTCCCTTTGTCTGGCTATAGAAATTGGAGGGTTCTGCCCTGTCCCTGCACCATCCCTTCAAACAGACACTGCTGTTGATGGTGCCCACTGCCCCTTACTTCTGTCGGTGAATCCTGTCAACAGCACATCACTAGTTCCTTCTTATACTCTCCTGTTTGAGTGAGCTATCTTCTTGAGTGAGAATGTGATTTGCACAAGAAATGGAGGAAAGTGTCCTAGATGGCTGGCATTTAAGTGAAAGGGTGAATTGAAGCCAGTCTTTATGATGGTTGATCTTCATCATCAACTTGGCTGCATTTAGCATCACCATGGAAACACATCCCTGGATATTTCCAGGGGTGGGGGAAAATGGCTGAGGTTGGAAGACCTACCCTGAATGTATGCATCTGAGGTCCCAGACTGAACAAAAAGGAGAAAGTCAATAAAGAGCTAGTTTCATCTGTCCCTGCTTATGACTGTGGACACATGTGACCAGCTACTAGTGCCAGGCCTTCCCCACCATGATGGACTACACCCTCAAACTGTCAGCTACAGCATGCCCTCCTTCCTAAGTTGCTTTGTGGGGTATTTTATTATAGTAATGAGAAAGTACATTGCAAAAATTACGTGATTCCTGTGGGCTTTGAAAAATAAATATGAAAGTACCTCCCCAATTGTCATCGTTACCACCACAGACAATCAGAGCCTGGGGATGTCCAAGTTAGGGATCATTAGCTGAAAGGACAAAGAGGCTACACAAACCTCCATGTGGGAGCCTGGGCTTTCCCCTCCCAGCTGGACCCTAAGTAGGAAGAGAGAAGGCGGTTGGTAGGCCCCACTGAGGGCTGTACCCTATCAGTCCCTCTCTGGAGCGCTCCCATGATGTGAACAGAACCCCCACACACCCACCCAGATCCAGCCTCAAAGCCAACTTGGCTAGAGCCTGGTGGGAATGGTGCCTTGGGAAGGAATGTCCCGAAGTCCATCAGGCAGAGGGGACAGCTGCCTGAAAGATTGGGTTTCAGGAAAAGCAAGCCTCACTCCTCCCGCCTGCAGGCCTGGGCTTCTGAGGGCCTGGACACCTGCTGGGACCACCCCAGCCCACCCTCTCCCTACCCAATGGGAGAGGGGAAAGAGCAGAGCCGGGAAGTAGGGCTGTCACGCTCCCACCCACCCCATCTAGTCCTCTCCTTCTCCTTGTCACCTTCAATTAGACAATTCATGTTCATGCTTTTCAGAGTGGGGCCTTCCCACCAGCTGAACCCGGCACCTGCCCATGCCCCGCCTCCCCCTCCCTGCACTCCAGCTTCTGGGGCTTCCTTTTGAGATTGTGTGCTGACCTCACCCTCCTGTCTCTCTGTGGGGAACACACTGTGTTTATCACTGCCATCTCGGAGCCTCTAAATGCTCTCATCTTCCCAGCTACCTCTCGCCTCCTCATTCCTGCTTCCCTAACCCCATTAGCATTTATTACTCATAACCCTAGTGAGAAGGGATCCATTATTATTTATTTAAATAATAACACCACATACTATTTCTCGCTGCGCCCTCTCTGCCTGCCTCTCTGGAGTGAGCCAGCCCTCACCATAACCTTCTCAGGCAGGAACTACTGTAAGCTCATCAGTGTCAAGGTAACTGAGACCATAGGTAACTCCCTAGGCTAAGAAGGATGGCAGGAAACTGGAATCCAGATTCTTCTGTCTTACCTGCTCCACCACTGTCCTGTCTCATTCCCTTAGGACGCAGTACATCCCTGAAGAGACCTGACAATGTGCTTCCGGTATTCTGTAGGCACTGCCCACCACAGTGGTGCGAGCTGGAGTTTTCAGCCTCTTCAGAGAAGCCCCAGTGAGCCACTTAGTGCTTAAATCACATCGTGTCCACACTCTGCTCAATGTCTGTAGTTGCTTGCCCTTTCTAGACATCCAGCAGTCCTGCAAACGGTCTTCCAGACCCTGAGTGATCAGCTACTGATATGCTCGGATCCCACTGGCTCCAAGCTGCTCCCCACACATCCCGGTATGCCCCAGAGTCTGGCCAGGGGTGACTGGCAAAGTCCTGTTCACTAATTGCTTGTCATGGCCTTACTTCCTGTGGGTGCCGCAAATGCTGGTCCCCCTGAGGGACCAGCCTGGGCATTCTCCCTCTCTCCACAGACAGAGCAGCCAAGGCCTCCAGGCAGGCCCCTGCATCTTTCTCTGACTGTGTTCCCCTTCTTCCTTTCTTCCTGTTCTCCTTTACACCAGGCTCCCTATCCCTACAGCTGCACAAGCTGCTGCCATCCAAGTTTGCCCATCCAAGTCCTTGACAGCCTGTTCAAGCTCGCCCTGCCCAGGAGCTTTCTCAGTGTCCTCTCCACTCCATCAGTCTGTCTGTCTCCTTTGCTGTTCCCCATGGTATGTGGAACACCCCTCCTCTGTGACTGTGACTTTTTTTCCCCCGTTTTAAATGTACCTTTTATTGACTATTATCATGCGCACCTGCAGACATGATGGGGGCAGGGCGCATGCCATAGCACACGTGTAGCAGTCAGAGGACAACTTCGTGGGGCTGATTCTCTCCTTCCACCTTTATTCGGGTTCCGAGGATTGAACTCAAGTTGCCAGGCTGGGGCAGCAAGCACTTGTACCTGCTGAGTCATCTTGCCTGCTATGACATTTTTTTTTTATTCGGCCTTTGACATCCGTGTTTTAATCCTAATCTTTGGACTAGGTCTTGTCCATGCTATGAGCACATAGCAGTTGGTACTCAGTTCCTCCACGTGGGTTTTAAAGAAGTGAGTTCTCTGAGGGGGAAATGAAGGCTGAGAAGAGAAGAGTTGTCCCTGGGCATGAGGCAAAGCCCCAGACTCCCTGGAGAGCTTCCAGGTGCCATCCTGTGGGATTCTTCATTTGGGAGACACAACACAGAAAAATTTTAGTAGATTTTAAGGTGCCCCCATGTCTTCTGCAATTATATTATGTTGGGGGCAAAAGAAAGATCTAGCCAACTGCAATTTAATCTCAGAAGCCCTTCAAAAGCAAGAAGGTCTCTCTAGTCATGGATTGGAAGAACTTCCCAGTAAGGGTTCTACATTCAGGCATTGGCTTAAGGATGGAGAAACACTTGGTGAGGAATGTGGCTGGCCTCAGACGCTGAGAGCAGCCCTAACTGAGGGCCAGTAAGAAAACAAAAGCCTCAATCCTGCAGCCACTAGGACCTGAATTTGGCCAAGAACCTGATCAGGCTAAGAAGCAGATATGTTCCCAGACCTTCACAAAGGGAAACAGCATGCTGCTAAGACCACTGCAAAACTGAAGAAAGAGCTGGGATCTGGCAGCCTCTAACAGCCTCTGACCCAGGGCCATCTGAGCTCTGCAGTCTGTGTTGATTAATTACTTTGGTGAGCCTTTTCACCGGGATAGAAAAATGAGGTGATGTGTCTTGAATATCACAGGGACACACACTAACATAACCATGCACTGCAAATCTATAATTAAAATTTAACTGGGATTTTTTATTGTTTTATTTGATGACTCTTGTTGCTTTAAATCTCAAGGAGTAAACTGGGTATGGTGGCCTATAATCCCAACACTAGGGAGGCTGAGGCAGGGAGATGGAAGGTCTGAAAACATCATGGGCTACCTAACATAACTTGTCTTAGTTAGGTTTCCTATTACTGTGAAGAGACACCATGACCACAGCCACTCTTATAAGGAAAACATTTAATTGGGATGTCAGCTTAGGTTTCAGAGGTTCAGTCCATTATCATCATGATGGGGAACATGGCGACATGTAGGCAGACATGATGCTGGAGCTGAGAGTGCTACATCTTGCAGGCAACAGGAAGTCAGCTGACTGTCACACTGAGTGAAGCTTGAGCAAAAGAGACTTCAAAGCCCGCCCCCATGGTGACACACTTCCTCCGACAAGGCCACACCTCCTAATAGTGCCACTCCCTTTGGAGGCCATTTTTTTTTCAAACTGCCACACAACTCTATCTCAAAATCACAAAAACAAATCTGGGCGGGGGGGGGGGGGGGGGGGGGGGGCATTGTGGGGTAGACTAGCTGGGAACTTGAAGCAGGAGTCACTTGAATGGCCCAAGCTAGCAGAGTCTCAGCATGGACATGGTTTGCATATCTATCTCCTGGAGCAGGGCAAGAAAGCTTCTGAAGCTTCCATCTAATCCCCCACATAATCTGGGACAACTTCCCTCTGACACCATAACAGCCTGGGCTATATGAGATTTTGTCCCAAAAGAAATAAAATCATATTATAGTTTTTGCCAATATTAGATCTCAATCCATCACAGTTTTGAAATTACAGTAGCATTAGATCTTATCAATAAACATTCAGTACTATCTCACATTTCTTTAATGTTTTGATAACTATTTGATAAAATTGGAGGTTTTTGTAAATCTATTTTTCATTTTGGGGTGTGTGTCTGTGTGCATGTACATTGTGTGTCTGTGTGCATGTACATGCATGCGTGTGTGTATATGTGTGTGTTGCTGGTGATTAAACCCACAGCCCCACACATTTCAAGCAAGCCCTGTACCAAAATGTGTTTTAAAGGAAACATTATTCTGAGAGGGTCTTGTTAAAATTTGGATCTCAAATGTCATTTGAAATGTTCACGATTTGAAGGCTTGGTTCCCACTGCTGCTCTATTCAGAAGTAGGGCCTTTGAGAAGTGACTAGATTGTAGGCGCTGACCCCAGCGATGGAGTCATCCAGTGGCACTGACTCCACTTTCCTGTCTCCCTGGACCTTATCACAGCTGCTCTGGAGCACTGGACAGTGGTATCTTGTCCCCCATATAGCCACAGCTCCCACCCTGGGTACCACAAGGTCCTAGTTGGCTCTTCTCACTTCCTCTGTCCCCTATTTCAGCCCACAGGATCCCACAACTGCCTACCCACCATCCAGCAGAAAGGATAAAAATATACATCCACCCATGGTAGTAATGTCCTGCTGTTTGTGAGAAACAAGTAGTAACCTGTCATGCTCAAGGCAAAGAGAAGGGCAGAGCCTGCCACTGCCAAAACCCACATTCCCCCGGTGCTCCTGGGTACAAAGGATTCTCCACCTAGATAATTCCTTGGCTGTCAAGGCCTCAGCAGAGTGGGCCTCCTCCTCTACACCAGTGCCACAGTCCTTCCTGTTCTGGGTCACTGGACTGTTTTAGGGTGTGGGTAGAAGGCCAGCCAAAAGTCTGAGTCACTGGATGGGACAGATGAGTCTAGGGTTGTGGTCTCTGTGGGGAGAGCTGAGTCTGGCAGTGGTGAAATGTCCTCATTCCCCTCCAGAGTCCTCAATGGCTCACTGTGAGGGAAGCCTGTGCCCTTAGCTTTGGAGTCTTCTGTGACCATCTCAAACTCACTGCCCCTCTTTGTCCCCCAGGCCCTACCGTGTCCTTCAGAGCACCTATTTCTTCCTCCTCACAACCTGTTTCCTCCTCATCTAGCCTCCTTCATCAAACAGGGATTCTGAGGTTCATGAGGACAGTTGGCTTACCAGGTCACAAAGCAGTGTGAGAACTATAGTCCATCACTTAGACTTTGAGTTGCTGATTCTGGATGTATCCTTGGCACTGGAGAGAGGGATGTCCCAGAAGCTAGGGTGATACAGCCTATGTCTACATAGCCAAGACCAGTGGCCATTCCACACCCAGACTTGGAGACACCAGGGAAGCAAAGCCAGACCCACCCAGTAAGCTCTGCCCTGTGACTCAGTTTCCAGCTAGAGACTCTACCTAACTCCTCCCATTTATAGCTGCCCTGTGTGTTCCCAACCAAACCCAAATATCCGACCCGGCCTCTCTCTGTTCTGAGGACTCAGTGTCTAAGAACCCAGTGTCTCTCCTCAGCTCTCATCATCCTCCTCCTGCTGTGACCCAGACAAGCTCTGGAACTTTCCTGAGAATAAGAAGCTCGTCAGTCTTGGATGAATCTAGAAACTTTTCTCTTAGGAGTGGAGAACTGTATTAAGCACCTTCTGTCAAACACTGTTTCTAGAATTCTCCCATGGAACTTGTCTGTTTTCCACAACAACCTTGTGGAATCGGCTCTGTCTCTACTTAATGAATTTGTTTATTTATTCTGTATGTGTGTGTCCCCACAAACGTGTGCACATGCATAGCATCCTTAGGGACACTGTCATCATCTCCTTTGAAACCATCTCTCACTGAAGCTCTTCAATTAGGCTGGACTGCATAGCCAGCAAGCCTCAGGGATGTGCCTGTTTCTGCCTCCCCATGCTAGGGTTAGTCCATTTATTTATTTTCATTTTTGTTTTTGTTTTTGTTTTTTGAGACAGGGTTTCTCTGTGTAGCTTTGTGCCTTTCCTGGTTCTCACTCTGGCCTCAAACTCACAGAGATCCACCTGCCTCTGCATCCTAAGTGCTGGGATTAAAGGCATGCGCCACCACCGCCCAGCTCTTAATTTCCATTTTTTTTTTTTTAATTTGGGGACAAGGGCTGGAGAGATGGCTCAGTAGTTAAGAGCACTGGCTATTCTTCCAGAGGACCTGGGTTCAATTCCCAGCCACCCAACATGGCAGCTGTCTGTAACTCCAGTTCCAAGGGATCTGGCACTCTCACACAGACATACATGCAGGCAAAGCACTAATGCACACAAAATAAAAATAAAAGCATCTTTTGAAAAATTGGAGAACAAGGTTCTTATGCTGGTTTTGGACTCACAGTGTCACCAGAGGCTAACCCTGAATCCCTGATCTACCTGCCTCTACAATCCAAGTGCTAGGATTATAGCCTTTTACTACCACATTTAGTTTGGGCCTCTGTTATAAAGGCACTAATCTTATTCAAGAGAGTTCCACCATCATGGCATAGTTGCATCCCAGAGGCCCACCTCTTAACACTATCACAATAGTAATTAGGTTTTCTTCTTTTTTGTTTAACTTATTTAACTTCATTTTATGTGCATTGGTGTGAAGGTATCAGATCCCCTGGAACTGGAGTTACAGACAGTTGTAAGCTGCCATGTGAGTGCTGGGAATTGAACCTGGGTTCTCTGGAAGAGCAGCCAGTGCTTTTAACTACTGAGCCAGCTCTCTAGCCCCCAGTAACTAGGTTTTCAACACAGGAATTTTAAGGATACACAGACATGTGGCTATGGCACCTTCCAATATGCCTGGATCCCTACCATACCCACCTAATTCTCAATAGTCCCTTCTCGTGCTTCCTGTGACCCCCAGAGCCCATAGGGTCTCTGTATCCTATTATCTGACCCCATGATCAATGCTGCTTCTGCTCTTCCTGACTGTCTAGAATGCTACTCTGTTGTATCCATTGGGTAGGACACCCTTGAGAAGACACTGTCTCAAAATGCAGTTTGATGTGCTGGCCAGGGGGCCATAGAACACTGTTCTCAGGTCCACCCAGGAGCTGCCTAGGCCAGTTTTCACTTCAGACCCCAGGCCTCCCCAGGCCTTAAGCTGGGGGTTACAGGAGCTAAGGAGGACAGTTTGTGCCCTGATGTGAGTTCTAGGCACTATTTCCTTTATCTCCCCCTCTTTCTCTGATGTGTGCAGGTTATCTGCCCCCATGGTGATCTGGGCTCATCACAATTCCCAGGCCTACCTTGTTCAGGGATAAGTCTGATAAGAACAAATTTGGAAGCTGAAAAGATGCCCTATGCAGATGCCAGAAACTTGGTAGAATGTGACTGGCAAGAGCTGTCCGGTCCTGGCTTGAGACAAGAAGAGAGGCAAGACCTGGAGCAGAGATGGCCAGCAGCCATCCTCACCTCCCACGAAGGGGCCTGTTTACATTCTGTCTGCGCGAAGTGCCTTCCCCAGACGGCTGGCCCAGCTCCCTCACATGCTGTTATTGTCAACACCTTCCCTGTTGCCTGGTGCTTCATGGAGGGACACCGCTGTCTGACAGATCTGCTGCACCCCAATGCCTATTGAGTCAGGACTGAGAATGATGGGAGCCCCTGGGGCAGTCCTAAGTTCTTCAGTTACCGGGGCCTTGCCCTCTCCTCTACCCTTAGTCTGAGCTTCGTCCTTGACCTTCCTGAAGTCACTGGGAGGTAGATCCCCATCTACCGACAGGAAGGCAGGATGAAGTGTCCAAACCCTTCTGAGTGGTTCACCCAAATCCCAAGTCCACTTTTCCCATGAGGCCTTCAGCCCCTCTCCCTGAAGTGGCATGGCTAGCTGAACAAAGGCCTTCCTCCACAAGCAGTCTTCAAGTGTCCTGAGGCAGGCTTAATCAAAGGCTTGTCAAGGGAGGGTTTGGGATGGATAGCATAGGCCACTGTCTCTACCCATGACACTATATCACTCCAAAGCAGCTATTTCCTGAAGGAAGAAAAGGAGAGACCCAGAGAAAGACTGGGGAAAGAGGGACAAGAGAGACAGAAAGACCTGAGGCTGGGAAGACAGGCATAGACCAAAATGCACCCAGAGGCCCAAATCGACACCACATGGCCACCAAGCTGGACCCCAGGGCCCAGCACACAGGGTTTCGTGCTGAGTCGGTTCCCATGGTAACAAACATGCAGGAAATATCCAAGATAACTAGAATAGTGGAAATAACATGTGTTTTGGATAAACTTCCCCTACCCCCCCCCCCATGTATTCATCACATGTTTGGGATAAACTTGGCTTTTCATACAAGGACCTTCTCTGAGTGGCTGGGACTGGGGAGTTCTAAGGTCATAGGGCAAAAGCCTTTGAAATTCCAAGGGCAGGATATGAAGGTATATATTCTGTTTGTCCCATGATGCATCAATGAGTCTAGATTTGGATACTTAGATGCTCCTCTCCACAACACAGAGGCCAGGAGGCGTCTGAATTCCTTTCTGAAGTCACAGAGCCAGTCTGATGAGAAGGGGGCAGGGTCACAGAAAACTTCCCTTGCGTCTTCAGGATCTACAACAAGAGCCGGAACTACAGTGAGGCCACACAGGAGTGCTGATACCTCCACAGAGGTATTTCCAGTTCCCATACTGATAGCACGGGCATAAATATCCACTGCAAGGGAGTAGAGACTGGAAAGAGGAAGAGCTAGGCTCTTGGGCAGGGGAGAAAAAAATAAAGAGGGAGAAACTTTAGCCTGGCGTGTACCCAGAGAGGTGACTTCCTTGCACCTGAGAAGTGGAAAGTCTCAGGAAAGAATAGTGATTCCCAGAAGTCACCCAAGGATCTGGGATGATTGAGGTCACCACAAAAAGCCCATTTAGGAGCCTGTTCCTTCAAGCCCTTCCTGCCCTCTAGACACTGGGTGTTCCGATTCCTCCTACAGACTCCACAGAAAGAATGTAAGAGCCAGAGGTCCCCATGCCTGGCTGCCTGAGCTGGCCCTGTGGCCTCCTGAGCCCTCTGTGCTGGCCCCAGATGGCTGGAGCGAACGATTACAGGTCTGGCAAGGCTGTTAGGAGGAGTAAATGCCACAGTGCACGTGGGAGCACTTAGCACATCACAAAGCTGTGTGTCCAACTTGTTGATTTCTGTCGTAACTCAAGCAGAGAGGAGTGGACAGGCCAAGGGAGCAGGGAGAGGTTGCAGGCAAAGGTTCATGTGAGGAAACTGGGCTCGCCAATGCTATCACACCCTGATTTTCCGATCTAAACAACCGGCTTCAGCCATGAGTTCCCATCGCGGAAAGTTTCTGTGAAATGATCCGTGATAAAAATGGGTTTGGGAAAGATCCACCTGGACACAGAGGACCTTGCCTGGCTTGGAACATTCCCCTACAGAATATCAGAACCAAGTCGTGACCTGAGGAGGCATGGTATAGCAGTTGCATCGGTGGACCCTCCTTGCTTACCCTCTCTAGGTAATAGAGGACCACCTTAACTCCTGCACAGGAGAGACCTTTAAATAACTCCTGAGGCCCTAATGATGCTCATGGCATCAGTTCCCTTACCAACTCAGAGCAGATTTCCTTCCTTTTTGGCTGTCAGGAAGAGTGAAATCCACCCCACTCATTTCAACTTCAAAGCCTTCCTTTGGTACCACACAGTGATGGATGATGGTGAGGGCAAAGCCGGCAGGGATAGGTAGGGAAATAAAAGGAAAAAAAAGAAAAGAAATGGTTCAATTCTTGATGCCTAGCACACTGTTGACAGCCAAACCCGGGGAGGGATTGGCTTAAGGTCAGGAATCCTATTTATCAGACCTGGAACTAGAGTAAGACCCCTAGAGAAGCAGGAGCTGGCAGCCCCTTGCAAGCGACATGCCAAGGAGGCATGCAGAGGAAAACGCAGGCCAAGGCTGGGCCTGAGCCCCTCAGCCATCCCTGGCTCCAGGGAGGCCAGCGGGAGGTCTGCTGGGCGGAGCACCACCTCCCTAGCTGGCTGCCTTCTCTAGATCTGCTTTCACTCTCCTCCCCGTTTTTTCCATAGATTCTCTTTGGCCTTGGGGTGATTTTTCCAGCATTCCATCTAGTTCTATACGGCACCCAAAGAGGCAGCCTTGATGGCAGAAGGCTGGCTGTGTATGTGTGTATGAACATATGTGCGTGTGGGGCAGATGGGTGATGGGGTGAGAGGAGAAAGAATTAGTAGCCTCAGTTCTTTCTCCAAACATCTATAAGCTAATCAGAGCTAGAGAACTCTGGAGCCTGTCGGGGTCAAAATACCTATCTTCCCCCTGGCCTCATAACGCTCTAGTTCTGAAAGGAACAAGAAAAGACAATAGATAACATAATAGTCTTAACCTCAAAAGTGGAAGTCAGGGGGCTGGAGAGATGGTTCAGGGGTTAGGAGTACTTACAGCTCTTCCAGGGGACCTGGGTTCAATTCCCAGCACCCACATGGCAGCTACAACTGTCTGTAACTCCAGTCCAGGAGATCTGACACCTTCACACCAATGCATATAAAATAAAGTTAAATAAATAATTTTTTCTGGAGAAGAAGAAGAAGAAGGAGGAGGAGGAGGAGGAGGAGGAGGAGGAGGAGAAGAAGAAGAAGAAGAAGAAGAAGAAGAAGAAGAAGAAGAAGAAGAAGAAGAAGAAGAAGAAGAAATCAACCTCCCTTCCCTATCTCTATGTGCCAGCTGGGACCCTAGCCCATGCTCCGTGAGGAGTAAAGGCAGAATGCAGAGGCAAAAAGCCTGCCCGGAAGACGTTGGGATATGGTGTTCCATGGCTCCAGGGTAGGGGCACAGTGCTGGCAGCCCTATTTTTTTTTTTTTCTGTGTGCCAAAGAGCTTTCTCCTGGGGGATTAACAGAGCCCTCCTGCCACCCCATCTGGCTGGTACTGGAGCCAGAACACCACCCTTGGCTGCCAGCCAGCCTGTGTCTGGGAGTCAGTGCTCCCTCAGAGACTTGCAGGCGTGGTGCTGGGGCCTTAGGGAAGGGGGTGGAGGGGAGGGAGAGACCTTTGGGGAGTCCCTGGCCCACCCAGCTGAGACAGACTGACTTTGAAACTCAGCCTGTTCCGGTTGCTGGCCTGAAGCTGCTTATAACAGGAGAGGAGAGTCTCTTATTGCTTGCGCTCTCTCTGTCTCTGTCTCTGTCTCTCTCTCTGTCTCTCTCTCTCTCTCTGTCTCTGTCTCTCTCTCTCTGTCTGTCTGTCTCTCCTCCTTCTCTTCCTTCTCCTCCTCCGCTCTCTTGGAGATAGGGAATATACTGCAGATCTATAACCTGGATGACAAATTACAAAGACAATGGGCTCAGTCTTATAAAAACAAAAGCAGATCACCAATTAGAAAGGCTGAGCCCAAGCCAAGGGGTAAAGAGCTTCGATGCCCAGCATGGCAGGGGACTGTGATGGCAGCAGGATCTGCACTGGCAGGTCCCATGGGGTACAAAGAAGCTGCTATCTAGCTTCAAACACCCTGTTTTCTTTCTTTCCTCCAGTCCTGAAGGTTAAACCTAGGCTCGGAGGCAAGATTCTGCTGCTGACCCACAGCCTACCCTCTCGGGGTTGTCTTGACACAGTGTAGCCAAGGAAACCTTAAAACAGCCTCAGTCTGTAGTTCGGGAATGGGAAACCCAGTGAGGCTGAGCGACTTGCTGACTGCCAGGCACCCGGTGAGAGGAAACCCAGAGGAGTTAAGCAGCCAGACAGTCCCCACGAAGGGAAGACAAGGCAGCCACCTGCGGAGACGAAGAAATTCCACCCTCCATGAGAGGAACCTCAGGAACAGAGCAGTTAGAAAGTGAAGAGACTGTCCCAGAAGGGGGCTCTTTCCATCTTCAGGACCAAACACTGAGAGTGGCCCCCAGCAACGCTCCTGCAAGTGGTCCCCAAGACAGCCATAGCCTATACTTGTCTCCCCGGCATGTCCTCTGCATTCCCCTAAGTAAGCAAACAGCACCCAGGCTGCACTCTGTTGGCAAACACCTCCAACTTAGCAACCTCTCCCAGAATAAATAAACACTGCCCCTGCACGCTTACTCACTCCCACTCTAACACACTTGCTCATGTTCTTAGCTGGAACCTGAGACTGCTCCCTGCCCCATAGAGCCCCGTACTCCCCCCAGCCCCAGCCTCAAACAAGCTGGGGTGTGTGACAATCTAGCACCTCTGGTACAGAATAGGGCTCAGACCCAGGCTTGCTCTCGGAGTCCATGGGCCTGCAGAATGTGGCATCTCTCCTCCAAGAACCATTCATTCTGAAGAGAACACCAGACTGAGACTCTAGACCTTTGGAACATTGCATAAATAAGGGAGTTTGAGATGATATATAACTGGTTCAAACAGTAGAAATCCTGGAGGAAATGTGGCTTTCCCCAAACAAACTTTTCAAGGACAAACAAAATTAAAAACCTCCCAATTTTACAAAAAGCTTCTCTGTTCTGGTCTTTGGGTCATTTCTCTAGCTGTGTCTCTTTGTGGTTGGTATCTGTGAAAGGGGAGGTGATTCATCAATTCATTGTTTTCTTTACATAGTATTTTTTTTTTTTTCAAGGCTGGGCGGTGGCTCCAGTAGTTCACAGCACATTGCTTTTGCAGAGGACCCAGGTTTGGTTCCCAGCACTCACATGAGGCAGCTTACAACCTCCCTTAAGTTCAATTCCAGGGGACCTGACACACTCTGGCACCTGCACACCTCACACACATCCACACACACATTCGCATAAATAAAAACTAAATAAAACATTTAAAATGTTTTAATAATGTTTTTGAAAATTTCACACATTCATATTGTAACCATATACATCCACCATTGCCTCCCTTCAGTTTCCCCTAATGCTCCACACCCTCCCAACTTCATGTCCTCCTCTTTTCATTGTTTATTGATATTTTCCTGACTGCAGTTAGCGCTACTTGTATGTGTATGGGTGTGGCGCTATCCACACCTACCAGCAGTCACGTGCCCAAATGAGAGGGTCTCTCTCAGCAACCGTTGACTGCAAGTGGCAGTCTGAAAGATGAGAGCTAGTCAGGTCTTCTACTTAGCTCTGGAATGACATTCTCAACAAGTCCCCACTGGCATGGGGAGTTTCCCAGGATCTGCTTTTGTCTTCTCTGTGACATCCAAATCACCCACTAAGGGCCAGTAACCTCCCACCAGCGAGTCAGATGGGAATGCCAGCTACTGAGAGCCTGCACTATGGAGCAGCTAACAAGGCAATCATGGCAGGCCAGAGGCCCTGGAGGCTGAGCCCAGGATAGTACACTGATACAGGATCACTGAGCAGGAGTGGTGCCGTTTAATCCGGTGTTGAAGCCCAGAGCACAGAGGAGGATAAGCGGAATGTTTACCGACCAGATAGGCCAGTATTGGGCAGAGCAGTGCATAAGCTGTAGCACCAGGCATATCTGGTTTCAGAGCTCAGATTTTCTGTTATTAGCTGTGGCTCTGGTGATTTGCTTGTTTCTGTCACCAAAGTGGAGAAAATGCCTATCTTTTGTGATCGCTGTAAAGATTAGTAAAATAACATATATTATGTCCCTAGCACCAGCACTGTTGCCCTCACAGTGATTGACAGAGATGGCATAATTTACACACACACACACACACACACACCTTTTGTTATAGGGGAAAAACATATTTTCCAAGTTGAAACAAGATTGTATGTAGCAAAATACATTAAAATAAAATAATTTGCAAAACTGAGGCATTTCCACTTAAAGTAGTTTTACTACCTGGATTAATCTGGCCTCTACATATTTTTGTAATCCAAGCCTTATTTATTAATGATGCCATATTAATATAATATAGCCTACTCATACCACCTGTGAGGGAATGATTTCAGGCCCCAGATACGAAACTCTACAGGTGCTCAAGTCATTTAAAAGATTTGGAGCGGTATTTGCATATAAACTATGCATATCCTCCCATATACTTTAAATCATTTCTAAATTACTTTTAATCACCTAATAAGATGCAAATGCTAAGTAAATTATTGTGGTACTATATTATTTACAGAATAGTGACAAGAAAAAAGTATGTTCCTGTTCAGTGCTGATGCAGCTTCTTCCATCTGAAGTTGGTGAAGCTTTGCACACAGAATCTGTGGACATAAAAGGACAGCGTTGTGGTCAAACACAGGTGACCCTTTCTGAAACACTAAAAGCAGGGTGCCGTCTTTCTTGTGTTAGTCATTATATAAAGTGTCGCTTTGCTTTTACTCACACTGTGCCTTTGCCAGGATAAAAAACGAACAGTTCTCATGCAGGAAGCAGCTGAGTGGGCCTGACACTGAAGTGGAAATCAGGTGTGTCATTCAAAGGGCAGGACCAGCGTGAGAGGTGAGGGGACAGAGAGCCCTGTCGCCTTGGACTCTTCAGTTTCTGCTTCCCTCCTAACTGACACTGTGGACCTTGGCTAAGGTTACTTTCCTTCCCTCATTTCTGGCTACATGGCATGTGAGATGTTGTCCGTGTCAGCAAGTCTCAGGGTGCACACTCAGCATGAGGAGACTCAAGCAGGGTATCAGCATGCTGAGATACCGAGTCCCACAGAAAAGCCAGTTCTGAAATGAATTTGTAGAGCAGGCCTGCTCCCTGGGGCTGGAGACCCAGTCCACTGCTGGCTAACCGAGTGTGAAAAATCAAGCATGTGGACATGTTGCTGATTACAAATCTGCCTGGGTAGGAACCTGTCACACAGAATTCGCAGCCAGGAGCCAGGTCAAAGAGCTAGGAAGGATCTGAGGAGCCACTTTGATAAAGAACTGAAGACCAGCTGACCTGAAAATGCTGGCACTTTGCCAAGTTCTGCCTCCAGGTCTGAGCTGATGGGTAAAGGTCTGTGGGAGAGCTGTATTGGCTGGGCTACGGAAACAGTGTATAAGGCAGCTCTTACAACCTCCACCCGGAACCCCCTATTCCAAATCCGTATGACTGCAAATAACTGAACATCCTCACAGTTAAGGGTTTACAGATTTTCTGTGCCATAGGACACACTCCCAGCACTCGGGAGGCAGAGGTAGGTGGATCTCTGTATGTTTGAGGCCAGCTTGGTCTACAGAGCAAGTTCTAGGACAGCCGGGGCTACATAGAGAATTCCTGTCTCAGGGGGAAAAAAAGGAGTTACCTAGTCACTCTATGCCTCAGTTTCCTCATCTTTATTATTGAGATAATGACACTTAGCTAATAGAGTAATTGTGGTTGTGTGAAATAAATGGCGTCATAGATGTTAAAGTGCTTAGCATTAGGCTTGGCCTTAAAGAGTGTACAATAAAAGTTAGGCACTATTACCAATTTAACAGTAATTGACTGTCTATTCTAGGCCACACCCTACGCTTTCTGTTGGAGATGAAAAGATGTGAGCACTGCTCTCAAGGAGTTTAGACCTTAAGGGCTGGGCAGAGGTTCCTGCTCCAAGTGAACAGCTATTGTAAACTATGGTATTTCCACAGTACAGGGCACAGCACGGGGCGTGGGAGAGAGCTTATGCTAGCTTGTCTTGAGAAGTCAGGAACTGCCTCCAGGAGGAGGTAATGTAGGAGCTGAGCCTGGAAAGAAGAATGGGGTTTTTCCGGAAGACGAATCAAGGAGCGAAAAGAAGCCATGAGAGCCTGCTAGGAGTCAGAGCGATGAACTGCAGAGTGTGTAGACATCTAGGAGGCAAGGAGACAGAAACTGATGGTGTGATGGCTAATCTTGATTGTCAACTTGACTGACCGGAGAGACACTCAGCAAAGTGTGTCTCTGCAGATGCTTCCAGAGATGATCGTGTGTAGGACAGCATCTAAGGAAGAAGATCCATCCTGAATGTGGAAGGTAGCACCAACCAATAGGCTGTCCCGGGATAAAGTAAACTAACAGAAGAAAGCCTGTCTGCATATCCAAACTCAAATCTTCTTCAAAGGGGGCATCTCTTACCACTGCCACCTCCTGTGACCATCAGACTCTAGCTCCTTCAGTCTGAACATGGGCTCGCACCAGTGACTCTCCAAGGCCTTCTAGATACTCAGCCTTGGCCTTGGACAGTATCACTGGTCACTCTCGTTCTGAGGCTTCCGGCTTCTTGGACTGAGTAGCCACTAAGCTTCACCAGCTCTCTAGCCTGCAGGTGGCCAGCGTGAGCCGATTACTCTCATCTTATGTAAACAAATGTAAAAAAGGACTCATAACTCTTTAAAAATCACAGGTAGATAATTAGACGGGAACCAAGTCATAAAGGATTTTTTTTTCTGCTGTGTTGAAGAATTTTCCTCTTTCCTGTGAGTGATGAGAAGCCACTGAAGAATTTTAAGTAAGGGAGCAGTGGAAGCGTTCTGTGGTAGAAAACTACCACTCTGGCTGTGGTGTGTAGAATGGATTGGTTAAGACCCACTGGAGGGGACCAGGCCAGAGACTAGAGCAATGTCAGGAAGCAAGAGCCTGAGGAAGGAGGGTCGGGGCTGGGCAGAGCAGATGGATGCTTCCGTAGTGAAGCAAGCAAGACTGAACAACTGAATGCTGGGGGGAAGGGGGAGACTAGGGAAATGTTGCCCCCCTTCTCTCGGATGAGCTCTTCACAGAAAGTGTATAAAAGCATATAGGCTAGTGTGAGTGAATTTAGGCAGTAAAGGGGGTCCTGCCTTGTGAAACCTGTTAAAGGTGGACGTCACATACTGGCTAGGAGTGCAGATCTGGATTTATGGGCTTGAGGGTAGAGCTGAGACAGAAAGAAATGTGCCGTGGGAGAAAAGAAAACGGTGTTGGAAAGTCAGGGTCATCTATCAGACATCCCAATGTATGTGGGTCTAGTGGAGATGAGGAGGCACAAGAAGACTGAAAAGAATCCCCCAAAGTAGCAGGGGAAAAAAAAATCCAGAAAAGGGGCTACAGAGATGGCTCAGAGGTTAAGAGCATTGACTGTTCTTCCAGAGGTCCTGAGTTCAATTCCCAGCAACCACATGGTGGCTCACAACCATCTGTAATGAGATCTGGCACCCTCTTCTGTATACATAATAAATAAATAAATCTTAAGGAAAAAAAAATCCAGAAAAGTTATCCTATCAGGGTGGAAAGCCAGGAGGGTTGAATGTCACTGCTAACTACAAAGACCCGAGAAAGCTACTACATTTGTTCCCTGATGACTTTCACTGTTAACGGTGCCAACCCATGCCAAACCACTGTGAGGGAGACAGGATGAAAGGAGACAATGTAGTTGGAGAGCTTCTCTCCAGGTTCCACCAAGCCCCTGTGGTCACACAACCCACGTATAAAATAATCATATAGACACTTATATTATTTAAACTGCTTGGCCATTAGCTCAGGCCTACCATTGTCTAGCTCTTACTCTTATATTTAGCCCATTTCTGTTAGTCTATACTTTGCCACATGGCTTGTGGCTTACCGGTGTCTTTACATGTTGCTTCTCATGGCAGTGGCTGGCAGTGTCTCCTCCCAGCCTTCCTGTTCCCAGCCTTCTCCTCTTTCTTGTCCCACCTACCCTATCCTTCCTGCCTGGCTACTAGCCAATCAGCACTTTATTTATACAGAGTGATATCCACAGCAAGACAATTCAGGTTACTCTTTGGAGAAGCTTGACTCAGAGGTAAACTGGCTGAAGTGGAAGGAAAATGTAATGTTTTTTAGTATGGGAAACTCATCAACATATGTATATGTTAAGGATAAATGGAGTCTGATGATTCAGGGAAAAACAAAGCAAAACCAAAAAACCAGAGCAAGTTTTCCTCCAGGTAGGATAGCATGACATGTTACCGCTGCCTGACATGCCATTCCTTAGATTTGACTCCCCCGGGAAGTACCGAGACACTGAGATTTTCATGGAGAACTATTAGGGCTCCACCATCTTGGGAGTGCCTCATGTGAGGGAGAAGACAGCTGAGGCTCTGATGAAGTAATGAAGTCTAGAGTAGCTTTGGGTGACAAACGGGAATCACACGACAGAATCACTGTATCTTCTTGAGACTCCAATAAAGACCAGATGTCATAAATCTGCGGCGTCACCAACTTCTAGGCAGAGTCATTTTCCTCAGCAGGGCTCAGCCTCTCAGAAGTCAAGGCAGAAGAAGCTGGGGGAGGGAGAGGTCCTGGCATGCTTCCTGTCCCGAGGTAGGCCTAGGGAGGGGCCTGCAGGTCATGCTTCTACTTGAAACTTCCTTTTCTCTCTCAGGTTGTTATTTATGGAGCCTTGGCTAACGCAGCCATCCAAATGTTAAAACAAAACAAAAACAGAGTACACATCAACTCATTCCCAGAATCAAACTTGAGAATGATTTAGAGATGAGTGAGTCAGATACATGTGGACTGAATTTTCCTCTAACTACACACGCCATTAGAAAACCCTAGACTGGGGTTTGGAACTGACGGGTCCCATTTGGGACACCCAAGTTGTAATAAAGGGAATAAAATGTGTGTTCATTTTCTAGTCCCGGATCATCACACAAGTTGTGAAAACTGCTGAAGGCTATGCAAATTGTTAAGACTACAGACTGCTGGGACACACTCCTAGGAGGCAAGACTTGGGCACCCAGGTAACAACCCAAGCCCAAGCGCGCGTGGGACCATCCCAGGGTATGGGCTGGCTTTGCTGTTTTTGTTCACCCTTCCTGTTTAAGTGAGGGGCAGCTTGAGGCCACTAGGAAAATGCCAAAATGGAAAGTGGACTCCAGATAAGTTTAGATTGCTTCTTTAGTTCCCAAAGCAAGGCTAGGTAATGGGTGCTTTTCTTGAGTTTAAGGTGAATGTGAAAGAGAGAGTAACATTACACGTGGAAGAAAATAAAGAATTGGGGGGCTAGAAGATGGCTCAGCGGTTAAACACACCGACTGCTCTTGCAGAGGACCGAGTTCAATTGCCAGCACCCACATCAGTCAGTTCACAGTGATCTGTAACTCCAGCTCCAGGAGATCTGATGCCTCTGGTCTCCATAGACATCGGCACTCATGCATAAGCCCACATACAGATACACATGCATGCACATAATTAACAACAAATAAATTTTTAAAAAAATAAAGAGCCAAGATACGTAGTCCTTCCTGTGCCTCTGATGTCAAGGAGGTAAACATGATCTGTGTCACCCACTGAAAGATTGAAGGTTTGGACTGGATGACGACAACTAACTTTCCATCTTTGCACCTTCCTCTCCAAGTCTAGGGCTTTTAGGCCTCTTCCATGCCATCCTTCTTCTTCTCAAAAGTCATGAGGCACTGGTGAGCTAAGATGTTGACTTTTTCTTCTTCATCTTACTCAAACTTTGGGCAGTTCTCTAAGCTACCGTTAACTCGTCAAGCAGACCTTCATTGACACCCATTTCTTTTCGCCACTCCATCTAGACTGGGCGAAGAGACACACAGCCATCTCCTACCGAAAAGGAGTTCTACAAAGGACTCAGGGATCAAAGGATTGAACAAAAAATAGGGTTAGGGGCTGCTGGCTAACGGTGAACCCTCCAACTCCTCCTAATCTGCCACCTGGTGAAATAGTTTTCCAGTCTCACTCCCCATGATGTTATCTAAGGTAGAAGGAAGGAAAGACCCACATCTTGACCCCATGGCAAGGATGGAGAAGGCCAGGGCAGTGAGGGTTCATGGCAGGTGGCAGTAACTGGCAGCTCTCTACGCCTTGATCTCAAGGCTACATCCTCTCAAAGGAATGATGATAGGAGCCAGAAAGACAGCCTTGAAACGGAATGCTGGGACTTTGGGGTTGGATGGGGCTTAGAACAGCTGTCCTGCAGATGGGGAAGAGCATTTAAGTCTTGAGTTTATATTTCTAGAAAAGCTCCTCTCCCCTCCCCACCCCTCTCTGCTCTCTTTCTCTCTCTTGCTCTATTATGGGGTTTTTGTGAGGTTTAGAAAAATAAACAGAATCTAACCATAACTGTCTGGAAGTGCTAAATTACCAAAAAAGACATAACAGATTAGCAGTGCAAATGAAGCCTGGGTAGAAGATGGCCAGTACACTGGGGAGTTGAGAATAGCCCACAAGAGTAGTGGTTTTGGTTCATCCTCTAGGAGGGGCTGCTTCTGTAGATGGTAGGCTTGGTCTAACTGTCTAAAAGACTTGGGCTTAGAAATGGGG